>NW_006438643.1:1159672-1166592 GCF_000325575.1 Pteropus alecto | reverse complement strand
GCCCAAAGGAAGATGAGAGAACATGTGAAAGGTAAAAGTCTAAGCAGGATGTCTGGAGTGTCTGCGCGGAACCCACAGTTTATGTGGCAGAATTTGAGATTTTGAGGATTAGCTTCTGATCCATGCAAAACCTAGTCCCTTCTAAGACAGAGACTCTGGGAGATGATGAGTGACTGTAGGGATGAAGAAAAGCCTAGGATTTTTAACCTCTCCAGAATTCACAGATAATCTCATATACCACAAAGACAGCTCTGAGTAAATTGAGCAAAAATGCTGTTTTTCAGTGTGGAAACAGAAAAAAGTGGCAGCAAGCTTGCTTGTACTCCTAAATACTATGAAGATTTCATTCATTTCTGGAGTCTTTCTAATCCATAGTGCATAAAAAAAACTCTCATTCGCTTAATGCATCTGTCACCTAGGACATGTAAACGATATGACTTTATAGAATGGGGGGAATAGGTTATTGTAAGGATTCTGCGAAAAAAAAAATGATGTACATGTACTGTCCTAGTGTCTTGACACGAAATGGAAACTCAGCAATTATTTATTTCTTTCATTTGCCTTTGAACTCTATCTTCCTTGTCTGGTGGCCCCACCCTCCCCACTCCTGCTTCTTTAACCCTGAATACACTGAGTGTTTTCTGAGCCTTTGAAGACAGAGTTGCTTTTCCCTCAAACTATTTCAGTCCCAGTGCTCCAGGTGTAATGTCATCTGCAGCTACCTTCAGAAGTCCCTACCCACACTCACCACTCTCCTTTTCTCCTTTCCCTTTCTGCTCAGACACATCATCTTTTATCCACTGGTCAGATCAACTTTAGCTTAATACTTTCAGTTACAGTCAAACCTAGGCTCCTCAAAACCCCATCATCTTATATTTCTTCCTAGGCTTCTTAAAAAAATTGACATGTCTCAGTATCAATGACTAAAATTGATGTATACCCACCAGGTAGAGAGTGAAGAGGCTCTTCTCAGTGATAACAAAACTTCAAAAGTGAAGAATAATTTATTTCTGGCAAAGCTCTTTCTCATTTGCAATTTCAGTCTATTCTTACACCCTTCACCAAGAGCATGACTGGACGGAAATCACTACAGCCACTTAAATATAGTGAAACCAAAGCCCAAGATTAAATGACTTTCTCAATATCATTATTGTCACAAAGTAGCAGAGCCAGAACTTCAACCAACATCTTCTAAAGGTAAAAGCCTGGTGATCTTACAAACACGTTTTCATAGGCAAAGAGGAGTCTGGGAAGTCGTGCATTAAATTTACACCAAGATGTTCTTTGTAAAGCACATGAGATATACAGCCCATACTAACCTTAATAGAAGGCGGCCCCATTTTTCTCTGGCTAATGCCAGAGACACCAATGCACGCTTTTTTTCCTCACAGAAATTGGCTGCCTGCACCAGTTAATACCTTAAAATTCAAATGTCAGAGTCTTCCCACTTATGTGAAGTCTCAGTAGACTCCATAGCTTTTAAAAAATGTTTTCCTTGAACTTGCTTAAATAATTAATTTGTATCTTTGTATCTCCAAGTAGGTGGTTATCTAACAGGAATTTATCTTGTACTGTTAATAAATAATGCTCTCAAATGCTTATCATAAAATCCACCTTTATTGCTCATTTTTGTATCTGTTATGAAATTTTGAATTCTTTGAGACATAGCACAACAATAACTAAGGTATTATGATGCTAGGCAACATGGATTTTGAGGTCTACATATTAAAAATAAACCCATACAATTAACTCATAACATTTTTATAGTCTCCTAAAAGTCTCTAGAATCTCATCAACTGAATTTCCCCTTCAGATGTATTAGTCTTAGTCTTTCCCTCAAATCAACTACGTCTATTTTATTTTATTTATGTATTTATTATTTGTTTGTTTTGCCCTAGGCTGTTAATACCTGTTCTTCCAATGCTTCTCAGAATCAATTTTTGACTGGTCATCTAGGTTTCATACATTCTGGGAAACCTTTAAATCTTCTCTCGAAACCACCAGTCAAGATAAGGAGCACCATGAAAAACATCCTGTAAGTTTTGACACTATTATGAAACTATTCGGATATAATGATTTCTTCTTTTATTTTGCCCTTATTTTCTTGCTTATGAAATTTATAAGGACATCAACCAGGTCTATTCTGCATACATTGCTGCATCTCCAGTATATGGTTCATTAACTCTTTATGATCAATCCTGAATAACGTATAGAGTTGTTCGCACATTCTATTCTCCCTAGGAATCTCTAGAGAATTACTAAATTACCACCTTTACTATTTAAATAGTGTATGAACAGGTGATACACTCAAAAGACAACCAGAGCTCCTGCTGCATTACCTGAAAGGAATATTTTCTTCTTTGAAAGGCCTGCAATGTGGCTCAACACCACTTCTTCCCCATTTCTGCTTACTGGGTTCCCAGGCATGGAGAAGGCACATCACTGGATCTCTGTCCCATTATTGGTAGTTTACATCTCCATACTTCTTGGTAATGTCACCCTTGTCTTTCTCATCAGGAATGACCATAACCTTCATGAGCCCATGTACTATTTCTTAGCTATGTTGGCAACTACAGACCTTGGAGTGACATTGACCACGATGCCCACAGTTCTGGGTGTCCTGTGGTTGAACCACAGAGAGATTGCCCATGGGGCCTGCTTCGCACAAGCCTACTTTATCCATACTCTTTCTATCGTGGAGTCTGGTGTTTTGCTTGCCATGGCCTATGACCGTTTCATTGCCATCCATAACCCTTTGAGATACACTTCCATCCTTACCAACGCCAGGGTAATAAAGATTGGGATAGGGGTATTAACAAGGGCTGGTCTGTCAATTATGCCAATAATCATTCGCCTTCACTGGTTCCCCTATTGTCGGTCTCATGTACTCTCTCATGCTTTCTGTCTCCACCAAGATGTCATCAAGTTAGCCTGTGCTGACATCACCTTCAATCGTCTCTATCCAGTTGTGGTTGTATTTGCAATGGTCTTGTTGGACTTTTTCATCATCTTTTTTTCCTACATTTTGATCCTCAAGACTGTCATGGGCATTGCTTCTGTAGAAGAAAGGGTCAAGGCCCTCAACACGTGTGTCTCCCACATCTGCTGTATCCTGGTTTTCTATGTCACTGTAGTTGGTCTGACATTTATCCATCGGTTTGGAAAACATGCTCCTCAAGTGGTCCACATCACAATGAGCTACGTACACTTTCTTTTCCCCCCTTTTATGAACCCTGTTATCTATAGCATTAAAACCAAGCAGATCCAGATCGGAATAATTCGTTTATTCTCTCTGTCTCAAACTAGAGCATAACTTTGACTCATGGCTCTTCAAGTAATAACTAAGGAAACTTGGACAAGTTGATAGCTTTTTGATGGAGGCAACTAAGGAAAGGCATGGTGTTGGAAGTCAACCTCTCTGCTATTTAGATCATCTTATGCTGCCTATTTATTGCTGAGTTGTATATAATACATGCAGGCAATACTAACATATATCTCAAGTTTCCATCTGATTTTCTGTTTTCCCAACTAACTCACCCTGTTTGGTGAGTCTATGGCACCTGATATGTTATTCTTGGATCTATGGTATGGGTCACCAGTGTTTGAGACAAATCCTATTATTTTATCATATGTTCTGCATGTATTGGCTCTGATACACCTAACAGTTACAGTCTTGACCTCAGACATTCATCTAGTTTTTTCACTTTTATGGAATTAGTTGCTATCTAGAGAATTGCTCTAAATTTTAATGAAATCTACTTGTCCTCAGTTCAATATGCCAACTCTAGGGAGAGTATACCTAAGTCTGTTCAGCTAAATTTTTGAGAAACATTTATTAAATATTTGTATTGATTACTATTGTTAATAATATATGTAAATATATGTACATAATATAATAATAGAGAAGTAATTGTATAATACTAAACAGATATAATTCCTCATCCAGATAGCCATTATCTTAATGAGTTATTCTCAGATACTACTGAACAGAGATATGTATTTTCAGATAGTAAAGTGGTATTATGGTTCCAGTTTGGAATAATGTTATAGATAAGACTGGGTGGATATTCCTGAAATGTACAAAATATCAGAGTTGAGAAAGAGCTGGTCATATGTGTAAGTGAGGGGAAAAGGAGAGGATGGAGGCAATGCTTGTGACTAGAAAAAAGAATGTTCTTTTCTTGCTCCAAATAGCTATCAAAGTTGATTTTGTACACAGTCTAGATGTGGGAGAAAGAGTCAATAGTCCTGTGGCCAGCTGAAGAGCCAGTACTCAAGACTCAAGTGACAGGTCGTAAAGTGAATCAAAAAGATTTCTTTTGAACAGAAGACAGAATATTAAATGGTAGGATTATACAAGGGTTGATCCAGTGACTAGTCACTTTCCTTCATATAGATGGACTCTTTCTCTGGGCTCCATCACACTGGTATTTAAAGTGGTCTCTGACTCTTATCTACTCCTGGTCACAGAAGGTTGAAAATTTCCCAGAATTCTCAGGAGAAACAAGGAAAAAAACAAAGATGAAACCAGATCTTTAGAGCAGCTTCCAGACTAGTAAATGATTTTTACCAGCTCAAGGGATTATTTGCTGGTTTATTCATTTATTTATTCATTTTTACTCAGTTGGCTTTGTGTCTGTAATTTGTGTGACATTTGTATTTGTCCTTTCATAGCTTTCATACTGTGTGCTCCAGGAGAATAATGATATTATAGATCTTTCCTTATGGTATTACAGTAACAGAGATAATCTTTAATAAAATACAAATTTTTGATTAAACTGAATGAAATTCGAAGGGACATATGTTTCCTTGTGTGTCTGTTGGTTCTTCTCTTTATGTCTTTGTTATTATGCCCTGTAATTCCCTCAAATATTTGGGTATCCTAAGCCATATTCTCACTTAATATCCTGAAAAACTTTAAGTCAGAGTTTATCCTTTCCTCATGGTCTTGGGAAAGACTTCAAGGGGATCTAAGTTTCATAAGAGGAAATATTTCTTGACTTTCTAGGCCTATTAATCCTGAGATCTGCTGTAGAAGACTAATATAAAGGGTATTGGATAACAAAATCTTTTATAAAGCCCTTCAAATGGGTACATTTGATTGACACTCTCAAAGGTTTCTTTTTTCTCTTCCTGTTCTTCCTTATATTAAAGAGATGGGATAGAGAGATCACAGAAAGAGCTTATAAGAAATACAGGACTGGAAAGTCCAGTTTCCCTTTGAAAGAATTAATCCTATGAAACAGAGCAGAGCTCAATGATCATGATGGGCGCAGTTGAACATTTCAAGAGTAGGGTCAAGGGAGGTAGGTGGGAAACTTTCCTGATAGATTAGTTTATAATCACATGTGCTTCAATGTAGAGTTAAAGTCCTGGGAGTTCTCAAAAACAAAAACAAAAACAAAAAAAAATACCTGGAGCAAAAAGGCCACCTTCTCTACCTTCTCTTTCCTATCCATATGTTTAAAATGAATTGTCTTCCTGGTAACAAAGGTAATATCCAAACCAGGACACAGATGAGGCTTTGGGATACCACTGTTCTAAAGTTCCAAATCCCCAAGGCTAGGGGGACAAAGAAGGAGGGAGGAGGCAGAAACGGGCCTTGGGGAGGACCTTCTGCAACAAATCCTCCTTGACGCTTAGCTTCTGGGTGTGATCTAAAAAGGTGGTATTAGATCCAAAAACAGGCTCAGGGTTCCAGAGTTACATTTATGGCACCAATGAACACAAGACTGAAGAACAAACGGGTCATTATGTGGCTCTGGTGTGTCTTTTCCTGGAAAGCTCAGTATTGATAGCAGGGTATGGCAGGGCAGGGCAGGTATAGAGAGTTAGTTTTTTGGAGCTTACAGAGAAAGGAAATAGTATGTCAGTCAAGAGATGATGGGGCATAGGATTATATCCCAAAGGCTCCCCCAAAACGCTGCTTCTGAATAATCATTTCTTACAAATTTTTATAACAAGGAAAAGCTAAAATCTGCCTTCTCCTCTCTAGTAGGCAGATATATTTTGGAAGTAAAAAGCAGAAGATTTATGGGAATAAAGGCAGCTATAGCTGGTGTGATTCAAGACTTTGGAATTTATCATCTGTTTCCTTTATTGCTCTCGTCAGCTGTTTGAACCAGCTTTCTTTTTGCCCCTGTATGTTCTACCACAGGTATTTACTTCCAAGAAGTGTAAATCAGGTTGAGGAGGAGAGGCACTATAATGACCAGGGGTATAGACTAACAGGAAGAAAACCTTGTCAAATAGACCAGTCTCAGAATAAAGCGGAGTCAGACTTTGAGGACTTTGATATTAGATACTCTGCTTTAAATTGCTGCACATTTCCAGAAGTAAACCCAATATCTAACAGGAAATAACTGTGTAAATCCTATAAACTAAAGGCATAAGAGATCTTCGTTGTTCACTCCCTTCCACGTTGAGGTACAGGCACTACAGATTTTGAGGATCTCAAATCCCACGCAGATAGGGAGTGATAGCAGATCTGGTGTCAGGGTGGAGTGGGTAGGGGAAGGTGGTCACCATGTTTACCAACGAGTGTGCTACCCAAGTGAAAACGCTGCTGGATGCTTTGGATAAAAGGCCATTTAGAGTCAGTATTCACTAATAAGTTCAAGAATTTAGTGTATCTGTAGGTTGGATGATCATTTCATGCCTTTGAAAAGTATACATTATGCACTGAGCCTTATAAAGAAAATTTGGTGATTAAATAAAGTCTACTAGATACTATGTATCAGAATAGTGTTGTTAGTTACAGATTACCTACTCAGACAACAGAGATGAGGTCAGAAATGAAAAAGAAGAGAAGAAAGAGTACAGGGCTGACAGGGATTGGAGGGATGAAGTTTGAAAAGAAGAAGAAAAAGGAAGCCAAAGAAAGGCAAATGTAAAGCTGGTCACATAAAGTCGATACTTGA
>NW_006438643.1:1158063-1159662 GCF_000325575.1 Pteropus alecto | reverse complement strand
GTGGAGTGAGAGATGTCCCCAGATCTCTCCCCTTGAAACGATAATAAACTGAACATCTAAAACTCAACAAAAACACCCAAACTGCATGCCAGCACATCTGAGCATGGGATCTGTGCATGAGCTACCACAAGTCAGAACCCCAGGTGTCAGACGGTGGACTGGAAGAAATAAAGAAGCTGCTTCTTGCAGCTGCGAAACTCCCTGCAGGAAGAAGGAAAGGAAAGAAAGAGAGGAGAGTTCTCTGAACAGCCCTGCCTGGGAAAGCTGTGAGCTCCCCACAACCGGCCAGTGGTAGGACCCAGTCATCACGGCAGAAGACAGAGAAGCAGGACGGCAGAGAAACAACAGTAGAGTTTTACCTGCTGTGGTTGCAAAACCGAAGCTGAGCTGCAGCCCCCAACTCTCAACCCAGAGGTCCCCTCCCTCTCTGAGACCAATAACAGTGGAGCTGCAAGAAAATCTGAGCAAATGCTACCAAAACTGTTGCTAACACTGACAGGGACTGAAACTGAGGGCAGCAAGTGTGATTAAATATCTATCAGAAAATAAAAAGGAATTTTTAAAGCTTTACATAAAGCAGAGATCCAAGAACCTTAGACGCCACCAACTGGAAATCAAAAGAAAAGCACCTTCTTTGCAACAGGCTAAAGAGAGACCTTTATATAATAAATCTTCTTTCTGGAAAAAAAGTAGAATACATTTCCATTAATGCCCAAGCAGAGAAATAGTCCATTAAACACCATGAACAACCAAGGTGACAAGGCATCTCAGAAAGAAAGAGAAAAATTTCCAGAAAATAAGCTTACAGACATAGAAATATGCAATTTAAATGACAGAGAATTTAGAATGGTACTTCTGAAAAAACTCGGTGAGTTCCGAAACTAATCATATCAATGATTTCAGGAATTAAACAAACAACTAGATGAGCAGAACAAGGAGATTGACACCCTCAAGAAGAACAGAATAGATCTTCTGGAGATGAAGAACACACTGCAAGAGTTGAAAAATGAAACAGAAAGCTTGGGAAATAGAGTTGACTAAATGGAGGAAAGGATCAGTGACATCTAAGACAGAAATCTAGAAATAAATCAGAAGGAAGAAGAGAGAAACCAAAGAATGTAAAATAACATAAGAGAGATACATGAACTAGCTGATACCATCAGGAGAGGAAACATAAGAATAATGGGCATTACCGAAGGTGAGGAAAAGAAGCAGGGACTAGAAAGCATTTTCAGCCAAATAGTGGACGAGAATTTCCCAAATCTAAGGAATTAGCTAGAGTTCGGAAGTCAAGAAGTCAATGGAAAACTCAGTTATCTCAACCCAAAGGTCTTCATCAAGACACATTGTATTAAAATTATCAAAAATCAGCAACAAAGACAGAATTCTCAGGGTAGTCAGGGAAAAGAAGATGATAACTTATGAAGGAAAGCACATTAGATTATTCTCAGACTTCTCAGTGCAGACCTTACAAGCCAGAAAGGAATAGAATCAAATATTTAAACTATTAAGTGAAAGGAGCTACCAGCTTAGAATAATATATCCAGCTAAGCTCTCCTTTAGATATGAAGGAGAAACTAAGATCATTCAGACATACAG
>NW_006438643.1:1132242-1154117 GCF_000325575.1 Pteropus alecto | reverse complement strand
CACCGAGGTTCATAGCAGCATTATTCACAGTGGCCAGGACATGGAAGCAACTGAAATGTCCTACAATAGATGATTGGCTAAAGAAGCTGTGGTACATATATGCAATGGAATATTACTCTGCCATAAGAAGAGATGAAATACTGCTATTTGCAACAACATGGATGGACTTCAAGATAATCATGCTAAGCGAAATAAGCCAGACTGAAAAAGTAGAAAATCACATGGTATCATTTATATGTGGGATATAAACTTAAAAGCAACAAATGAACAGGACAAACAGAGACTCAGGGGCATGGACAATGGACTAGTGGTTACCAGAGGGTATGGGGTGGGAGAGGAGGGAAGAGGTAGACAGAGTAAAGGGTGCCAAATATAGGGCGTTGGGGGAGGGTAAAGTGGGTAAAGGGGATCAAATATATGGTAGCTGAAGAAAACTGGACTTCAGGTGGTACACATCCAATAGAATATATAGATGTCAAATACAATGTACACTTGAATATTATATAATTGTGTTATCCAATGTTACCCCAATAAACTTAATTTTAAAAGCAAATAAAATAAATAAATTTTATAAGTTAAAAAAAAAAAAGTTGGTCACATAAATATGTGGGCAGTGTTTCTCCATGAGAAGACACTTAAGGGAAGAGAAATCCAGAGTGTCTTCTGGAAGCCTTCAAATTTCTGAAACAGAATAATTAGTTTGATAGTTTTTTATCAATGCAGATCTAAAGGGATCACTAGAGATGAACCTCCAACTCTGTGAGTTGATGGATATACTTTTCAAAGTCATGAGGCAACAGTCTTGGGATTATAGGTCTTTGCAATGTTAAAAAATGATTTAAAAAAACAATTTAGGTGAGACAAACTTTATTTACTACTTCTTGAGGTAAACAGTGTTTATTTAGAGAACTGCAAAATGGAACACAAGAAAGAAAGCTTTTATAGAATAAAGAATAAAGAACAAAGAAGAAAAAAATTAAAAATATCTGATTGGCTGGGGCCACATAGTTAAACTTGTTTGGGGTGAAAAGGTCCAGATTTGCTTGGTGCTGGAGGATTGGTTGACCAGATATACTGCATTTTAGGTCAAACAGAGGTTATACAAGGGCATGAAAGTTGTCTAAGTTTTGCTTTGCTTACAAGGCATTTCAATATCAGTTTTTTGAAAAATGGAGAAAGTAGGAATTTCGCGGGCATTCTATTAAGAAGAAACAGGGAGCATATACAACATATTCAGACCATGTTTGTTGTATCATAGGAAGAAATTTTGCTTTCTAGCTATCTTCCCACTCTGATTCCCCTGCCTCAGCATAGCACAGGAAATAGCACTGACTAGGGTTATGAAAATAGGCAATTCTGACTCTTCCTTGTCAAAACAATTTCCTTTTTTGTTGTTTTGTGTCTCTTTTAAATTTTACATTCTGCTTTTCCTTTTCTGAACTCTACAAAGACAAAGTCTGCCCCACCCTCACCCCCAATGGGCTCACCCACTAAGCCCAATGCTTCAGGCTTCAATTGGTCTGGTCCAAACTTACCAAAGTGCTCCTCAAATTTTCTTACCCCTCACCCCATTAGTAAATTTTCACTAGATTCACTAGATCCATTTCAGTCATCTTCATCACAAGCCTTCTTAAAACCTCATAATTCTAAATTTCTTCTCCAAAAATTTTGAGCAAATTGGAGTGATTCAACATATCTGAGTGTGAGTGATACTAGTCCGCCTCTGCCAAACAAAATGAAAATGGCCTTTTACAATAATTGTCACAACAACAACAAAACCCTCACATTTGCATAATATCTCACCGCTTACAAAGTCCACTCCCAAATGATATTGTTTACTCTTCACAGAGCAAGATAAAGTTAATTAGTCTCAGGACGACCCTGATCATAATTCCTATAGTGCTGTGCGTGCTGCGGATGAATCACAGGGAAATCAGCCATGGTGCCTGATTTCTCCAAGCCTACTTCCCATAGTCTCCCTATCACAGAGTCTGGAATTTTGCTTGCCGTGTCTTATGATTGGTTCATTGCCATCTGCCACCTGCTAAGATGTACTTCCATTCTTACCAAGGCTCAAGTAATAAAGATTGGAAGTGGAGTTTTTATGAGAAGATTTGTTCTCATTTGCCCCCCAATATTGCGTCTCTATTGGTTTTCCTATTGCAGATCCCATGTTCTCTCTCACCCATTCTGCCTACATCAGGATGTTATCAAACTAGCCTGTGCTGACATCACCTTCAGTCATCTGTATTCTGCTGTGGCAATATTTCCTATGGTCCTACTGAACTGTCTTATAATCTTTTGCTCCAATATTTTGATTCTCAAGACTACCATGAGAATCGTTTCTGGAGAAAAGAGGTCTAAAGCCATTAATACTTGCATCTCACACATCAGCTGCATCTTGGTCATCTATGTCACTATATTTGATTTGATGTTTATCCATTGATTTGGGAAGAATGTTCCCCACCTAGCACACATTGCAATGACCTACATCTATTTCTTTTTCTCTCCTTTTATGAACCCTGTCATCTACAGCATTAAATTAGGCAGATTTGCAGTAGTATACTCCAATTATTCTCTCTGTCCCCATAAAGAACACGACATATACTTTCTTTTGACTGGGAAAGGATGAAGAGATTATAAATGTAATGATAACTTAACTGGCATAAGTTTCTTAAAAAAACACATTAAAATAAATGGACAATGTCAGAACAAAATGTCTCTCAGATACAATTGTTTTATTCCAAACTCTTTTTTTTTAATGAGGATAAAATGTAATAAGCCATGTAAAACATTAAACACAGTGCAAGATGTTGGCATGTATTCAGTTGATATTTATTGTGTATTCCAATACTCCCCTCCATCTAATAGCAGCTCTGATGTGACTCTGAGTTCTGTGACATGGTCCCACAAATTTAAACAAGTTTCATTCAGGGCTTTTAAAAAATACATTGACCTAACATTCCTTCAACCTTGACTTTTATCTGTTTTTCTTCTTGTGTAAAAGTAGTTGCCTTTTCTAGAACATTGTCATCAGTAAAGCAGAAAGTGTCTCTGAGCTAATTTCCAAATGATTGCCATTGAGCATAGTGTATGTATAACACAATTGTACATCTAAATGTTAATGCTCAATTTTTATGTAGTAAATGAATTAAAATTAAGAAGTAAATTAATTTCTGATCCAGAGGAAGAATTTTTTTATGAATTTTGATGAGAGAGTGCTAATAAGAAATTCTGTATAATCGGAGCCTGAAGAGGAAATTAATTCATATTGAACTGGACATGAATGGAGCTTGGTGTTTATTCCTCATGTATGCAGTATACAGAGGTAAAAATGGGAAAGCTATGTATGTCTATGTGAGAGAGAATAAAAGGAGTAGATACTTGTACTAGAGGTGGAAGAAGACCTGGGCTGGAGAAGGGTTTCGTGACAGGCTGTAGGAATAGCTTTCACTCACATATCATCAGGTGAGGAGGATCTCTGAGCCAGATAAGATCCCATTCTCCATGGTGGCAGTAAGGTGGTTATAGATTCAATACAAGAAGAAGAAAGAGTAAAACTGCCAGGGTTCAACAAGACTTGTGCAGGCCACCTAGTCACAAATTATTTTCCTAAAGATGAAATCAGGGCCCTTGGTTTTATGCAGAAATAGTAGATTCCCTTACCCTGGATCACCAAAGGAAAATAACTCAGAATTACTAGAATTTGGGGTAATATGGAGGCAAATTAAATGTGCAAACATGGGACCATGTCAGACGTTCTGGTGCCGTTTACAAGCTATGTAATGTGTCATGTGTGTGACAGGCCCATGAGATTGGCACACCTTTCTGTTTAGGAACACTTGCTACATTTGAAATACCTTTTCGTTGTTTATCTTTCTGCCTCTCCTACTGGACTATAAAACCCACTGTATTCCAGCTACATACACAGTACTTTGAATAGAGTAGGCACTTAATAAAATGTTACTAAATAAAATACTAAACTAACAGTATGTGATGTTTCTGTGTCTCTCTACTCATATTTCTGCATCTTATAGATACATGATAGATAGATGATAGATAGATAGAGATAGATAGATAGATAGATAGATAGATAGATAGATAGATAGATAGATAGATAGATAGATATAGGTGACTGTCGTTGGTGCATTCCGCAAGCTGTTTACCCACTCCTATGTGATAAGAGACTCCTCTAAGTGAATAACCTGTCTGCCTGTTTTTTCCTGAACACATATTCAGGATATACCGAAGCCAGCCTCTTAGGACTTCTTTTTCAACTTTCCTTTGTTTCCACTGATGAATTTTAATTTTAATGCAGTTATATGAAATGTTGATTTTTAGTGAACGTTCTTCAATTATCGTAGTCTCCATGTTTTTCTAAGAGCTGCTGAGTACCCAAAAAAAAAAAAAAATCTCCTTCCCACAGCAGTCCATTTAGTGTAAGACAAAAAAGAGACCCTCAATATCATGTATGTTGATAATAATGCTTGTAATAACCTTGAATTCAAGTTGTGGTTTATTGTGTCTGTCAAAATACATTTTTTTGTTGTTGTTGTCCAGTGAGGAGTTCTGTAGATGTTTAGACCACTAGTGCCATGAACTAGGCCAGACCTTAAAATAAGGTTTTTATTATATCATCAGTACATGGAAGTATCTAGTGAACCTGAGGGGCTGGTGGTCACTCAGAAACAGGTTCAGTGTCTTGAGAGCGGTGTTTTGAGAGTCTCATTGGTGTTTGCCCGCTGGAAACCATGGGATTAGAACATAGAGTAATGGTTCCAGCCTGGCAATATGTTAGCAGAGTTATGAGGCAGAAAATACTGTGATGAGATGTATTTAGATAGAGATAGACTAACAAACAGCTCAATATATTCTGACCTGCCAGTCAGTATCCATCTTCTCCTCTATGTACAGGAATGGATATGGGTTTACTATCATAAAGAAGTTTTCCCATAAAGCATAGTCATACTTTAAAACATTAGTGAAATATACATGTCATTTTTTTGCCCTGACAAGGCTCTGGGTGTGAAACTGCTACTGGCTTCATGCCATTCCAGGTGCATTGAGGCACTAGTGAGATAACATTGCAATAAAACACACCTAATTGTATCAATACAATCTGATATATTTAAATTGCACAGCAATTTTTTTTTTTTAATTTAGATATAACTTTTAAGGGCAGTGGTTATGGTCTAGATATCACTTCCACCAAAATCAATATTCTCTATAACTTCACACATGCTCAGTTTATGCTGGCTGAATGGCAGGATGAACTTTATGTCCCTGATCATTCTTAGAGGGCCTCTGCCTGCCACGCTGGGGCTTTGAGGGGGTCTGACTGTGGCCATAGAGGCATGAACGTAAGCTAGAGAGAAGAAGCTCAACATCCACCTCCAGCACTGGGAACCACAAGAGTTGAAGCACTGCTAGGTGCTAGTTAGAGGGAGAGACAGAATCAATCAACCATCCATGGAGAAGTCAGGCAATCAACATGTTTGTGGCCACCGGGTAACACGAGAGTGCCTAAGGGAGATACATTGCTTGTCTAGCTTTGTGCTAAACATTAGGGGACTTATCCATAGGCCCAAGTGGGCAAGATAAAAAACAGTGAGTGAAGAGTACAGGAAAAGCCTCAGGTGGAAAATTAAAGACCAGTGGCATAGAGAGGGGAAAAATGTGAAGGAAGTATAGAAGACAAGGAGGAGAGCCAGGGAGATAGGAGTGAGGATCAGAAAAGGAGCCCAAGGGAAGGCAAGGGAAGGTCTGTTTGTGTGTAGAGTGTTAAAGGAAGAAGAGAAATCAGGGTGTTCCCCTGGAACTCAAAGGCTCTGGGATAAAATATTAAATTCAGGAAAATAATTCTTTATCAGTGACTAACCCCTAGGAGTTCCTGTGCATGCAGGGTTGGAAGGATTGAGATGGCGTGCTATCTGAACCATGAGACAACAGACCCAAACTTTCAGCTCCTCCCAGGAGTCTTATCTCTTGGGCACAGCTTTATGGTCTCCAAGCACTCCCCTCCCAAGTTTCACAAATACTGCCACCTCCCTCTACAGTGAATGATGCAGGATAAAGCCCTCTTGAAACAGGGCAGAGGACAGTCTCTCAAGTTTCATATGGAAGAGAAGCTCTGCCACTTACGGGCATATGACCTTGCAAAGTCACTTAACCGCTGTTTTAGTTATTTCAATGTCGACTGTAATAAAATCATTTTTAACAGAGGTTTTTGAAGTTAAAATGAAAAATAATGTTTCTGGCATGCTGATACATTAGGAGAGAGACATTAGCTCAATATCTGTATTCAAACATATTTTTTAACTTGTGTATTTGGCCTGTATCTATTTTCATGATCTAGTGCCTCTCATACAAATCACAACTGATACTAAGCATTTCCAGGACTTTACTCAGCAGTTAGTAAGGAGTCAGACATTCTTCAAAGTTTTACTTCTATCAAGGCAAAGGTACCCTTCTTCCAAGAGCATCTCACAAGTAACCCAAGCTTCACTTGGCTCTTTGAGCCTGTGGATCCCCTACTCACTCAATTTGTTGCATCTTTAACCAATTACTTAACTGACCCAGCATGGGTCATCCAGTTATGACCTTTTTAGCTTTCTAAAAACTCACCATTACATGCTTCTCAATACACAATCTAGTGCAGCAGTTTTGTAATTAAACAATCTGATTTAGGATGCCAGCTTCCATTTACTGGCTGTGTACTCTTTAACGAATCATTTCATCTTTCCATGTCTTGGTCTGCTCACATTATTGTATTGCTTTAATATTGAAATGTATTAATATCTATAATGCACTTAATAGTTCTGGCTCATAGTAAATGCTATAGAATGCTTAGTTGTGGTTGTCATTGTTGGTATTATTATAAGATATTTTATGAAAATGGGATCCTTTGACATTCAGGGCAAGAAGGGTCTGGCCTGCCAAAGAAAGTGAGGACTCAGTAAAAACTTTCTTGCAAGTGCAATGTTTAATAACATACAAGATATTCTGAAGGAAAAATGTGCATTTTATTCTCACGAGAAATCTATAAGAAAACAAGACATGATGGAGAGTTTAGTGCTGTTTGTCCAAAGAAGATTTTGAGATCCCAGAGACTGAGGGACTTGGGGCACTATGCTTAGAAACTGGAGGAACCAAATGTACAGAGGTGGTGGTGGCATTCTTCTGCAGGCCGAAGTGTTCTTGGGAGCAGAACATTGAATTTACACACTCTCATGAGAATTCAGAGGAGCTCTCTTCTGAAGATGTTGGAAGCCTCTGTTTAGAGACTTTTCCCTTCCTGGTGGCTCTCACTAATTTGATACAGACTTCCAACAAGCCTAAATTGTGGGTCAGTCATACAGACTAGATGCTTTGGGGACTACTTTTGAGATTGGACATTTATTCAGTAACATTTAAGTGACTTTGAAGCAGAATGTGTGATAGAGTGCTTAAGTCATCAAGATATATATCTAAAATTAGACACATAGGGAAAATGGAGTCTTTAAAACTAGATATTCATTGATTCACAAATATAATCTGAGTACCTACTTGTTTTCTAGTACTGCATGAGGCCAACATGATAAAAAATGATATATATATATGCATGTATGTGGGGTGGTAGGCACAAAATGATGGTCTAACAAATATTAATTAAAATCATTTTTAATAGTTGTAGAAATCTATTAGCAGTAATATTTTAGCAGCCACTACATGCCAAGTACAGCACTATTAGGAGATTATATTCATTATACTTCAATAAAACTCTCTGAAACAGATTTTTATGTCTTATTTTTACTGATAAAAATAAAATCTGATAATTTGAAAATTTTTTTCAATATCGTGTATCTAGTCAAGATTCAAGTTTAAATTTTTTCTATGGAATAGCTTAAATACTTCTATGATATAAACATAAAATATTAAATATATCTCATATTTTAAATATAAAGTAAAAAGACCCCTTACCCCTACTTTCCTATCTTCTTTAGAGATAATAAACTAGTGTGTATCCCATTAGATGTTTTTCTACACATTAATATACACATATGAAAATATTCAAATATATATTTGATAATAAGGTTTGTGACAGGGGCTGTGTGTGGCACTCTTATTTCCATTATGCTACACTAAGAGCAGTGCTGGCTTGTGCTCTTGGGTTAGAGTGAATATAGACTAAGACTCCAAATAAGCCAGTGTTTTTTAAAAGTGATGAACTCATTGGTTTTACTGTCAACAATGGAGAGAAAAGGGAAGACATTTTCTCAGCATTTCTACTTAGTAAAAGGAAGTGGGGAATGAATGAGACCTTGGTCTCCTGCCTCCAACCCTCCTTTTATGGAATCAACAAGTTCTTTCTTCAGAGCTCCCTCTGGAGAGCCCCAGCTGAGTCAGTTGTTCCATCAACCACTCCTGCCATCTTGTAGCTTCTGCAGCATCTAAAGACTCCTGGAGAAAGACACAAATAAAATGAAGACAAACAAATGCTAGAGGCTACCAAATAGTGACTTAGAAAGTAATAATTATAACAATAATCATTAACGTAATTATTATTTATTATTCCTGTCATTGATAGTCTTGGTCTTTTACAGTGAATCCTAAATTTCAGAGTTTGGATTATTAATGCTATGGGACATTAAATAGGGGAAGAAGATATACTGATTGGCCCAGACTGGAACTACTATAGTAAAGTGAGACAGATGTTTTGCAAATATTATCTGCATAGCTAAACTAAAGAGGCAAGATTTTCAGGTCAAAGTCATTTATAGAGAAAATTAAATTAATTTCCCAGAGGGGCACAATTATTGATATGTTACTGTTCTATCATTGGGCATTGAGATTTAAGACAAAAAAAAATATCTACTCTACTTAAGTTAGTTACTTAATGATCAATTATATTTAGTTAGTTAGTTACTTAGTTAAGGTAATGAAAAGCCTCTATATTTTAGTAATTGCAAGATACCAAGGTATACTGGTGCACATATTTTCTGCCTCTGTGATACTTATATTTTAATGAGAAAGGAAAATAATAATAAAAATAAAACGATAAACAATTACAGCTGTATAGAACTGCTATAAAAGAAACAAAAAGCTTGATGCAATAGAGAATAACAGAGAAAGACTTCCATAAGCTGGTATGACAAATGGGGACTCTCAGAGGAGCTGAAGTGTGGTGTGAAAGAGGCAGAAGTAGAAAAAGCTTTGCCATACGACCACTGGTCCTGGAGCTCCAATTCAATACACAAAGAGGGAAAAGAGCCATATGACCATATTTCAGAAAAGAGGTTACTCAAAGGGACTGCCTTTTCCAGAGGGAACATAGTCTGAGTCATCATAATAGTGACTGAGCCTTCCTTCTGTTGGCCCTAGCTGTGGACCACCATGTGTATACTAAAATAAGAACCTTGTTCTGGACTTATTCTTCACAATTCTACCACATAGAGGGACACTAGAACATGACTATGAAATCCACACCACATTCTTTTGTTTATATCCTAGTCTTCATTTTCAGGGTTTTATGTGGGTTTGTGTGGATCTGGGTATAACTGTTGTGTGTATGCATGAGCAGAGAGAGGATCATCTTCAGAGGAGGAATGAACATGCTAAGAGTTTGAAGAGTTATAACTATGTGGCAGATATTGAAGACATGGGAATATCATGCTGGAAGAAATGATCCACTTCCTTGAAGTGTTGGGAATGAGTGAGGGTTTGAATTTAAGCCCACTTTTAGGCTGAAGTCTTCCCCTGGTGGTGTCACTGGAAAACCACAGTTCATATATCGATCTGGCTATTAGGCTAGCAATTCTGGGTAGAAGACCCCTTAAATGTAACTTATACTGGGACCCTGGAAAGCATGCCAGGCTCACATATATCCCTGCCCCATCCCTCTCCCCCAAGTTTTCTCAATCTCTGATACAGAGTAGGCTCATTTGTGCTCTTCGTGGACAGATGATGAACTAAGACAGTCATGTTCTTACATATACACAGAGACAGAGACAAAAACCTCTCTCTCTCTCTCTCTCTCTCTCTCTCTCTCTCTCACACACACACACACACACACACACACACACACACGGGTATATGTTCAAATAATGTTACATGCACTAAAAACCACTAACATATACAAATAGGCATACTTTTGCATTGATACTTTTAGTAATGAATTTAGATATTTAGTAATGTATTCTAATACATTCAAAGTTAAGGCCTGAATGACTCACACCAACATACTGAAAAGCCACCTCCCTAACCATCACATATCCATATTCACTTCAGTTCATATCAACAAGATTTCAACATTACTCAAAGGGACAGAGATGGAGTCAAGGACAGTTCATTCATTGTTCCCTGTCAACAGCCTTCAGAAACCAATTCTGCTCTCTGAGTTTAGGCTAGTCGCAATGTTTGGTGAATTTTGTTTAACAATATATATATATATATTTTTTTTTGCTAAAAGTGAGCTTCATGAAAGTAAGACTATGTCATGTTTACCTATGTATCTTCAAGGCTGTGCTCAGGGATTTTCAAAATAAGCACTTAAAGATGCACAGTGAATGAAAATTGATGAAGATGTTAATGTAATTTCAGTCTTCTTTCAAAAAGGACTATTTTGTAGAGTTATAAAATAAGTTTAAAGGTAATTAGGGGAATAAGATAAAAAAAAGAGCTAAGTGTTTGTATTGTTTATAAATGACTATTCCTTGGTCCCTAGTCCTTCAATTATTATATAATTCAGAAAAGCAGAGTAGAAAGCTGTTTTATATATGCTAGTAAAAATATAAGGCAAATATTCCATGTCTCTATATAAGTAGCAGGTTATCCATTACATAGTATTGTTTAACACTATGAAAAGCTATCAGTTAAATATCATCACGTATCTACATATACTAAATAACATCTGTCTCCATTGCAGACATTAAATCCTTCCTACATATCGCTAGCAATATACTCAGTAAAAGAAATATAAGGTCATTCCCTGACTTCTTAAGCTCAATCATCAATTTGTATACAGTCTTTGATATGTCACATGAACCCTTACAGAGTCTTGTCCCTACCTACCTCTACCGCCTCCTCCCAAGATATTATCTTGCTTGAATTTTATATTTGAGTATTGGAAATTTTGTAGTTCTCTGAACACATAAAATTTCCCTCACCTCGATGTCCCAGCTTATTATATTCTTCCTTCCTTGAACTCCTTTCTATAAAATCCCACCTTATGGTTAATTCTTAGTTTGTCTTCATAGCTCAGTTATGAGTACCTTCCCTGGGCCTCCCAGATGGGCTGGTTACCATCCACTCATCTCATGTCCATCTCTTTTATAGCACTTATGATACTAACTGTATCATCTCATATGAGAGATGCTCCCAAGTAATAGCAATAGTTGTTAATCATAATAATTGCAACATTGTTGCTGTTATTCTATCCTTATACTATCCCTAAATAGGTTTATCTCTAGGACATGGCCAAAATTATGTTCTTAATAAAGGCAGAATGTTCTCAAATTTTTCTGGTAGAGGTTTCCTCTCCTAGAAGCCTAAATAAACATGTTCAGCTCTCTCCTTTTGTACCCAAGCCAGACCTTCTTCATGAACTACAATATGGCAAGATGCCCTGCTCTCCACATTCTGTCCCATCACTCTGACTCAGCCTGCCTACACCCTGGCCACAACCACTAGTTAGGTATGTGGTTTAAGGTGATGCCACCTCCTATCTAGATGTGTTCTGATAACGCTGGCATGTTATAAGAGTCGTGGTCCTCTGTTCTTACTTTGGATCTGTATGCCCCATTTGGTGGGTGAGGGGTACACCCTTACACTACTCTAATCAACAATTCCCTGTTTGAAGGATATAATAATACAATACCTTATTTGTGCCAGCCTCGTGTGTGTGTGTGCACATGCATATGTGTGTTATGAAAAGGAGAAATGTGCATATGACCTAACCACATTAACTGAGGTTCTATAACATAGACTGAGGAAGAAATACAAATGGATTTTCCTAAAAGATGAGATATTTGCTACCCGAAGAGTGAAGGAAGCAAGAAGAGAGGAAACTTTGGGGAAGGACTGCTTGTAGAAGGGCTTGTTGAAAGCGTGTCACGCATTTAAAGTTGAGTGAAGAGCTTTGGAAAAGCCAAGACCCTGGCTTGGACATGGATTTGAGGTGGGAATGTATACATAAGCTTTTCATCTGACTGATCTTAAGGCTTAAAGGGGCAGTAACTGGCAGAGGCAAAGGGCAAATGCATGATGTTATAAGAAGGAATACAGAAATAAGTGTGAAAATGAGGACCTTGGGACAGCGGGAGCTGTGGTGCTTACAGAAAGATGAACAATTTATTTTATTTTTTATTTTATTTTATTTTATTTATTTTCTATTAAGTTTATTGGAGTAACATTGGTTAATACAATTATATAATTTTCAGGTGTACATTATAATTTGACATCTGTATATTCTATTGTGTGTTTACCACCCAAAATCCAGTTTCCTTCAGCTACCATATAGTTAATCCCCTTTACCCATTTCACACTCTCCCTACCCCCCTATATTTAACACACTTTACTCCGTCTACCTCCCCACTCCTTGCCCACCCCCTACTCTCTGGTAACCACTAGCCTATAGTCCATGTCCATGAGTCTCTGTTTGTTTGTCTTGTTCCTTTGTTGCTTTTAGGTTTATATCCCACATATAAATGATATCATGTGATTTACAACTTTTTCTGTCTGGCTTATTTCACTTAGTATGATTATTTCAAGGAAGATGAGCAGTTTAGAGCCAGTGTGGAAGTTGCATGGATAATCTTCTTCACATATGACATCCAGCCTGTCTAGCAAACTATGGGCTTGTTCTAATGAGCAAAAGGTGGGGAGGTAGCAGGTGCCTGGGATTGGTTTTTTGGTAAAGCAGAAAAAAATGGGTGAGGCAATACCACTTTTCCTGCAGCAAATATCTGTCAGCAGCCAAAGCCTGGAGACTGAACCCTATAAAGTTATGTTATTTTTAGTCTCAGGTGGGCCCATGGAAGGAGAGAGGGATGGAGGCCAAAATAATGGAGAGGAGAGTAATGAAGGCTCCTGCCCACTGGGATCCCAGCCCTGGGGACTCTTTGTTTGCCCTCAGCTTCTCCCAGCTGGTATTTCACATGCACCTGGGAAGAAAGAGGATAAATCCTTCCGTGACAGCCAGAGCCTGATGCCTTTCACTGACCCCGGTGCCATTCTGCCTATCTTCTTCTTTTTCCAGGACAATTACCTGGGGTTCACTTTTTGAAAATTAGCCGTTACTGGTGAGTCTCCACTGCTATCCTCTGCCAGGGCTGCAAGGGTCGGTATTAGAGGATCACATGAGAAGAAAGAGAAAAATCAGGGAGAGGGAAATGTATGGGTGATAGGAAAGCAGCAATCCTGGAAGAAAGGGTCTGAGTTCTATTTCTGACTCCTCCCTTAAATGCTTGAATGAACTTTGGCAAGTGTATTCCCCACATTGGGCCTTATTTAGTATTTTTATTTTTATTTGTAAAATGAAGTCTTGGAATCCAGGATTCCAACTGAGTAATATAAATATTTGAGCAATGAATGGAAGGGACCAAATAGGAGCCATTATAAAAATTAGAAGAAAACCAGCAGATTCCAGCATCAAGAATTCCAAAAGAGAGCTTTAAAAAAGAAGGCATTGCCATAAGACACAACTATTGCAAAGAAATCAGATATAATTAAGTCATCACTATCCCTCCTTGTTACATTCTCTGACCTTTCTTGACACATCAGTTTATTCACTAAAGATTTTAGTACTGACTCAGTTTTCTCTTTCCATTACTGATCCACATACAATTCTCACTAATTTTCAATACCCCTACTTTGTTCCAATCAGAAGCCTCATTCTCAGCTCCTTGACCTATTCTCATCAAGGACTGCATTCTTTACCTTAAATCAGCAACTCTATCCCATCCCATATACTACAGCCCTGGTCCCTTCTTACCGTTTCTTACTCTCTCGTTAACACTTCTTTTTATTCAGATTAGTGTCCACAGCACAGCTTTATAATCACTCCTTTGCATTTACCCTGAACTTCAGTCATGCTAGCCTATCCTAACTTCAACCTAGTTAAAGTCAACACTCTGCATAGCTTTCTCCTGCATTGGAGTAGCTGAATGTAGTGATTGAAAGCATACCTAAATGCTGACTGGTTCCGCTTTGTTTTGTTTTTTTTTTTTGTTTTTGCTTTTTAATATTTAATGGATCTTAAGTTCCTTTTTGTTTTCTTTTTTTTTAATGTATTGGGTGACATTGGTTAATAAAATTATATGGGTTTTAAGTTTATAATTCTATAGTACATGATCTATATATTGCATTGTGTGTTCGCCACCCAAAGTTAAATCTCCTTCCATCATATATTTTATTCAATTATCACTGACGTTTAGTATTATTTTATGTTAGTTTCAGGTGTCACCATAGTGGTTATACATTTATATAAATTATGAAGTGATCCCGCCGATAAGTCTGATGCCCACCTGGTACTATACATAGTTATGACAATGACTGGTCCCACTTTGAATTAATAAACATCAAATGGGCCTTTATCACTGCCTAGAATCCTACTACATTGCCCTAGTACATCTATTCTCTCCCTCTTCCTCTTTCTCTCACAAACACACTAGAATTAGATTTTCTTTCCAATTATTCCACTGAAACAGCTCTTCTCAAGATCAGCCATGACTTCCACATTGTTAAACCCTTTGGTCACTTCTCTGTCCTTATTCGCTTGATCCCGTAGCAAAATTACATGTAATTGATTCATTCTTCTTGAAACTCATACAAGACTACACTTCTCATTTTCTTCCTAATGGCATTTTTTCCTCAATCTATTTTAGTGGAGCCTTCTCTTCTTAGCCTGTAAGTTTTAAATTTGCCTAGAGCTCAATACCAGAAACTTCTTTCTACACTCACTTCTTAGATTTCCTCATCCAGCCTATGTGCTAATAGCTCTCAAATTTCTCTCTTCTTCAACTTACTTCTGAAGTCCACATTTATACTACTAAGTTAATAAAGACAAATAAATGAAAACCCCATTGAGAGAAGTGATTATAAGTTAAATTTTTTGACATACTTTTGAGATAACTGTGAAACATCTAACTGCAGATGCTCAGCATCCTGTGAGATATGTGAGCTTGGAAATCAAAAAAGAAAAGTTACAGAGATATATTTGATACTAGTTAACATATGGATGGTAAATAAAGTCATAATATTACCTGAAGAAGAGCAAAGAGAATGGTCAGAAAATTGTCAGGAGATGGAAATGGCTCTAATTAAGAGATGAGCAATGAAGACAAGCCAGCAAAGGAGTCTGAAAAGGAATCAAAATAATACAAATATAAAGAAAAACCTTGTGAGGGTCGTGCTACCAACAAAAGTTTCAATCAGATAATGAGGGAAGTGGAATTAATAACAGTGAAGTAGATGATTCCAAAGATGATGATGATGACAATTTTGCTTATAATGATGTGAATGTGAATGAAACTAAAGAATTAATAACCGTAAATGTCCATTTATTTTCAGCTCGGTACTTGAGGAATGCCAGCCCAATATCACCTCAGTCCTCAATTCATGCTCTTGTCCAACAGCACTCAGTTTAGCCCCCTATTCTACCTCACCAGCTTTCCTGGATTGGAAGCCATCAAACACTGGATTTTCATCCCCTTTTTTCTTATGTACCTGGTGGCCATCTCAGGCAATTGTTTCATTCTGATAATTATTAAGACCAACCCTCATTTGCACACACCCATGTACTATCTACTATCCTTTCTGGCCCTCACAGACCTGGGACTGTCAGTATCTACTTTGCCCACTACAATGGGAGTCTTTTGGTTCAATTCTCATGGTATCTATTTTGTAGCCTGCCAAATTCAGATGTTCTGCATCCACTCATTTTCCTTCATGGAGTCCTCAGTACTCCTTGTCATGTCTTTTGACCGCTTTGTGGCCATCTGCCACCCCCTGAGGTATTTGGTCATTATCAATGACCAGCGAGTGGTCAGGGCAGGCCTGATTGTCATCTTCCGGGGACCTGTGGCCCTTGTTCCTATTGTCCTCCTCCTGAAGGCTTTTCCCTATTGCGGGCCTCAAGTCCTCTCTCATTCTTTCTGTCTCCACCAGGAGGTTATACACTTGGCCTGCACAGACACTACCTTCAATAACCTCTATGGGCTGACTTTGGTGGTGTTCACTGTGATGCTGGACCTTGTGCTCATTGCTCTGTCTTATGGAGTCATCCTACACACAGTGGCAAGACTGGCCTCCCAAGAGGAGCAGCATCGAGCCTTCCAAACGTGTACCTCGCACCTCTGTGCTGTGCTGGTATTCTTCGTGCCTATGGTGGGGCTGTCCCTAGTGCACCGCTTTGGGAAGCATGCCCCACCTGCTGTTCACCTTCTTATGGCAAACGTCTACCTTTTTGTGCCTCCCATGCTTAACCCAATCATATACAGTATTAAGACAAAGGAGATCCGCCATGCTATCAGCAAGCTCCTGGGTCTTAGAAAGGCCAGTGCTGAGTCCTAGGGCTAAAATTCCTCTGGCTGCCCAGAAGAGGGTCCCCAATCAGGCCAAGCATTGAGTACCTATTATTACACCCCATATTTCCCAAGACTTTTTTCCATCACCCTAAATAAAATATGAGTGAGATTCTTTCTTGAGTTATGGGTTAAAGATGCTGACCATCTCTTGCTTAAATGATAATGCCTCCTCCTATATATGAGATCTAGCATTTTGAGTTACATCAAAAGCTGCCCAGAGGAAGACTCTGTTGAGGGTCATCATCGATGTGCAGAAAATAAAACTAAAATGAAACTAAACAAAAACTAAAAAAAAAAACAATACCTTTAAAAGACACTCGGAGCAGAACTTGGTAGAAAAGAGATAAACACCAATTCTAATCCACCTCAGGAAGTGTACCTCTTCCCATGACTTCACGTGATTGCTTACCTCATCTCTACCTGACCAAGGTCCTTCCCTTCATTTTCTGTCCTGGGTAAGCAGTATGCTTTGGACTCTCAAGTCACATTGGAAGAATCAGAACTTCTGCACTCTCCCCTAATGGTTAATTCAGACAGAATTCTTTCAAATCTTTCTGAAATGTGCTCCCTTCTGGCCTTGCTTATCTAAGAGAAGCCCTTGACCCCACCTGTGACTCTTCTTATCTTTGATTTTACCTTTGCTATGGACTCCTGAGTCTCACAACCTCAGGTCTGACATTAAGCTAAAATCAGTTTTTTCTTCTAGGTACATTTAGTTGTGAGATCTTGCTCGATGACATGCAATGCAACAAAAATTCAATGAAGGAAACTACCACATGTCTCATTCTCATTTTCTTCCTAACGGCATTTTCTTCCTAAATCATAATCTCATTGCTGAGAAGGTTGTAAAATCAGCAGAAGATTATTCCTACCATTAATTAAATGAAATTTATGTTGGAGTCTCAGCATTGAGGTTGCTTGCTCAAGGACATTGTCAATGACAGTCTCCCTCTCCAGAGCAGATACTTCATTGGTCTCTTCTCACAGAACTCTGCATTTCTCATTGCAACATTTGTCACATACATACCAGTATGTGATATAATCATACATATCAGTGTATTATTTTATGTTTTAGTTTAGGTTTCTTTTAATCTTCCAGAATAGGTTACTAAATTAAGCTTCTTGGGGGAAGTATGCATGTTGGGTTTACCAGTAAATCTCTATAAATACAATCCCTGGCAGATAACAGATACCCAATAAATAAATACTAAATGAATTTATGAGTACATAAATACATAAAGTGGGATCCAAAGCTGAGATAGAGAACTTATTTTTCTTTTCTAGAGAACCCTTCCTCTTTATATTTAAGAAGCCAGAGAGGACTCCTTTCTGATGTCATTCATCAAAGGGATGTTCCCATCAGTTTCCAATTCTGCTTTGTTCAGGTAATTTGGGCCTTCCCACCCTCTCTGCCACAGGATAAAATTACCATGACCAGAAGTACTTCCTGAGAGCTGCTTTTCACAGCTCTGGGCTATGGGAAACTGTGTATATAAACCACCACTCCTGCCTGATCCAAGGCCTAATGGAAAACTTGCTGGGTCTGTTTAATCAATAAAATTTTCTATTTCTTATCATGGACTTAGGAGTTTAGAGTTTTATGGGCCCTGAAAAGACAATTATTTTCTCAAAGGCAGATATTATGTCATATTAATCTTTACATTCAAGTATATGGTACAAAATTTGTAGTCTCTACATATTTGCTGAATAAATGAGTATCAATAACTACCTAGTAGGAAGAAGGGTTTGGAAGGGAGGCTTAAAGAGAGGATCATAGAAAAGATTTAGGGTTAAACAATACATTTTCTTATAATGATAGCAGCTAGTGGGAGAAGAAAATGAAGGATCATCTGATCTGCTGAAATTGCTCCAGGCGGTACTGATGGATCCTAGATTTTCATGCACAATAACTGGGACTCTCAAAAACTAAGTTCTAGAAGGATATTGATTCTTCTTTGGTGTTTGTCAGATCTGCATTTATCTAAGGAGTTTTCTCTGAAAGCCTAAGACCCAAGGGAGAAGGACAGATAGCTTTATAATTGCCAGTGCAGCAGATCCCGAGTCAATCAGAAGAGGCTGGGAGAGGAGTGAGAAGCACTACAGGGTTCAGGAAAGAAGCTACTGACAGCAAGGGATCAGTAAGTTATTGGAAGTTCTTTGGTTTATGGATAGAGGCAGCAATTCCAATGAGCTCTATGATACCTCTTATCTAGCAGGTCTCTAACTGGGGTTACAAGGCAGGCCAGCTTCCAAGACAATGGCTGGTCTGTGGTTAGAACAGCTGTTTTATTATATCTCACCTTGATCATTTTGCTTAGAAGGAGAGACCAGAATTTGTTAGTGGGCTGGGCTTTGAAGTGGAATGGTACAGGATGTGGAAGGCAAGGAGTCATAATCTCAACAACGCCAACCTGATTGATGCAGCTTCTAACACTTCACAGCACTTCTTTCCACAGTCCCATTAAACCCTAGTTTCCCTGGAAAGAAAACAAGATGCCTGTGAAATCTTCTATCACAGAACAAAGTTAAAGTGCAGAGCAGAGGAATTTGGTCACCTCATCAAAGTCATGTGGTTGGCTTGTCTAAAAACCGCTTAAGAGCTCAGAGCTCCCAACACTGAGTTCCTTACTCTCCATTGTTGTTGGATCACTCATTAACTTTCTCTTAGAGCCCACCACAGACAAGAAGGAAAGGTCTGTAGCTGTCATATGGTAGATAACTGTTATAAGGAACTTTCAGTAAGAAGGTATTGTTGGAAACTGCAAATAATAATAATCTACATCTATTGAGTGTATGATTCTAACTGCACTACATGTAGAATTGCATACAAATAACTCTATAACCTACAAAGTAGGTATAATAATTGTCTCTATATTTCAAGTGAGGAAGCTGAGATCAAGAAAATAATTTGTATAATCATAGAGTGCATAAAATATTGGAGCTATGATTTGAACACAGATCTGATTCCAAAGCTACTTCCTTAACCACCACATGATACTGCTTAATGAGTTTTTGTCTAGAGAGCCACAGGACTTGATAGATTCTTTACTGTCCAGTAGCCTTGAGATGAGAAGACTAAACAAAGGGCTATGGGAGTTTTCCTGGCCACCTTTTCTAGACACTGACTTAAGGCCCCTTAGTACCTCACCCTCACACAGTTCCTCATGCTTCTCCATATCAGTCCCTCTGTCAACATCTCCCATTCCCCATCCTCTCTGCTCCCCATCCCTTCCTCTCCTGTTGTTTCACAAGAGACTCTCTCTTCTCCCCAAACTCCTTTTTTCTTTCATTTGACCTCCCACTCTGCCCCTCTTTCTGTTTCTCTCTCTATCCTTCCCCATCCTCTCTCAGTCCCTAAGCTTCCTATCAGTTTATTCAATGGATTTCCCCTTCACTGTTCCTCAGTGTCTATCCTCTCCCCAGTTCTCTCTTTATGTGTTTCGGCCATCCTTATCCCTCCTCTCAGTCTTTTAGCAACCCTCTCTCTGACCTTATCTTCCCCTTTTTCCAGGCCTTTAATCCTTCTCTCTGCCTCACATCTTCCTCATCTTCTGCTCCTGAGTTTCTCCTTCTAAGTTTCACACCCTGCTCTTTCTCTGACACTCGGCTTGCCTTATTCTGTCCTTTGACATCTTTATCACCAGCTTTTACCACATCTCCATTTTTCTTCCATCTTCTTGTGGTCTTTCAGCCTCTCATACTTCTTGAACCATTATTCTCCCCAAATTTGCCCCTCAGCATATTCTTATTAAGCCACCATTTCACAGTCTCTCACTCTTCTCCTACCTGACCCAATAATAACTTCTTCCACTTCTCAGACTCATTTCTCAGTCAGTCCCTCATCCTTGCTTTCTGTCCTTCAGTTTATGCTGTGATATATTTCTCAGGACCCCCTTTCCTTACTGCCTCTCAATTACTCCCTCAGTCCTTTAGTCTCTCAGTAGATCTTTAATCTTTCCAAGGCACATGGCACTTTTTGCCAAGATCTAAAGCACTATCACATTAAAGTGGAGATGGAATGTATTTCTGAATAACAGGAGAGGGTAAAGGGTAAGAGCAATAGGGAAAATTACAAGAAAATCACTTTTGGTTCAAGAGCAATAGCATATATTTATTGTTTATTATATCCAAATTTTGTGCTGAGTTCTGTACACATGGTGTGGCAATTAAAACACACTCATCTTTAATTAGGAAATATCATTATCACTGTTTTACTGATGAAGATACAAAAGAAAATATTATTTCAGATGCTGAGATCCAGGATAGCAGGGTGTCTTGTGAACATCTCTCCAGGTACCTCTGCTTTTGTACTTAATAAATGAATTTAAGCAAGGAACTGGCTTTGTCATTACTTCTGTTCCAAGGGACACTTACCTTAGAAACATTTCTCTAGTAAGTTTACTTGATTTATTAAAGTTGTGTAAGTTGTTTGAGTCCTCCAAATTGATTTCTGGGGAGAGATAGCTTTGAAAATACAGAGACAACAAAAAAAAAAGGAAGAAAAAGAACAGAAACAAAGGAATAGGCATGTCAGTACACCTTGAAGTTAGAGATGAAAAAAAAGAAATCTCAGGAGTTAGAATGAAGGTAGCAGCTTTAATTATATAGGCTATATAGAATAAATTAGTGTGACTTTATGAGAAGAAGAATGAGATTCCCAGGGGACCTGAGAAGATGCCTGAGGCATGAGATACTGGACAGTGAGTCACAAGTTCCTTGAGAGGGGTTGAGATAGGAAAGAATCAAGATACTTCTTATCCTGATCACATGGATGCGCAGAGAGGAATACATAATGACAATAAGGAGATAAAGCAGATTGGATGAGGCAACTCTTTACAAGCATCCTCAATTTGCTTAGAAAAATTAGAGATAATTTGTCCTATAGGAAATGCTTGAAGAGGTCATACAAAGAAGACAATTAGGGAGGAACAGAATTTTTGAGAATCTGCACATTCGGTTCAAGTTGAGCTATATAAATTTTTCTAAGAGAAGAAAAAGAACTATCATTCACTAGCTGGTCAAGAACAAGAGTAGAGAAAACTCATGTTGATGCTTAATGTCATTGAAGTAAGTAAAGGGTTAGATGGAAATGAGAGAAGGGGGTAGGGCAGAAGCAGGAAAAAGACAGGCTGTGAGAACAGTGATTCAATGAGAGATCATTGAGTTCCAGAGTGAGCAGAGAGGCCAGACCAGCCAACAGGGTTTTGGTACCCAGTGACAGAGGGATGGCTCCTGCTTACTGGCCTAGTAACCTTCAATCATATTGCCACTTTTCTTAGAGTGAATAGACCTCTTGAGAATGATGATGTCCAC
>NW_006438643.1:1125035-1132208 GCF_000325575.1 Pteropus alecto | reverse complement strand
GGTTTCCCAGGACTGGAATGGGCTCACCACTGGATCTCACTGCCCATTTTTATAGGATACCTTGTGGCTCTCTTGGGTAACGCCACCATCTTGCATCTAGTACGAACTGACCCTTCTCTCCACCAGCCCATGTACTACTTCCTAGCCATCCTGGCTGTGACAGACTTTGGCCTGTGTATGTCCACACTGCCTTCAGTGTTGGGTGTGCTGTGGTTTGATGCCCGGATGGTGGGCCTGGTACCCTGTGTTCTGCAGCAGCACTTCCTACACTCCTTCTCCTTCATGGAGTCAGCTGTGCTCTTTGCCATGGCTCTGGACCGCTTGGTAGCCATCCGATTCCCACTGCGCTATGCATCTGTTCTCACAGGACCTCGTGTGGCATTGTCCGGGGTTTTGTTGGGCATGCGGAGTGCCGCCATCACTGCTGCACCCTCGTTGTACCTATTGAAATTTGACTACTGTCGCCCTGGGGCACTGTCCCATGCTTATTGCCTTCACCAGGACATGATCCGCCTGGCCTGCTCTGACACACATTTCAACAGACTCTATGGACTGTGCATCATCATGCTAGCTATGGGCTCTGATGTCCTTTTCATCTTGCTCTCCTACACTATCATCTTCCGCACCGTGCTGGCCATTGCTTCTGCAGGAGAGAGACTCAAAGCTCTCAACACTTGTGTCTCCCACATCCTGGCTGTGCTCTGCTTCTATGTGCCTGTGCTAGGCTTGTCTATTGTGCACAGATTTGGGCACCACACCTCACCCCTGGTGCACATCCTCATGGGCACTGTCTCTGTGCTCTTCCCACCCCTGATGAACCCTGTTATCTATAGCATCAAGACCCAGCAAATCCGCAGGGCCATCCTCAAAGTAGTTTCATTGGGGAAGATACAATGAGATATTAGAGATGGACTACATTATTCAAAATGAGGAATGAGTGAAAGTTTCTTTGTTAGAGTCCTCATATAACAAAGCAATGTCTGTTTACTTGATTTTAGTTTGAGCAATTGATTGTACATCATGAATAGACTTTAATGTTAAAATCAAATAAAATTGATGTTTATTACTACTTATGTATATACTTATATAGTCACTACTTTCTTACATTAAAAAATGATTATTTTTACAACAATGTGTATTCAATATAATTTTTATATTATCTCTTCTATTAGTCTGTTAAAACTCTAATTATATAATAATTTTGTTAGGGTTGAATTGTCACTTCATATTCTTGAATGAACTGATGATTTTACCATCATTCCTCACAATATAATAGTTCTATTTATGTAATTATATCCATCTATGAAGGATAAATTTTGGGGGTTTTTTAATCCCATTTTTCATATCATATCATATCATATCCTATCATATCATATCATAGTTTGGAACTCAGAAATAAGTCCTGAAACCCTGCCATATTTTTCCTCATTTTTTTTTACTATCTAATTGTACAAATATACTTAATTTCTGTTATCCACATTTATTTCTTCCTATCTTCACAGGTCTTAATTTATCTTTAAAAGTAATAATTACAAATATAAAATATCCATCTAAGAAACTTAGTTTAAAAAAAAAAGAAAATGGTCTATGGCCATGCCACCCCAAACAAGCACATCATCTTTTAGTTCTTAACATTCAATTTTAAAATAGCTTCCTTAAGAAAGTATTTTTATTGACTCCAAGATGAATTTAGATTCTCTTGCTATAATTCCTTGTGTGTCCCGTTATTCTCCTACTAAAATTCTTAGCAAAATAAATCACAATTCCTTGATTTATGTTTGTTGTGTTCACCAGACCATTAGCTCCATAAGGGCAGAAACCACCATCTGGTTTTCCAGTATTTTTTCCTTGTGCTCAGTGCATGTCTCCTTTTCAGACAGGAGAAGAGAGCAAATGTGTAAATGGCTAAATAAAATGGAATAGAGACTACTTTGTATTGTATGGCTAGGGAACCACTTAATTTAGTTAAGATGTAGGATTTGTAAAAAATTATCCATTGTAAGAATTAAAAGGAGAATAAATGAGAAAAAAGTATTGCTCTGAAAGAATAGAGTACAGTGAGAAAGGATAAATGTCATAAAGAAATAATTTCAACGTAAGCAAATATCAAACTATTTATGGCCTTGTTAGCCAATGCAAAGAAATGGGATTTTTAAAATGTGTCTTTCAAAAATATATGTCATTCAAAAATATGACAGCTTTGTGGAGCATGGCTTGAAGGTAGGAAAAAGAAAGGTGAGAGGTCAGTTATGAGGTATTTCAGAAGTTCAGATGAAAGTTAGAGGGCGTGTGATAGAAGTGAGGGAGGCATAAATATAAAACTAGCGAAATATTCCATTGTACATGTACAGCACATCTTCTTTATCATAATTTATCGATGCACACAGGTTGCTTCCATATCTTGGCTATTGAGAATAATGCTGCAATGAACATAGAGGTGCATATATCTTTCAAATCGATGTTTTTGTTTTCTTTGGATAGATATCCAGAAATCAAAATCTGGGTCATACGATAGTTCTATTTTTAGTTTTTTGAGGAACTTTCATACTGTTTTCCATAGCAATTACAGCAGTTTACAATCCCACCAGGTGTGCCTGAGGATTTTCCACATCCTTGCCAACACTTGTTATCTGTTGTCTTTTTGACAATAGCCAATCTGATAGGTGTGAGGTGATATCTCAGTGTGGCTTTTATTTGCAATTCCCAGATGATCAATGATACTGAGCATTGTTTCATGTGTCTCTTGGCCATCTGTATGTCTTCTTTGAAAAAAATGTCTATTAACAATCTCTTCCCACTTTTGAATCAGATTGTTTGTTTTGAGTTATATAAGTTCTATAAAGAACTTATAGATATTTTGAATATCAAACCCTTATCAGATATATTATTTGCAAATACTTTCTCCCATTCAGTGAATTGCCTTCTGGTGTTGTTGATGGTTTCTTTCACTGTGAAAAAGTTTTTTTTAATTTGATGTAATCTCATTTGTTTATTTTCATTTTGGTTGCCCTTGCCTGGGGAGACATATACAAAAAAATGGCCATAAAAAGAATGAAATTTTGCCATTTGTGACAACATGGAGAACCTAGAGGGTATTACACTGTGTGAAATAAGTCAGACAGAGAGAAAAAAACTATACATAAGCCAACACAATGTATCATACCCAAATAATAATTAACATGTGTTTTCACAAGTTCCTTCTCTGTTGCTCCTGCTAAATGATAATAAACTTACTAGATTCTCAATGTCTCCAAATAAGTCAATCCATTACTACTGCGCACTACCTAAAAATGGAACGTGAAGGATTTTATTTCTGTTATGATATTGTCATTGAAGGATTAAAATTTTTCTTTCCCTTTTTCTCTATTCCAAAATCACACATGTAATACCCAAACTACACACATTAACCACACCATCTCTAATTTAGGAAAAGGAAAGTTGACTATTTCTAGTCTAATATGTTTCAAGTACTGGTAAGCAATTTATCTGTTTTATCTCATTTAACTGTCAGAACATCCCAGTGAGGTATGTTTGTTACAGATGACAAAACTGGCTCAAGGAAGAAGTGAATTGTTTAGTTAGTAGATTTGTGACATAGATAGTAAGTTAGTAATAGGTAAAACCATCATTATGTATGTTTTTTTTTTTATTTTCTTATCATATTAACACAGTGAGTGGTACATAGTTAATTCTTAATTTTAAAAATAAGTTTAAAAATATTAATTAATTCAGGAATCCACACCAGTAGTGAAACTGGGAAAAAAAGTCAGAGAGGGGCACATACCTTCTGATTTCATTTATATGTGAAACCTAAAAAACAAAACAAATAAACAAAACAGAAACAGACTCATAAATATAGAGAACAAACTGATGGTTGTAGGGGTCGGGGGGATAAAAAGCTGATGGGGAATAAGAGGTACAAATTTCCAGTTAGAAAATAAATAACTCATAGGGATGTGATAATACAGCATCGGGAACATAGTCACTATTATTGTAAGAACTTCGTACAATGACAGATGGTTACTAAACTTTTTGTGGTGATCACTCCATAAGGTATATAAAATGTTGAATAACTATGTTGTACATCTGAAATTATGTAATATTGTATGTCAACTATACTTTAATTTTAAAAAAGCAATATTTAAAAATAGAACTAGAGAACTTGGTTGGTTAGATATGATTATGAGCAAAGAGACAAATCAAAGATAATTCACAGACAACAGGCATGAATAAGCAGATGGTGATACAATTCAATGAGGTGAGAAAAATTGACGTTGTGGAGAAAGAACTAGAAAATAAGATTAAGAACATTGTTATTAACATATTAGGTTTGAAATGTCTGTAAGACATCAATAGGTGAGGTCAGTTTTTATCTGGATGTTTGAGTTTGGAGCTTAGATTTGTAATTTTGTGAGTTCAGCATATAACTGGCATTTAAATTCATGAAAATGGAAATAGCATTTAGGGAAAGTAAGAAAGGTGAGATGTTCCTAAACAGAATGCCAAAAAAAACATAACATTTACAGTTCTGTTAGAAGTGTACAATTAAGCAAAGAAGACTACAGGGAAGGTTAATTTAAATATATATATATATAATTTCAAAGGATAATTAATACAATAACAATAAATTAATAGCTGAATTGTGAGTTTTGCTTACCATTGTAAGAATGAGTTAACATGGTTTTAAATTTGCTAATCCTAAGACCCAGGTTCTTCACCTACGAAATCAGGATGTCCATAAAGCATATAACAATTTAATAGCAGTTGGGAAATATTTCTAAGAGCTGTCACTTAAATAAGCATTGTTAAGAATATAGAAATAACAATGGCTCCCTCCAGTCAGGCTCTTGAAGTACGATGATTAGAAAGCAGCCTGAGAAATAAAATAAGTTAAAATAATTTGTTATTATAAAATGTGTTTGCTTCAGCTCTTAACCTAGTCATTTGTCCATGACATATTTATCTTTTCTTGATTCTCATGTACAAAACATATGTTCTTATTCTTGTTTAATAGATTTGTTATGTTTACATAAAGTAGGAGGATAGACTCAGAATAGGACTCTAAGCTGTAGCTGGAACATAAGTGCTCCACACAAATTAGCTGTTATTAAACAGATCACTTAATCTCTGTTTAATTTCAGGGAAAATAGAATGGAATTCCTCTGAGGGTGCAGATTGTGGTAGCTATGGAGGAAGAATGGGAAACCTTACCCCTAAATGGTTTGTTGGAAAACCTGAGTGCTGAGTACATATTCAATTTTGCCAAAAGACTTCCTCATCTTGATAGAGTTGCTTAGCCATCACCTCTAGATTTGGGATACAAGGATCATAAATGACACCAGGTTTAAAAAGACGATGAGAAGTATGATATTTTCATCACCTAAATGAATCTAAGTTGCTGTTGTTGGAGAAATCCATGGATATTTTCCCTGGCAACCAGGCCAAGTAAGGGACCCTATTTATGAGTCTTTAGATTACAATATGATCAAGGACACTACAATAAGTGTCATACAGCTAATTTTCAATGATTTGGTGATAATTCAGAATGCAGGAGCAACTGAGAAGCTTAAAGTGAGGAAATCACCATGATAACTCAGGCCGCAAAGAACTGTCTGATCTGGATATGGGGATTCTAGGTCAGAGGAGGCTAGGTGAGATGACCGTCTATGGAGAATGTGTTTAGGACTAGATCTCATACTGATGGCTGAGGGGGCCATTAGCAGAGTCAGTGCCTGGTTCAAAACAAGATATCAAAAGCGATCTAGGGATAAAGGCAAGAGGAAGAGCAGAGTTGAGAAGATCGAGGGGTAATTCTAAAGGAAAGTAGGAATGATTTCTTTGGCAGTGAGATTCTGCTTGTGATGAAGTATAATCACATGTTTTAAGTGCCTCCTGTTTTTCATATTTGTCCAATTAAGTTTTTTCATTAAATTTTCTTTTTTGCCCATTGAAGCAAGTATACTTATTCTCAACTTTTACTCAGGGATTACTAAGGGATTCTTTCCTTAGGTTAGCAACTCAAGGACTTTATTCGTCGTATCACCACCTACATTTAATGGTAAACATATTTGTGAGAAGACATGCATGTTCATAGATTCATGCAAACTTGCAAACATGAATTCTACATCAAGGAGCATGGTTATATATATAGCTGCCCACACATGTATGCATATGCTTGTGTTCATGTGTATGTTTACATGCTCATATAGACATATACATATATACCTACACATACATATGCATCCTCTTGTCCTGTGTTTTCTCATAATTTGCCTTATGACTCCCCAGAGAGCATCTCCTGAGATACAATTATTTCTGCAGGCCCAGAGGCAGTATGTTCTTCTGAGACTGGTTTGCCTGTGTTTCCAAGGACTGACTGGCAAAAATGGGGGAAAGAAAGAGCTAGTTCTGGAGTTATGATAAGAAGTCAAGAAGACCAGTCAGCTTCTGCCTCCAGGTAGTGAGCTGGAGACCAGGCCTGAAACCAAATACATTGAAAGGCAGGTGGGCCTTCACAGAGGAGAAGTGGAGTTTGCTTGGAAGTCTAGTCTATGGGATCAGGAGGATGAGAAATCTATTCAGGTGAACTGAATGAGAGGTTTTTGTTCTGAGATGCTCTCATTTTATAAAAGAAGATAAAGTACTTTTCTCCACAAACTCCAAGCCTAAAAGATAACACCGTATATTAGTGTGTACCTTCTTTCCTGCTTTACCTATTCACTATCTTTCTTCCCATTTCTTAAGCCCTGTTGATATGCTTAAAATATAGGCTGTAGGTCTTCTTTGGAAGAGCTTGCAAACTAGAAGTCACATAAACTAGATTAAAGGGTAGTGCTGTCAGAGGTTGTTATACATAAGTGAGGAAAGAAATCACAGAATTAACATCTGAGCTAGATGTTATAAAACAATGGTGGAAGTTGTATTTATTTGAAAATATAAATTTTTATTAGCATAGAATATATTAAAAAAATTTCTGTTGAATGAGAAGGGACTGCTGATAACATTTCTAATGCAGAATTAATTCATGGAGAATATTTCAATGTAATATTATCTGAGAAAATTATATATACGTAATATATACGCATGCATGTATAATATATAGACACTTATAATACACATACATGCACATAATATATATACACACATGTGCATAGGCACACACACACCCATACA
>NW_006438643.1:1122366-1124998 GCF_000325575.1 Pteropus alecto | reverse complement strand
AGCTACTCTGTATGCTCAGTTAATGATGTCAAATTGTATAGAAAAGGCTTATTTCATTTGGTTACAGTTCTGCTAATTTTGCTGCTGTCTAATCATATTGAACATGTTTAACTTTTTTCTTTTTCTGTGACTTAAGAGCTTAAATATAAGTGGGTAGTAAAATAAAAAGAGAAATCTGAAATCAATCAATTAATTAATTAATTAATTAAAATATAACTTTTAATTGAACTGAATGCCAGAGTGTTTATGAAAGGAAAAAAAAATAAAGCAAACAACAATAACAAAAACAAAACAAATTTTTAAAAAATCACAGGAAATACCAGAAGGGAAAAGATAAGTTAGAGTGTGTCAGGATTTATAGAACAGACAAGTTAAGAGGCTAAATCGCATTGCAGTTTCATAGGCCTTAAAAGTGTGCCATTCAAAGAAAGTACACATATGGGTTATAAAGAATCTTCCTTTCATCTTTAACAGTAACACAGGGAACAAAATCACTGTTCCCCTTATTAATTCAAACTGATGGGTTATGTTCAGATGCCATTAACTTCCTCTCCACCAGACCATTTTGCAGTGCCAGGGGATGTCATGTATTTTAGAATCAGTTTTCTTCACGTTTTTCATGATGTCTCCAAATTTAACACACTCACCAATAGACAGTGAAGATGACAGACTCAAACTCTAGGCTGGATCCCAGATCACTTTTCCCTCCCACAACCTGAACGACAAGCATATTCTTTCTCAAACCTTATCTGCTTCTGTTTATATGGCTAGTGATGCTTAGCCCTGACAGTTCTACACAGTGACTCATTTTCCATGCAAATATTTTTTTTCTTTTTTTTTTTAATGCTCAGAGGAGCTTGTGGAAAACAGTAGACTTTTTAAGTATGTGTGAGATGCAATATCCTTTATGCATCAGAAAACAGGGTCAAATGATTTCTTAGAGACATTCCAGATTCTTGTAATGACTCAGTAGAATAAGGCTGGAATAAAGATGGAAAGTTAATATCTTCAAGTCAGAAAATTTTAAACAATTAAGAAACTGCTTCATTGCCAAAAAAAGAAAGAAAGAAGAACACATGTTATCCATAAGGATGGGGAGAGAAAAGTCTAAAAGAAAAATGATTATAGAAAAAAATGCTTGACTTATAGTGATGACAATTATCATTACTATTATTATTTCACTATTGCTAATGTTTACTGAAAGTATATTGTACGCTAACTGCTCCATACACATTAGCGTGTTTAAGCCTCAAAACAAGCCTATGGGCTACATATTATAATTATCTCTGCTTTGCAGACAGGAAAATGGAGAGCCAGTAAGAAAGTGACTGAACCAGGATTCCAATTGTGGCAATCTGACCCCAAAGTCTGCAGTCCTCTCTTTCACACACGGTGCTCTGAAATTCCATTATTCATAACGTGAAATCTGAGAACAATAAATAAGGTACACGATTATAAATGAATAGCGCTCAGTAATCCAAGAAAATTGTTGGAAACATATCAAAATCTTAAGCACTAAAAACAGTAAGTAAATGACTTAGACTATTAATACTCTGAATGGAGGCATGAATGGGTTGATTTGAAAGGGGCAATATACTCCAAATATGAATTTAAAAGAGATCAGGCTCAGAGTATCAACAGCATAAGTGGTTCCTACTTATGGAATCCTTATGTCATCACTAAAGTTTATCCCTTGGTGAAAAGTAACTCTTCACTGAAGATCTGATGTCTCCCACAATAGTCGATATTACTTTCTTATAGCTGGGCGATTATTGCAGAGTTTAGAAAACTATTTTACACATATTATTATATTGTTTACATAATATTATACTTATTAAATGTAGGATTTTTCCCCATTTTACAGATTTAAACATCAAGCTCAAAAACTTGCCCACTGAAAATAGAAATTAAGGGTTTAAAATCATGTCTGAAGATTTCATTGTAAGTCCCGAGCAATTTTATACTAACATGGAAGCAATTTTATTCTTAACTCCTGTGCACATCAGTCACTTAAAATCCATCATGCTATAACAGGGAATTTATAGAATGTCTGATAGATTACAACATTTTTTTATGTCAATGTCTTTGCAATGATGTCATCTTTAAACAGCACAATAACATCTCTTTTTGGGTTTTTTTTTTAATTAAGCTTATCGGAGTAACATTGGTTAATACAATTATATAATTTTCTGGTGTACATTATAATTTGACATCTGTATATTCTATTGTGTGTTTACCACCCAAAGTCCAGTTTCCTTCACCTACCATATATTTAATTCCCTTTACCCACCCTCCTCCTACCCCCTATATTAGACTCCCTTTAACCATCTACCTACCCTTCCTCCCAAACCCTACCCTCTGGTAACCACGAGTCCATTGTCCATGTCCATGAGTGTCTGTTTGTTTGTCCTGCTCATTTGTTGCTTTTAGGTTTATAGCCCACAGATAAGTGATATCATGTGATTTTCAACATTTTCTGTCTGGCTTATTTTGCTTAGCATGATTATCAACATTTTCTGTCTGGCTTATTTTGCTTAGCATGATTATCTCGAGGTCCATTCATGTTGTCACAAATGGCAGTATTTCATCTCTTCTTATGGCTGAGTAATATTCCATTGTATATATGTACCAC
>NW_006438643.1:1120287-1121735 GCF_000325575.1 Pteropus alecto | reverse complement strand
GCCCAAGCCTCGGCCCCTCGGGGGCCACCTGTTAAGATTCAGCAAGCAATTCACAAATGCTGTGCTTATAGTTGCCTCAAAAGGCCACACCAGAAACCAAGGCCAACTGCCTCCAGTGTGAGTCTAGGTGCTGCTCAGCAAGGAGCACCTGACTTGCTGAGGATATACCTGGATGTGACTTAGGTGGAGCCACGAGTTGGGGGAGGTGGGGTTTCAGGGAATCCTCTGGGCGGAGCAACCTGTTATAACAAGGTTATGGCGGCACTGTGTCAGGCACACTGGTATAGGGGAGGGCTCAACATGGAACAATGTATACTGCAGGCACTTCTGTACAGAGCAAGTCTTGCCTCGGCCCTCACTCCAACAATGTCTCCCTGTAAGTCCCTGGTGCTCCCTGAGCACAGCCTAATCGGCATTGGTGCTTAGAGTCAGCAGGTCCATCACCACGAAAATCCAATCACAGATGTGGCCCTTTAAGAGGCTTCTGCCACTGCTGCAGCCTCCGTCTCACTCAGCCGCTGGAGACCCAGCAGCCCCATGTCCTCACCCCACCCTACCTTCTGCCGTTGCAGGGTGATTTCTTAGATTTCTCCCTAGTTGTATGGCTTATTCATCCCAGGCGATTTTTCCTTGCTGCTGCTCCTTGTTTCCATCACAACTTTGATTTGGTCTCCAGAGGGATGAACAGAACCTCTATCATCTACACCATTTTTTTTTCTTCCCACAATAACATCTCTTGATAGAGAAATGAGAAACGTTCAATTCCTACCAAATATACACAGTGAAACCAGTATGGAGATTAGTTTCCTACTAGATATCCTTATTCTGGAGATATGCCTATTTGCAAGTCATGACTCAAAATTTTTGTTTAGTGTTGAAGACCAAATGGAACTGATTACAGATAAGAAGAGGGATATAAATTGGCAGCTTGTACTAGGCAGAGATATTTGTGAGTCCTTCTCGGATATTTGTAGGTCTATTAACCATTTTGTGTCTCACTCCAGGTTGTATCCCTGGCACCTGCCTAGGTCAAAGTCACCCGATTCCAGACATAAGAAAATGTTCAACAGCAGTCAATTCACCCCAAAATATTTTCTGCTGACTGGTCTCCCTGGTCTGGAGGCCCTGTACCCTTGGCTTATTTTCCCATTCTGCTCCATCTATCTTGTGGCCCTTGTGGGGAATACCTTGATACTAGCAGTGATCAAGAAAAACAGCTCTCTGCACCAGCCGATGCACCTATTCCTAGCTATGCTGGCCTGTGCAGAGCTTGGTGTGTCTGCTTCTACACTGCCCACAGTGCTGGGCATCTTCCTTTTTGGTACCAATGAAATATGCTTTGAAGCCTGTCTTTTGCAGATGTTCTCCATACATTCATTTTCTATCATGGAATCAGGAGTTCTGTTGGCCATGTCTGTGGCCCGCTTTGTGGCCATCTACAACCCATT
>NW_006438643.1:1118402-1119054 GCF_000325575.1 Pteropus alecto | reverse complement strand
CCGAGTCTTTTCAGAAGTGCCATCCTGAATTCTCTGTCATTTAAGTCACATACTTCTATGTCTGTAAGCTTATTTTCTGGAGATTTTTCTCTTTTTTTCTGAGATGCCTTGTCACATTGGTTGTTCATGGTATTTAATGGACTATTTCTCTGCTTGGGCATCAATGGAAATGTATTCTACCTTTTTTCTAGAAAGAAGATTTATTACATAAAGGTCTCTCTTTAGCCTGTTGCAAAGAAGGCGCTTTTCTTTTGATTTCCAGTAGGTAGCGTCTATGGTTCTTGGATCCCTGCTTTATATAAAGCCTAAATAATGTCTTTTTTTATTTTCTTGTAGATATTTAATCACACTAGTTACTCTCATTCAGTCCCTGTCAGTGCCAGCAACAATTTCGGTAGCATTTGTTCAGATTCCCCTGGAGTTCCATGGTGTTCAGTCTTGGAGGGTATGCGGGAAAGGCCCTCTGGGTTGGGGGTTGGGGGCTGCTGCTCAGCCTCAGTTTTGCAACTGGGATTGGTAAAAATCAACTGTTGTTTCTCTGTGGTCCTGTCCTGCTTCTCTGTTTTCTGCCCTGATGACTGGGCCCTGCTGCTGGCTGCATAGAAGTGATGGCACTTCCAGGCATAGCTGTTCAGGGAAGTTCTGCACCTTC
>NW_006438643.1:1112087-1115164 GCF_000325575.1 Pteropus alecto | reverse complement strand
TCCCAGCGATTTTTCCTTGCTGCTGCTCCTTGTTTCCATTCACAATTTGATTTGGTCTCCAGAGGGGATGAACAGAACCTCTATCACTACACCATTTTTTTTTTCTTCCCACAATAACATCTCTTGATAGAGAAATGAGAAACGTTCAATTCCTACCAAATATACACAGTGAAACCAGTATGGAGATTAGTTTCCTACTAGATATCCTTATTCTGGAGATATGCCTATTTGCAAGTCATGACTCAACATTTTTGTTTAGTGCTGAAGACCAAATGGAATTGATTACAGATAAGAAGAGGGATATAAATTGGCAGCTTGTACTAGGCAGAGATATTTGTGAGTCCTTCTCGGATATTTGTAGGTCTATTAACCATTATGTGTCTCACTCCAGGTTGTATCCCTGGCACCTGCCTAGGTCAAAGTCACCCGATTCCAGACATAAGAAAATGTTCAACAGCAGTCAATTCACCCCAAAATATTTTCTGCTGACTGGTCTCCCTGGTCTGGAGGCCCTGTACCCTTGGCTTATTTTCCCATTCTGCTCCATCTATCTTGTGGCCCTTGTGGGGAATACCTTGATACTAGCAGTGATCAAGAAAAACAGCTCTCTGCACCAGCCGATGCACCTATTCCTAGCTATGCTGGCCTGTGCAGAGCTTGGTGTGTCTGCTTCTACACTGCCCACAGTGCTGGGCATCTTCCTTTTTGGTACCAATGAAATATGCTTTGAAGCCTGTCTTTTGCAGATGTTCTCCATACATTCATTTTCTATCATGGAATCAGGAGTTCTGTTGGCCATGTCTGTGGACCGCTTTGTGGCCATCTACAACCCATTGCGGTACACTGCCATCTTGACCCCGCCCCGTATTGCCGGTACTGGTGCTGCACTTGGACTAAAGAGTGTGATGCTCATGCTCCCACTGCCATTTCTTCTAAAGCGTCTGCCCTTCTGTGGCCACAACATCCTCTCCCACTCCTATTGTCTCCACTCTGATCTAATCCAACTGCCCTGTGCGGACACTCGTCTCAACAGCATTCTGGGGCTCTGCATCGTTACTTCCACTTTCGGTCTGGATTCGCTGCTCATCATCATCTCTTATGTGCTGATTCTCTACACAGTGCTGGGCATTACGTCTGGGGAGGAGCAGCGGAAGGCCCTCAACACATGCGTTTCACACATCTGTGCAGTCCTTGTGTACTATGTGCCCATGATCAGCGTGGCTCTGGTACATCGCTTCATGAAGCACACTGGGCCTGCTGTCCGTCTGCTCCTGGCCAACGTCTATCTTCTGGTGCCTCCTGTGCTCAATCCCATCATCTACAGTGTTAGGGCCAAGCAGATTCGCCAGGGACTAATTCGACTCTTTCTTCAAAGAAAATAATAAAAGGATCAGTGACGATGAGATTGTTACCTTAAAGCCAATCATTTGCACCACCAAAGGTGATTCAGGAAAGGAGGGAGAGCTTACCACCTTGTAAAACTCAGAAAGCTTGAAAAATGTTTAGACAGTGTACATTTTCTTATTCTAGATATTGTAACCTAAAATAGAATTGTATAGTATTATATCATCTATCTTGCTGTATATGTCAACTTAAAATGTGCATGCTCTTTCTTTCACCCAGATATTTCAATTCTTAGCACTGCTCTAGATTCATACTCTGATGCTTATTCACAAACACGAGACTTGAATAAAATTTTTTACTTCAGCAATGTTTTCAATAAGATTAAAAAAAAACTAAGTGTCCATCAGTATGTAAATAGTTAAATAAGTTAAGATCTTGTGGAGCATTCTACAGTTTGATAGGTGCTCAAGCCTTAAGCAAGAAATAGCAAATTATATATATACATACACATATATACATATATTTGATAAAACCTTTTGTAAAACATTTAATCACATGAAAATATTGATTAGTTTATGCGTGTAAAAAAATTGATAATGATAACAGTTCTTTTGGAAGAATATGCAATGGGAAAAAGAAGAACAAAAAGAGTTCTCACTTTATATATATACATATATATTGTTTTAAAAATATCAAGAATAATGCATTCACTAAGATGAAGATGCTTTTCCCAAACAACTTACTGTGCCACATGACTCTTTCTTTAACATACTAAGAGCAGTACAGATAATGTTCTTCTAGATGCTGTGTACATATCCTTGGTCCACATCTCAGTGTCTGCTTTAAAAGGGAGGAGAATGAGTTATTTTAATCTTTTTTATAATTCTGCTGATGCGGAGATGATTGGCAGTGGTGACATCTATATGATAACCTCATTATTTTATTGATCTAGATTGAAAGAACAAATTTTCCTTGTCCTCCAAGAAGAAATTTAAATTTGTGGACATTTAAGAGATTTTACATTATAAGAAACACTTATGAAAAATGTTAAATAGTTGTCAAAATCTGTTTAAAGCATTTTAAGAAATTGAGGAGAATTAATACTAATATAAAGTTCTGGAATACAATAAAAAAATCATAAGTTCATTATGTGCAGGAATAACCTACTAAACCTAAAATATCACATGGCTAGAAATTAAGCTGCTGCTCAGCCTCAGTTTTGCAACTGGGATTGGTAAAAATCAACTGTTGTTTCTCTGTGGTCCCGTCCTGCTTCTCTGTTTTCTGCCCTGATGACTGGGCCCTGCTGCTGGCTGCATAGAAGTGATGGCACTTCCAGGCATAGCTGTTCAGGGAAGTTGCTGCACCTTCACTGCTCCCTCTCCTCTTGCAAGGAGCTCTGGAGGCTGCGAGAGGCAGCTTCTTTATTTCTCTCAGTCTACCACCCAAAACCTGGGGTTCTGACCTGTGGTAGTTCTTATGTGCAGATCCCATGCTCAGACATGCTGGTGTACAGTTTGGGTGTTTTTTTGTTCAGTTTTAGATATTCAGCTTGTTGTTTCAAGGAGAGAGATCTGAGGATGTTTCTCCGCCATGTTTCCCAAAATCCCTAGTAAAACATCTTTATTCCTGTTTTTGATACATTTCTTTTTTTCTTTTTAAAGAAGTCCCTCCAATATTTCCTGTAATACTGGCTTGATGGTGATAAATTCCTCTAGCTTTTTTTTGTCTGG
>NW_006438643.1:1103295-1105937 GCF_000325575.1 Pteropus alecto | reverse complement strand
TCATCCAGATATTTCAATTCTTAGCACTGCTCTAGATTCATACTCTGATGCTTATTCACAAACACGAGACTTGAATAAAATTTTTTACTTCAGCAATGTTTTCAATAAGATTAAAAAAAAACTAAGTGTCCATCAGTATGTAAATAGTTAAATAAGTTAAGATCTTGTGGAGCATTCTACAGTTTGATAGGTGCTCAAGCCTTAAGCAAGAAATAGCAAATTATATATATACATACACATATATACATATATTTGATAAAACCTTTTGTAAAACATTTAATCACATGAAAATATTGATTAGTTTATGCGTGTAAAAAAATTGATAATGATAACAGTTCTTTTGGAAGAATATGCAATGGGAAAAAGAAGAACAAAAAGAGTTCTCACTTTATATATATACATATATATTGTTTTAAAAATATCAAGAATAATGCATTCACTAAGATGAAGATGCTTTTCCCAAACAACTTACTGTGCCACATGACTCTTTCTTTAACATACTAAGAGCAGTACAGATAATGTTCTTCTAGATGCTGTGTACATATCCTTGGTCCACATCTCAGTGTCTGCTTTAAAAGGGAGGAGAATGAGTTATTTTAATCTTTTTTATAATTCTGCTGATGCGGAGATGATTGGCAGTGGTGACATCTATATGATAACCTCATTATTTTATTGATCTAGATTGAAAGAACAAATTTTCCTTGTCCTCCAAGAAGAAATTTAAATTTGTGGACATTTAAGAGATTTTACATTATAAGAAACACTTATGAAAAATGTTAAATAGTTGTCAAAATCTGTTTAAAGCATTTTAAGAAATTGAGGAGAATTAATACTAATATAAAGTTCTGGAATACAATAAAAAAATCATAAGTTCATTATGTGCAGGAATAACCTACTAAACCTAAAATATCACATGGCTAGAAATTAACATTGTGGCTGTGTGTGTGTGTGTGTGTGTGTGTGTGTCAATTTCAGGGATTTTTTCTTTGATCTATCCCATTAAGCCCATGGGACCAACTTTATGAAAGATTCAATTTATTTTTCTAAAATAAGTGAGATATCCCATTGTTGTCTTACTGCAGGCATTTCCATTGTGTCAAAAGTAAAATAACTGGTCTTAAAATAAAATATAAAATAAAATACAATAAAATACAATACAATAAAATAAAATAAAATAAAATGGCATTTTTTTCTTAAAGAAACTTGTATCTTAGATAGATTAGATAGATGGATAGATGGATAGATGGATGGATAGATAGATGGAAGGATGATTTTCGTCTTGTTGTTTCAAGGAGAGAGATCTGAGGATGTTTCTCCGCCATGTTTCCCAAAATCCCTAGTAAAACATCTTTATTCCTGTTTTTGATACATTTCTTTTTTTCTTTTTAAAGAAGTCCCTCCAATATTTCCTGTAATACTGGCTTGATGGTGATAAATTCCTCTAGCTTATTTTTGTCTGGGAAACTTTTTGTCTCTTCTTCAACTCTACATGATAGCTTTGCTGGATAAAGTATCCTTGATTGTAGACCCTGGGTCTTCATCCTGTCAAATATGTTTTACCAAGCCCTTCTGACATGCACAGTTTCTTTTGAGAAATCAGCTGCCAGTCTTATGGGTGTTCCCTTATAGGTAACTATCGGATTATCTCTTGCTGCTTTTAATATTCTTTCTTTGTATTTAACCTTTGGCATTTTAATTATAATGTGTCTTGGTGTTGGCCCCTTTGTATCTCTGATTTTTGGAATTCTTTGAGCTTCCTAGGGTTTTATGTCTATTTCCTTCACCAGGTTAGGAAAGTTTTCCATCTTTATTTCTTCAAACAGTTGTTCAACATCTTGATTTTCTTCAGTTATGCTGACCAGATGAATATTTAGACCCTTAATAGTATCCTATATGCTCCTTAAATTATTTTTGTAGTCTTGGCATCTTATCTCTTGCCATTCTTATTGCATATCTTTGGCTTTCCTGACCTCTAGGTAGGGCACTTGATCCTTTTCCTTATTCACTTTGTTTATTCCTTTTAATACACTTCTCATCTGAGATAATGTGTTCTTCATTTCAGACTGATTCTCTTTTATAATTTCCATTTCCATTTTTACGTTTTTTTATCTCTTTGTTGAAGTTCTCACTGAATTTATCTACACTTCCCAAAAGTTCATTGAGCATCTTCATAACCAGTGTTTTGAACTCTGCATCTGTTAGATTACTTGACTCCATTATTTCTGGATCTCTGTTCTGTTCTCTCAGATGGGTTCTGCTTCCTTGTCTTCCCATTTTGGTTGTCTTTCCGTGTCTGTTTCTATGTACTAAGCAAAGCTCCTAATTCTCTTGGTCTTATTAGTGTGGATTTGTGAAGTAGGTATCCAGTGGCACAGCCCTGAGAGGGGTTCAGCTGCAGGCCAAATTTAGCTCAAGCCTCTGCCCCTCTGGGGCCACCTGTTAAGATTCAGCAAGAAATCCACAGATGCTGTGCTTATAGTTACCTCAAAAGGCCATACCAGAAACCGAGGCCAGCTGCCTCTAGTGTGAGTCTAGGCACTGCTCATTAAGGAGCACCTGACTCGCTGAGGATCTACCTGGATATTGCTTGGGTGGAGCCATGAGTTAGGGGAGGCAGAGTTTTAGGGAATCCTCTGGGCCGG
>NW_006438643.1:1098088-1100789 GCF_000325575.1 Pteropus alecto | reverse complement strand
GCAGTCATTTCCATTGTGTCAAAAGTAAAATAACTGGTCTTAAAATAAAATATAAAATAAAATACAATAAAATACAATACAATAAAATAAAATAAAATAAAATGGCATTTTTTTCTTAAAGAAACTTGTATCTTAGATAGATTAGATAGATGGATAGATGGATAGATGGATGGATAGATAGATGGAAGGATGATTTTGGCTAAACTACAGAGAAAATGCATGACTAAATGATTATCTCAAAATGAAAAAAAATTATGTAAAATTAAGGTCTACACACAATGCAAATATATTTCTGATAGTGTAAACTAAAATATGTGTTGTGTGTGTTTACATGTGTGGGGTATTGGGATTTTGCTGCTTTTTATTAATTATGGTAAAACTTCATGTGAGATACGGAATACAAAAATATACTGTTTGATGCTTCAAAATTCCTAATGTTTTTTAAAATATAAATTATATAATTCCTGTTTCCTTGTTGCAGAAAAGTATAGCCTCCATTTTTTAAAACCATAAATTCCAGCTCAATGTTCCCATTAATGTATAATCTCCTCAGTAAGTTATTGCACAGCTGAAAAATAAGTTGGTGGGCAAACATTTCTCACAGAAACATTGCAAATATTTTCTGTTTCATTAGTTGCAGTGTTATGAAATGTGTCTTTCTGAGAAAGGTGTGAGGTGTTGTTCTTGGTGTGGCTTAATTGAGTACCATAGTTAATAAACAAAACTATAATAAACGTAATAATAATAAATTATAAAAAATGCAATTACAATAAGTTTAAAATAAATTATAATAAAAATAAACACTAATTTTCATATATTGGTCAAGAGAAAAGCAATGTTTAAAAGTATAATGAGCGTTAAGAGTGCTGGAAATTTGTAAAGAAAAATTTGACCAAATATATTCCAGAACACAATCCCAGTTTATAATGGAATATGACAACCTCCTTCATGTGTGTATTTTTGCTAATGTTTACAACAGGCACTGACATCTGGGGGAAAATATATCAGCTTTCCAAATTGATCCCAGTGTCTATATGTATCATCCATTCAATGATCTTACATCACAGCTTCTAATTTTCTTCAATTGCAATAAAGTTGAATTCAATTCTACTTTGGCTTCTCATGTTGTGAAGTCAAAGTAGAATTGAATTCAACAAAGTAGAATTGAATTCAACTAGACCTAGTCATGAGGCAGAAGTATTTTTTTTCTGTTCATTTTCTGGTCATTTATCTCCTAACTTCCCTCATTTTTTTAAATTAAATTATTGGGGTGGCATTAGTTAATAAAATTATAGAGGTTTCAAGTATACAATTCAATAGCATGTCATCTGTATATTGCATTGTGTGTTCATCACTCAAAGTCAAATCTCTGCCACCATATATCTAACCCCCTGTACCCTTATCTACTTCCCCCCTTCCTCCTTTCCCTCTGATAATCACTAAACTGTGTCTGTGTCTAAAGTTTTTCTTTGTCCTGTTCATTTGTTGCTTTCAGTTTTATATCCTACATATGAGTGAAATCATATAGTTCTCAGTTTTTCCTGTCTGACTTATTTCGCTTAGCAGGATAATCTCAAGATCTATCCATGTTGTCACAAATGGCAGTGTTTCATCTTTTCTTATAGCTGAGTAATATTCTATTGTGTACGTGTATCACATTTTATTCACACTAGATTTGTTTGACTGTATTATAACCATGTCTCACTTAATCCATTTCGCGAAGTCGCAGCTCACTCTTGACTGTATTTGTATCTAGATCTAATCTATCCATGTAACATGTCATTTAAAGCATCTTCTTACCAATTACACAGAGCTCCTTTCTTTCTTGTTAAAACAGCAGCACAAAAAAATATATTTTCAGAACAACTTTTAAAAGTCCTATTAATAGGTCATGGTGGATTTTTAAGTCAAATCATTTTTTTTTCTATTGTCAGTCAGAAAATAAGCCAGCAAACCAGACACCTACAAATAATCCAAACTCGCTGATTCTACAATTTTAAATCCTCTTTAGTATTGGGTTCTGGATATACTCATTTTCTGCTAACTCTCTCTAGTCACCTTGTACTGGGAGCTCTATTTGTTATATCTTTCTGATCAATCTTCCCCTCTCCTGCCCCAACCCAATCTGGCAATTTTCTCATAATTGCTTAACCCCTTGGACTCTGTCATCTCCTGATATTATACACCCTTGATGTTCTCTGGATACCAAAAGTTTTGTGCCCTGCTCTTTACTGGTAAATGCATGTTTGTTAAAGTGATAGTTGATAAGCCATAGTAGATCAATATATTTTTTCTCCAGGAAATAATAGTTACAATATTGGCCAACCCTTATGGTGGACTTTTTATGAACCAGACACTTTTCTAGGCAATTTACACATATGAATTATTTTATTTCTCTGTAGGTGAATACTATTATTATACTCATTTCACAGAGGTACTGACTCTACACCCTTACTTTTTTCCCTTAGAGTCTCTGGACATTGCAAAGAGGTGATGTAGTTACCTGGGTAATTGCTCCTCAGGGAACCCTCTCCACTCCTCCCCATCCCAGAGCAGATCAGTTTACAAAGAGGGAAGCAGCATTACAGCCCTAGTACTCGAGATGCCATGGACTTGATGAAGTGAGCTCAGAGGTCAGTTCTGCTTGTGGTGAGTGTTCAGTCCCATGATCTCCTAAAACAGCTTCCAGAAGGAGTCCCAA
>NW_006438643.1:1073056-1095969 GCF_000325575.1 Pteropus alecto | reverse complement strand
GCAAATATTTTCTGTTTCATTAGTTGCAGTGTTATGAAATGTGTCTTTCTGAGAAAGGTGTGAGGTGTTGTTCTTGGTGTGGCTTAATTGAGTACCATAGTTAATAAACAAAACTATAATAAACGTAATAATAATAAATTATAAAAAATGCAATTACAATAAGTTTAAAATAAATTATAATAAAAATAAACACTAATTTTCATATATTGGTCAAGAGAAAAGCAATGTTTAAAAGTATAATGAGCGTTAAGAGTGCTGGAAATTTGTAAAGAAAAATTTGACCAAATATATTCCAGAACACAATCCCAGTTTATAATGGAATATGACAACCTCCTTCATGTGTGTATTTTTGCTAATGTTTACAACAGGCACTGACATCTGGGGGAAAATATATCAGCTTTCCAAATTGATCCCAGTGTCTATATGTATCATCCATTCAATGATCTTACATCACAGCTTCTAATTTTCTTCAATTGCAATAAAGTTGAATTCAATTCTACTTTGGCTTCTCATGTTGTGAAGTCAAAGTAGAATTGAATTCAACAAAGTAGAATTGAATTCAACTAGACCTAGTCATGAGGCAGAAGTATTTTTTTTCTGTTCATTTTCTGGTCATTTATCTCCTAACTTCCCTCATTTTTTTAAATTAAATTATTGGGGTGGCATTAGTTAATAAAATTATAGAGGTTTCAAGTATACAATTCAATAGCATGTCATCTGTATATTGCATTGTGTGTTCATCACTCAAAGTCAAATCTCTGCCACCATATATCTAACCCCCTGTACCCTTATCTACTTCCCCCCTTCCTCCTTTCCCTCTGATAATCACTAAACTGTGTCTGTGTCTAAAGTTTTTCTTTGTCCTGTTCATTTGTTGCTTTCAGTTTTATATCCTACATATGAGTGAAATCATATAGTTCTCAGTTTTTCCTGTCTGACTTATTTCGCTTAGCAGGATAATCTCAAGATCTATCCATGTTGTCACAAATGGCAGTGTTTCATCTTTTCTTATAGCTGAGTAATATTCTATTGTGTACGTGCATCACATTTTATTCACACTAGATTTGTTTGACTGTATTATAACCATGTCTCACTTAATCCATTTCTCCAAGTCTCAGCTCACTCTTGACTTTATTTGTATCTAGATCTAATCTATCCATGTAACATGTCATTTAAAGCATCTTCTTACCAATTACACAGAGCTCCTTTCTTTCTTGTTAAAACAGCAGCACAAAAAAATATATTTTCAGAACAACTTTTAAAAGTCCTATTAATAGGTCATGGTGGATTTTTAAGTCAAATCATTTTTTTTTCTATTGTCAGTCAGAAAATAAGCCAGCAAACCAGACACCTACAAATAATCCAAACTCACTGATTCTGCAATTTTAAATCCTCTTTAGTATTGGGTTCTGGATATACTCATTTTCTGCTAACTCTCTCTAGTCACCTTGTACTGGGAGCTCTATTTGTTATATCTTTCTGATCAATCTTCCCCTCTCCTGCCCCAACCCAATCTGGCAATTTTCTCATAATTGCTTAACCCCTTGGACTCTGTCATCTCCTGATATTATACACCCTTGATGTTCTCTGGATACCAAAAGTTTTGTGCCCTGCTCTTTACTGGTAAATGCATGTTTGTTAAAGTGATAGTTGATAAGCCATAGTAGATCAATATATTTTTTCTCCAGGAAATAATAGTTACAATATTGGCCAACCCTTATGGTGGACTTTTTATGAACCAGACACTTTTCTAGGCAATTTACACATATGAATTATTTTATTTCTCTGTAGGTGAATACTATTATTATACTCATTTCACAGAGGTACTGACTCTACACCCTTACTTTTTTCCCTTAGAGTCTCTGGACATTGCAAAGAGGTGATGTAGTTACCTGGGTAATTGCTCCTCAGGGAACCCTCTCCACTCCTCCCCATCCCAGAGCAGATCAGTTTACAAAGAGAGAAGCAGCATTACAGCCCTAGGACTCGAGATGCCATGGACTTGATGAAGTGAGCTCAGAGGTCAGTTCTGCTTGTGGTGAGTGTTCAGTCCCATGATCTCCTAAAACAGCTTCCAGAAGGAGTCCCAATTCTACCCCAAAATTAGCTCTCTAGACTTTCCTTGATCAATAATCACTCCCCTAGCTTCCTGAATCTGTGTGATAGATAGAACAGACAGAACAAGAGGAAGCTTTTCTTAAACTTGATGGCAGGTGAAAACTAGAGGAAAATGTCAGATTCTAGAAATATTTTTGCCATCATAATATCTTGAGTTAGTTACACAGTGCATATATCCTGTTTATATGCTCATCTGTAAGTTATGTCCTTGTCTCCCTCAAAAATGAGTTCTGAGTATAATTAAGGCAATGACAAGGGGAGATCATTATTAACAGAAATTTGAGGATAATCTGAATTTGATTGATCCCTTTTGAGAATGCCTGAGAGAGAAGGCAGAAAGAATGGGGGGACACGAACACTCACTGATTGCTCAAGTCCCACATGAAATTGTCAGAACCATTCTCTGAGGTAAGTATTAATATCTCTATGTTTAAAATTAAAGAAACAAATCTGCACAAAGCTTAAGTAGGTAAAGTTATACTGCACATAGCATTCATCTCCAATTCCATCTATGTCCTAGGATATAGTATTCACTGCACCACATTCTTCTCTTTCTGCTGATTTGTTGTGTTCTATTACAGAGAGCTTAGACTAAATAAGTCTTTTTTACTTCTCCCAACCTAAAATATTCTTGTTATACAAATCCTAAACTCAGGAGAATATCTTTTTGAAGGAGATCTGATCCCTGTTTGGCTGTGAAGACTCTGAAGGTAGAGGATGGGAAGGATGCAATAAAGCAAAAGTGATGGAAGGAAGGAAGAAGGGAGGAAGAGAGGGAAAGAAAGAGAGAGGGGAAAGAAAGAGAAAGAGAGAAAAAGAAAGAAATAAAGAGAGAGAGAGAGAGAGAAAGGAAGGGGATAATTATGCCTGCCTTCCAGGAGGGTATCGAGGACTCAGTAAGATTGAATATCTAAGGTGCCTGATGCAGTTCATTCCCGGCCCGAGGTTGGCGTGCAGCCCATGTTAATTTCTTCCCTCCGCCTTGCATTTATATATCACTTTTATAATGTGAAAACAGTGATTCCATTAAAATTGTTTCTCCAGATGAAGTCCAGGTGTCCCTACAGAGGTGGCTCTTCCTAAATCTGAAAGGAAGGAAGGAAGGAAGGAAGGAAGGAAGGAAGGAAGGAAGGAAGGAAGGAAGGAAGGAAGGAAGAAAAGATTAAAAGAGAGGGTGGAGAGGCAGAGAACATGGCTAATAGGGGAGTGGAAACCCTAGGTTCAAGTATCCCTCAAGATTTGTCTCTTCCAATATCAGGTCATTTGGGGTGATATCGGCAAGAAATATGGTGCAATAGGATCAATGGTGCAGTGATGTCACGTGCAAGAGGAACAGCTTCTCAAACCCAAGGCAGATCAATATTTGATCTATTTAAAGAGTTAAGAAAGATACATTGGGCTTTTGGAGGTGAGGAGAGAACATGGACAAGGCCATAACAAGTGGGAAATGGAAGTGACCCTCAGTTCCCTCAGCCATGGGAATTTCTGACATGTGTATTTCTGAAGGTCAAGAATTTGTCCCTGAATTTACCTACCCTGAATTTGAGCACAGTCCATGGCACAGTTTTCCCTAAGCTAACATTTGCTGAGATAAGTTGAATCAAACCATGAGAGGTGCACAGGGAGCCTGTATTTAGGCAGACAATGGACCTTTTTAAAATAATTTTTCTCATATTTTCATGAAAGCAAAAATTATAAAAAAACATCAACAATTTTAATATCTTAGCACATCAACTGTTTCCATTTCTCTATGTCTTCTTTTATGTCAAAGTAGAGTTTTACATATCCACTGTCGTAATATTTTCTGTGTCATATTACATCCAACCTCTCCATTTTGACTGGAAAAACTCTATTAATTCTTCAGCTCTCAGCCGAAATACCACTTTCTGAGGAAAGCTTTCCCTGACTTTTAAAAATAAGTTAGACTTTTCCTTCCAGGTCTCTCTCATTGTATCTTAAACTTTTCTTTTGTAGTACTTAACTACATAATTAGCTTAGAGAGAAAACTTCAGGGTATCTGATGATGGTATTTAAATATTCATGGGAGAAGATGTGTTCGTTGACCTGCGGTTGAAACTTCCAGAGATTTCTTGAGTAGAGGCAGGACTCTGCATTGCCAGGGTCCTGTATGGTACATGGCATAAAAGAGTGCTGATAGTTGTAGATGTGCAGGACAAGGAAGAACTTAATAATAACCAGCATGTACTAGCGAGGTCCCTGTAAGTCCAACAGTGACTGAATGGAGAGTTCAGGACTTCAGCCACATGTGAAAATATGTATATATGCAAGTGTGTGAGCAAATGTGTGTGTGTGTGTGTGTGTGTGTGTGTGTGTGTGTGAAAGTTTTTTTAAAAAATACCTTCAAGAGTCTTTCCTACTCTGTCAGCCTAAGATTCTACCGTTGTTCCTATGCTGGCCCACACAATGCTGAGTTTAAAACATACTCAATTTTGAGAGGTAGACTTCTCCTCACTTCTGTTGCCTTCCTCTCCTGCCAGTGTTTCTGTTGCAATGTATTCAGAAGTGCATCTGAGCCAGAAAGAAGTCTCAGTGGATCAGGTAGGCTGTCTTTAAGAATTGTGAGTTGAAAGATTGTAGATATATCATGACAGAATATTTTCATGAGCCTTAAGGTCTATATACAAATCCACCAACCTTGGTTCTTGCCTTATTCTATCTTTTACATGTAATCTTTCCAGTTGCTTCCTAGTCCTTTTAAAGCCCAGAATAGCTAAATCCAGTATGAATCCAAGCTCCACTCTTTTCTACTTTAATTTTCCAGTCACTTATTCCAGGTTCTGGTCACTGCCACTTCTCAGCCTTCTTATAGATCTCAATTATTTATATATCTATATTCATTTTTAGGTATTTCAGCTGTTTTTATGTACTGTTTGTTCTTTGCCTTATATCTATATATTTACCAGTAATATCTCTCCTGACCTGTTCTTAACATTGGCCCATATCTTATGCTGAGATTGTCTACACATGCCTCTCTCCCTAGAAACTTTCTATACCAACCACAATATGGGACATGTCAGGCATATCCATACCAAGACAAGGCAGCCATTTATCTCTTAGTAGATCCACAATGAACTACAATTTACAGAGATACTTTTCTATTGTCCTTGAACTTCTCTCTGATGGAAACTATAACCCCTTAACAGTGGGAATTTCCTGATAGTGGTCATCAGTCAATTTTCAGTCATGAGACCTTTAGCCACCAATATCTATGAGCTCTGTTTTCTTCTTTCCTTCCTCAGTGCCCATACGCCTTTTTCTATTATAATGTTATCTCACTAGTTTATTTCTAATTTTCAAGGTAACACTGATCTCATGGATGAGATTTCAACATGAAGAACTCCAGTAGCTATTTGGAGTTCTTACCTACAACGTTCATTCTGGTTGGCATCCCAGGGCTGGAGGCAGAGCACATCTGGACATCCATTCTCTTCAGCTTGATGTACATTATCATCTTCCTTGGGAATGGCATCATTCTTCACGTCATCAGAACAGATACTGCCCTACACCAGCCCATGTACCTCTTTCTTTCCATGTTGGCACTGGTTGAGATTGGTGTCTCTGCATCCACTCTGCCTACAGTGCTAGGCATTTTCCTTTTTGACACCATTGAAATTAGTTTTAATGCATGTCTTCTCCAGATGTTCTCCATTCATTCCTTCTCTATTATGGAGTCAGCTGTGTTGCTGGCCATGTCCATGGATCGATTTGTGGCCATCTACAGCCCACTGCGCTATACAACCATCCTAACATTGCCCCGCATCTTTGGCACAGGAGCTGTCATTGCGCTGAAAAGCATTATGCTCATGGCCCCATTACCCATGCTCTTACGGCGCCTGCCCTTCTGTGGCCATAATGCCCTCTCTCATTCCTATTGCCTCCACCCCAACCTTATCCATCTACCTTGTGGAGACATTTCTATCAACAATATCTATGGGCTTTTCATTGTTATCTCCACGTTTGGGCTGGATTCTCTGCTCATTGTAGTCTCCTATGGGCTTATACTCCACACTGTCTTGAATATTGCCACTGGGGAGGAGCGCAGGAAGGCGCTCAACACATGTGGCTCACATGTCTGTGCTGTGCTTGCTTACTACGTGCCTATGATTAGCTTGTCAATGGTGCACCGCTTTGGACACCATGTGTCCCCTGTGCTGCATACTACGATGGCCAATGCTTACCTATTCTTCCCACCCATTGTCAACCCCATTGTGTACAGCATTAAGACTAAGGAGATCCGTCGTGGCATTGTTCGAATACTATCAGAGAAGAGATCCAGAGTTTAGACAAAGGACAAAGTAGGAAGGGACTATTTTTCTATAATCCCAAATGGTTCTAGCTCACACGTTATGCAAATGGAATTATCTCAAAATGCGGTGTCTAACAGGAGGTTCTTTATAATCTGGCATTGAATTGGAGTTCGGTCCAAGTGGGGTAAGATTATGTATGACAGAACATGTTATGCGACATGAGGTTTTATATTACCTTGCACAACTGGAGCAAGAATGCAGTAAAGATTGTTTATGAAAGCATAGCACTCCCCATAAGGAAAACGTAGTCAGGAGTTAGAAGGTGTCCTGGAAAATCTATTGATCCCTTTGTTCTAGAAAAAAGAGAAAAGAAATGGGTTACATTCTCTTGAGTTGTTTATATGAGCTCAATACCAAGAGGACACACTAGCTAGATCAAAGGGGCCTTCCAGTATCGGCTCTGATGTGGAATTCACTCAACCTCACCAAGGCTCCAAGTTGGGAGTTCCAAAAATTACAAATCTTGTTCATTATGCAAAATCTAAAGGTCTCCCATCCAGAATGCAGAATCTTTCAATAAGGCAAGCATCCTTTCGTGGACATTAACATTTTCTTTCTGATTGGACGTTCCTTTACAGACATTAGAAATAATGTAAAATATTTACATTTTATAAATGTAAAATATTTACATTTATACTAAGACTTTTGAGGTGCAAATGTATACTAGGGATTTTATTATTTCAGTCATTACCCACAACAACCCTATGAGCTAGGCTTAATTCAATTATTATTTTTCAGATGAAAAACCGGTACTTCAATATAGTAATCAACTTGCTCAAACCTATGCATCCAAGAGCTGGCACAAAAATCAGGTTGGGTCAAACTCCAGAGTCTAAGCTATTAGGCCCCTAACTATACTGTCAGCTGAGCAAGAACTGCAGCTCCTTGGATCCTTTTTACTAGTCAGTCAAGTAGCATTAATTGAATATGTTTAGTAGGTTAGGTACATATTTAGGCCCTAGAGACAAAATGATGACCAAAGAGTCAAGGTCCCTTCCTTCCATCATAGAGCTTAGAAATAATTTTTTTCTGCCTCTGCAGAGCTCTGCTTTGTACTTCCTGGAGTGATGTTTAGAACCAATTTTAAATAGACCTTATAACACTTCAATACACAAATGAAGTTTTTAAATAGAAACTTAATTTTTTTTAAGTGTTTTTTGCATTGTGCATTGTAGAGATGCCAAAAACAGCCAAAATATTTTTGTAAGAGTTAATTATGTGACTCTACCTCTGGCTTTCCAAATAGCCTGTTTGCAGAGATTCTTACCTAGGAATCTTCAATTGCCCATAACAATACCCTAGAATCATAGTTCTCTGGTGTAAGGCAGAACTCTGCAGAGAACTAAGACTTAGAAATATCAAGTGAAACCAAGCAAATGTAACCCACAGGAAGAGCTATCCCATAGATGACCAGAAAAATTAGTGATAATTTCCTGGGAGGAGAAGAAGGAATATCTTTAGAGTATCTAGAGAAAGATATCCTATAGTCAGAAAAGTAGAGGAAGAGATGGTGGAAGGAGGTTGTCTGGTGGCTTGACATAAAATGAGAATCTTGAGAAGTCACTTCCATTTTCTCCCTGTGATTACATGTTGAATCCTCAAGCTTCTTAAATATGATTACTCCTACACATAAGACCATCGATGACATTGAGATCCTAAATGTGTTGCGGAGACGGTTTGGAAGAAGAATTGGAGTCTGGAAATGTTTAACTAACCCGGATAAGGGAGAGGAGGAATCGCCATGCTAGCATCCCCCACCTCTGTCTCCATGGCTTTTATTCAGTTTCCCACAATGCTGGCTTTGTAATTTATAAATAGTTACTATCAGGTTAGTAAATACAAGCTACAGCCAACTCCCAGATTCAGCCTCAAGGCCACCCCCATGTTTTCAGCCATTTCTTCCTAAGTTTCTTTTTTTAGTCCCTAGAGAAGAAGCCCCAGAATCAGTTGGGCGTGTGCACCCTCCCTGCAATGTGTCCTTATGTCCAAGTCCACATCTGCTTCTGATGTCCTTGTTGCTCCAAGCACCAGGCATCCTGCCAGGACTGCAGGCGTCTCTTACAACAAAATGTAGGTATTTTTTGTCATCATGGATACAATGCAGCTCCATCACAGAAAGAACTCAATACATAATGTCTCTTCTAGCTCCATCTTTTATCTTTATCATTCTATTTCCCTGAGGCCCAATCTCAGTGACAACCTTGGAATCAGACAAAATCCTAGAAAAGCACAAATGAGCAGTCTAGAAGTCTCTGAGTGCCTATGAAATTGAATAAATGAGCAGAATCCAATATGACTTTGGGAGAAAATATAGTTTAGCTCCATCTTTTTCCGCCATTATATTTACTAGAGTAACTTAAAATTTGGATCTTTAGAAACTACTTTGGTCTTTTATTTCTTCAACAAGGCAAAACAATGTCATTGTATTCAGATAGTCATGAAGCTAAATTATAAATTAGAACAATTTAGAAAAATGGATGAAATAGTATAAGCATTTTCACATTCCTCAAAGATACTAATTTATTTTAGACCAATCTTTCTGCCAAGAACAATTAGAAAAGTTAGCGAAATATTTTGTAAATGACTTCAGAGAGCATCCAAAGCAACAAGGATGTAAAGGCTGAGATTCCATCTACAACTATGTCACCCTGAATAACCCCGATTTCATCTGATCTCAGAAGCTAAGCAGGGTCGGGCCCAGTTAGTACTTGGATGGGAGACCACCTAGAAAGATTAGGTGCTGTAGGCATAAAAAATAAATAAATAAAAAATAAGGGATTGTAAGCTGACAAGGTCCTTGCTATCTGTGAGGTCAACCAAGGGTTGCCTCACCTGCAAAAAAAATAGATGAATAGATAGATAGATAGATAGATAGATAGATAGACAGACAGACAGATGATAGATAGATAGATAAAGGCTGAGATTTTAAAGATAATGGAAGCATATAGAAGTGAACCTGATATTTTGTGCCATTTTTCCCATTAAGGAATTTGTCATTTTAAAAGTAATAGCTGATAAAATGAGAAGAGCTTACAGCAGCCTCAAAAGGCTGGAGGGAAGAAGGACAAAAATTGGAAAACAAGGAACTTCATGGACCAGGAGATTGATTAATTCCTAGGCATTTATTTGGATTCCAGAAAATGTACACCTTGGACTAAGGAAAATTAAAAATAGATTGGCCTAATAAAGGTTATTTTTAATCATCTCATTACCTAATTTTACTACTCTGTCTGTAAGAATTAGAGTGACTGACCATCTCATTTTCTTTCAGGACTTTTCTAGCTTTATTTCAGAAAGTACATGGGAAACCCCTCAACCACAAACTGAAATGGTTGGTCACTTTAATAAGAAGTAAAATTAAATACTCTCGGCAGGAAGATATTAACAAGGATCTCAAATTATCCTTATAATTTTTCATGATGTTCATTAAAATATAACCAGAAATGCAAAATACAAGAATTGAAAAGAAATCAGGAGAAAAAAGAAAACAAAAGTTTTAGATTTACAGAAGATTTAACTATTGGATTTAGCATACCCAGACATTAAAATAATTTTGATTAATATTGCCTAGAATTTAAATTGCAAAGTGTAGAATTTAAGAAATAAATCCAAAACTATGAAAAATAAAATGTAAATTCCAGAACTAAAAAATAACTCAAATTAAAATTTCAATACATAGGTTTAATCAAATTGGACACACTGAAGAAAGAATCAAAGTAATGGAAAATAATTTAGAGTATATCTAGGCTATATATATATATATATATATATACACACACACACACATACACACACACACACACACACACACATATATATATACACACATAAAAGGATAAAGAATAAGAAAAAAGAAAAAGTAAAAATCTTTAAAAGATTTATGGTATTTGCTGAAATTACACAGATAATTGGAGCTCCAGAAAGAGAGTATCCTGAAGCAAAAGCAACATTTGAGTATAAGGACATAAATATTTTTCAGAACTGACATAAACATAAGCCAAAGATCCAAGAAGCACCATAGACTACATACAGTTTAAATTTCATGAAACTTACATTTTAATGTAAATATTACTGACAATGTTAGACATTCACACATTTGAATTTTCCTAGTTGAATGCATATTATTGAAAATATTCACTTTAAGTCTCTATTTCAATTATCTTGATGTCTTTCCCCAGAGTCAACAAAAATTTTCATTTTATTGCATTTCTTTTTAGGGAAGAATTTATACATAAACGAGAAATTACATGTGTTTATGCTATTTCTCAGTGAAAATTATTCACTGTTCTCTACTTGACTTTTAATATACACATATATTTTTGAGATAATTCATAACCAGTACACAAAGAGCATTATTATTTGTTTTTACATCTACATAATATTTTATTGTGTTGATCCTGGTACATTGTATGTTACCAGAATTTATTTATAGTTGATGAATATCTAGTTTGTTTCCATTTTTTAGTGTGTGTTCTTATAAATAATATTATAGTGTACAATCATGTGTATAGGTCAATTTGCACACATATAAATACATTTGTAAACTAAATTTTTAGAAGTGGAATTGCTGAGTAATAATTTTGTGTATTTATAATTTTTATAGGTACAGTACTTTCATTTCCCTTAGATAAGTCATACCTAGTAACTGTCCCATCAGCAATTATGAAAGTGCTTATTTCATCCCACCCTTGCCAACCAATCTGTTTTAACATTTTTGGATTTGAGTAATATAACGAATAAAAAAAATGATCTCAACTTGATTTCAATTACTTTCTACTTTAAATGAGAGCAAATGACATTTTATATGACCAGGAAATATTTGTATCTCCGTTTCTTTGAAATTTGCTTATTTCCTATGTCCACTTCCTATTATGTCAGAAGTCAGCAAAGTTTTTTCTTCAAGGAAGGGGCAGATAATAAATATTTTAGGCTTTGTGTGACACATAGCTTCTTTTAAAACTATTCAATTATGTCATTGTAGTGTGAAGGTAGCCATAGATAACGTATAAATAAATGAGAATGAGTGTATTACAGTAAAACTTTATACATGGACACTGAATTTTGAATTTAATATAAGTAATGTGTATCACAAAATATCATTGCCTATTGTTTAATTGTTTTCAATAACTTAAAAACAAAAGTAATTTTTATCTTGTGAGCCATACACACACACATAATATTCTATTTCTTTGGACTGTATCTACTCTCTTAATATAAATAATAATAAAGAAACGATAATATAAATAATAATGGATTTCCCAGTCTGCCACCATCTTCTACCTACTATCTTATTTTTAAAACTTTTTGTTAGGGAAATGTTCAGACATACATAAAAATAGAGAATATTATAAAGAATTTCCATATATTCTTTCTTTAACCTCAACTTCAAGATTAATCAATATTATCAATATTTCATCAACTTTGACATTTTAGCTTTATACTGGTGAATATCGTGATTCATTTAATCTTTATTTTATTTCTCAATTTTAAATTATGTCTTTTAAGCCTTAACTACCAAAGATGGAGTAATCACATACTTAATACTATATCCTAAAAATAATTCAATACTATATTCCCAACCAAATTGTCTTTATTTAAATTCTATATTTTCAGGGTTTATAACTTTATATTCTGCTCTATGATCATAACTTCCCTGTTGAAACAGTGAGAATTATACAGAGGTGGAAATTCCTTGAAGCCAGACTAGATTTTAACAACCAAGTAGGCCAGATACAGAGGAGATCACAAAGATAAGCCATATTTGTGGAAACACTGTGCCCTCAGTGATAAAAATCAAAAGAAATGTTCACAATGAACCCTTAAACAGCTGCCAATTTCCACCATCTATAGAGAAGTAAAATCTAAATAAAATCTCACATAAAACCTTAGGTCATTTGTCTCTAGATGGTACTCATCACAGCCCTTTTTCACATGAGTAAAGATCCAGCATTTCTGGGGAAAAAGTAAAGGACAATGTATGTCAGGGTTAATATCTGTAAGTCTCTGAGAAAAGAAAATCCCATTTTGCCTATCTGACTTTTGAATCTATCAAGAGATCTGAGATACCTTCCCCCAAATCCTCAAGGTGTATCAAATCTGAGTTTGGTCATATTCAAGCTGACGACATCAAAGAGCAGCTCTATTCCAACTTGATTGTCCTTCTCAAAGCCACATAAACTACTGTAATAAGCAGAAGGAAACTAATGATCACTGAAAAAAATAATCTTCTGGAATACAGGCTCTGCCTTCTTCATGTCATCTAACAAAATCTTCACATTCCCTTGAGTCAGTTAGCTCAATTTTTGGTATATGTTTAGCACTCAATAAATGTTAGTGGCTATTATATTTATTATTACTGTTATTTTTCCTGGTTCTGTCCCTTGGGGCCTCTGGTCTCAGAGTATAATTTGCATACTCCTATAAGATTCCTATAAGACCCAGATGTTTCCCCATACACCTCTTGTATTCCAGCCTGAAATCTTCAGGAGCATATAACCACACTCAGCCACAGAGCAGAGAATAGAAGCCAGAAAGAGCATTGAAAGAACAAGAAAGCACAAAGGTAAGGACTGCTCCACGGATGATCAGTAATAAGAAGAGGAGGATACCTGGGGAGTGAGACCAGAAAATACTCCATAGAGACAAAGGAGAGAATGCAGCCAATTCATTTTAGAAATATGTTGACAGTCTGCAAGACGGAAATGCAATAGCAGTTCATCGAAATATTTATCACTGTCCTCAAACTGAGTGAAAAAAGTAGCCCTGATGCTGTTATTCTCTTTTATACCAAACCTATAGTTATCAAAGCTGAAGAATTTTCAGCACATGTTGGTAAATGTCAGCATATCGTCTATCAACAAATCCTGCCTTGAAAATGGGACATTCCTGGGTAGTTCCTGGGCCGTTCCTGGATATTTTTACTTGTCCTCCTCTCTGCCCTGCAAATGGCTCAACAAATATCTCAGAAAGAGGTGGGTTCAAGGGAAGCATGAAAAGCATCTGATGAAAAATGAACAGAAGTCAACATGAACCAGCCAGGGGTTCATGAATTACACTGCCTTCAAGTAAGATCTTGAGAGGTTAGAAGTGAATATAAAGGTAAAAAAAATATATCATTTCCTCAATATTTGCAGTTACTGAGTTCACACCTTAACACACAACAATATGTCACAGAAGCAAAGAAGCAGAGCTGGAAGAAACCTAAAAATCACAATAAACTATCCTACAGCTAACCAAGAGTCCTCACCATTTGCTCTTGGTAGAGAATCGCTAAGAATTTCAACTATTGGGAGAGTCAGAGTTACTTGAGAGACTAGAAATAAATGCCCTTCAAGCCGAGAAAAATTATTATCAGGTTTTTACTGATATTAAGATTTGAATTTTTTTCCCTTAACACATACCATTGGCTTTAGGTCTGTCCTGAAGTCAAAAATATTAAGTATAAGTCTTTAAATTCTGTGTTTTCTGATACACTTTAGAATGATATATCTTGTCTCCTATCATGTCTTCTTTTTTTGTCCCACTCCCTCCCACACACCTGTGGCCATAAACACTAACACACCCTCACATACTCACAGACACACACACACTCATATTTATCAGCTGCTTCTCTTCAGAAAAGTCTAATTTCTCCCTAAGTCTATCTTGTTTTATGCAGACCCACACCTTCTCTCTCAACTAAAAATGTGATGACGTTACTCCCTGACTTAAAGCCGTTTGATGGATCCACTGTCATCCTTTAAAGCCCTTACTCTGTTCTCACCCTCTTTTCTGCCTCAATTCCTACCACTCCTGCAATCGGGCCCACACTTGAGGGCTATAAAGAACTAGAGGACATCATTTCCTGTCATGTACTATCACCATTTGCTTTGTTTGAAATACTTATCATCCATGTTACCGCCCCCATCCCTCAGGTTTCTTTTTGAGTTTCCACTTAAAATACAAAACAGCTGATAGACCACTTCCTCCATTAAGACTTCCCTGGCTTTTCGAGGAAAAAAAAACTACTCCTTCATCAGCACCACGTGTTCCTCACGATTTAAAGTGATAAATATCAATTATGCAATTATTAAGTGAGTTAAAATAAGTAAATCTCTAGGGAGCATATCTGACACATAGTAAGTTCTCTGCAAATGACGCTGCTGTCACTATGCCCTACACTCTGCCATCCACAATAAGCATCTCACATGGATTATCTCAATTTTATTCAACTACAGAACTATGAGACATTTTACTCATAGAGAATATACTGAAGTTTGAAATACTGAAGCTTGAGAGAATGTATTTGGAAGTCACAAAGAAATTATGTCTTCGCTCTCAAGAATCCTCTCAATATGATGCTATTTTACTCATAGTATTTTTTTTTTTTTTTTTAGAATTCAGGGTCTTAGTTTGTTAGCCATAAATATGATTTCTGCCAAAATCAAATATATCACTCTCTTAATATTCACACTAACCAAGCTGAAGTAAACTGAAATATTAAAACAAAGGGAAATACAGTCGTCTCACCTTATTCCCAGTTTCACTTTTTCAGTTACGTGTAGTCAATTGTTGTCTAAAAATATGAAATACAAAATTCCAGAAACAAATAATTCATTAGTTCTAACTAGTGTGCCATTCCAAGTAGTATAATGATATCTCATACCATCTCACGCTGTTCCACCTGGGAAGTGAATCATCTCTTTGTCCAGCATATTCATGCAGTATATGCTACCTGTCTTTTAGTCACTTTAGTGGCTGTCTCAGCTAACAGATAGTTTATGAGAGAGAGAAAGACCACATTCACATAACTTTAATTGCAGCGTATTGTTATATTGTTCTATTTTATAATTAGTTATGGTTGTTAATCTCCTACGGTGCCTAGTTTATAAATTAATCTTTATCATAGGTGTGTATATATAGAAATAAACAGTGTATATAGCGTTTGATACTACCTGTGGATTCAGGCATCCACTGGGGCTCTTAGAACATATCCCCTAAGAATAAGAGGAGACTACTATACGACATGCATGAAAAAACGTGTGCCCACTATACAAAAAAAAAAAAAAAAATGTAGGGATCCAAATTATGATTAAGATTCCTGAATCTTAGAAAGAATGCAATCGATTAAATGCTGAATAGTACCAAGCTAGATGGCCTCAAGTAGTCATCATATAGATGCCATTTCCTGGAAACATAAATTAAGTCCTGCCCACTACATGGTACTTGGATGGGCACCATCATCTTTTGTCACTACGATTGTCTTTCTTTTATGTTTCTACAAATGATCAAATATCTTTCTGATAGGCATGTTCTTTATTTAGTATATGTTAGCTTTTAATACCTCAGATACATTAATCAAGTCTATTAGGACTCAGTGCTAAGAAGTTTTAAAAACCTTTGCTCTGGCCTCTTGTCTTTTAGTGTATAGTTTAAGTCCTAAAAGACATTCTTATTACTATTAGTTACTATTTTATTGGTAACCACTCATGGCTTCTGAAATTTCTCTGCAGTTTTGGCTCTCCCATTACATTTCATTCTAAATGTTGGCCTATATTTTTTTTCTTGATCAGATTAGCTAGAGGGTTTCAAATTACATTGATTCTTTCAAGAAAATAATTTTTGAATTTTTAAATATTTTTCTATTCTAATTCAAAAATTACATTTTTATTTCTTCTTCATTTTCCCATTTTTTTTAATTTTCTCTTGTATTATTTTAGATTCTTGAGTTTAATGATTTACCAGAGATTCTTAGTTTGACATTTATGGATACTTTAGGGAAAATATGGTTAGACTCCATGAATAGGAACTCATTAAACGCTTTGTGTATTTCTGGATGAGAAGATCCACAGCTTTCATTCTCAAAACACTCCAAAAATTAAAAACCATTCATTTACTAAAGTTATATTCATTCTTTTATTTAAAGAATAAATGTCTGCATTTATATCCTAGATGGCAGTGTAGCTCCCCCTTTAGAATACATGGTCTACAGAAACTATCTCCAATCCTTCAAATCAATTCACTACTTAGGCCACTTTAATTTAGTTTCTTTTCCTATCATTCTACTGAAATGTCTTTCCAAAAGGTTACTACTGAGATCTGCATCCCTAAATTGAATAGACACTTTCCAGTACTCGTTTTACTGAATATCTAAGCAGCACCAAACTGTGATGACAACACCTTTTGCTTTCTTGGCTTCTGTGACCCCTGTTTTCTTTGAATTTCACCCACTTCTTTAAACAGTCCTTCAAGTTTTCTTTGCTTTTCTTTCACATCTATCTAACTGCTAAATTTTGCATTTTCTTATAGAGTTTTCCTCAATGTCTTTCCTTTCTCACTCTAAATTCTTGCCTAGGTTATCACATCAACTCCTAGGTTCCCAGCTACTATCAATATGCCACAGACTCCCCAAATTCCAGCAGGCTTCTTCTCTGTCCTCTTAGATCTCATATCCATTTGCCTAATTGTCATTTCTCTTGGAACATCAATTCGACATGCAGAAACCAAACTTGTGATCTTTCCCCCAAAGTCTGCTCCTACTCTAATGCTCCAGATAAAATTAAATGACTGCAGTCCATGTAGTTGCTCAGACAAAACACCTGGGCATCGCCATGATACATCCCTCCTTCAATAACATTTCCATTCAATTGAATAAAAGAAAATAAGAAGTAAGCAGAATCTTATTTTTCTGTGTCAAGTAGAATATGAACTAAAATAAGTCTCTTGATTTGGTTATTACAATATTATTTGAAATATTGATGAGAGAAGTTTCAGTTCGAAAATAGATATGTATATGTATGTATACCTAAACACAAGAGTGGGAAATGAATTATAAGGTTTGCAAGAAGAATTAAGTTAAATTTTAGTACATAGTGGTGGGCTAGAAGTTGGAAAAATAAGGTAATTTTAAACAGAAATATATGGCAGAAGAATCCACAGTTCCAACTGTTAGTGCTCTGGCTAGAGTTTTGCTCAATTGTGTTAGTAAAACAATCCCAAGCACATATTTGAATATGGGATTGAAAATATAATGACTCTATGGCAGTAGCACACTGATGGACTTCTTATTACAGAACACACAGATTCTGGTTTTGCATTCATCAAGCATGTCCGAAGTGACAAACACCACCAAAGACCCCTTCTACTTCATCCTCATGGGCATACCTGGATTTGAGGCTTCCCACATCTGGATCTCCATCCCCTTCTGCTGTCTCTACACCACCTCCATCATGGGCAACATCGCCATTCTCACTGTCATCCGCGCAGAGCCATCCCTCCACCAGCCCATGTATCTATTTCTCTCCATGCTGGCCCTGACCGACCTGGGTCTCACCCTCACCACCCTGCCCACAGTCATGCCACTCCTCTGGTTTGACATTCGTAAGATCAGCTTTGAGATCTGTTTTGCCCAGTTTTTCTTCCTCCATGGATTCTCCTTTATGGAATCTTCTGTGTTGTTGGCCATGTCCTTTGACCGCTATGTGGCCATCTGCCGCCCCCTCCATTATGTCACCATCCTCACCAGTCAGGTCATTGGCAGAATTGGGTTAGCCATCATTTGCCGCTGTGTCCTGGCTGTGCTTCCTTCCCTTTTCCTACTCAAGCGCCTGCCCTTCTGCCGTTCTCGCCTTCTCTCTCACTCGTACTGCCTCCACCAGGACATGATTCGCCTGGTCTGTGGTGACATTCGGTTCAATAGCTGGTATGGATTTGCTCTAGTTTTGCTCATTATTGTGATGGACCCTCTGCTTATCGTTCTATCTTATACACTCATCCTGAAAAGTATCTTGGGCACAGCCACCTGGAGTGAGAGGTTCCAGGCCCTCAATAACTGTCTGTCTCACATTCTTGCTGTTCTGGTTCTCTATATTCCCATGGTTGGTGTATCTATGACCCACCGCTTTGCTAAGCATGCCTCTCCACTGGTCCATGTTATCTTGGCCAATATCTACCTGTTGGCACCTCCTGTGATGAACCCTGTCATTTACAGTGTAAAAACTAAGCAGATCCGCCAGGGAATCTTCCACTTACTCTTCCAGAGGAAAGTGCATTAACTATTGGAATTTAGGTTTACAGGAGAAATTTTATTTAATTATGTGGAGTCAAAAACAGGGATACTACCATTAAAACTGTAAGTAGCATAGATGGAGAAAGGAATAAGTGCTGTATAAGAAGCTTCCAATGTAAATAAAGACAACTATTATTCCTTGACTAGAAATTAAGACTGAAAGTTTCTTAAACCCTACTTTGTTTACTCTTCGCTAAGCATATATGACTTAGAAAAAAAAATTTTTAATAATTCAAATATAATTTCTGTTCTGCTGTCTGCATAGTTGTGTTATTATTAACTTATGTTGTAAAGTATAAGGCTGTGCTTTATAAACTCAAAGTGCTGGTTACAGTATAAAAATATTTACAGAAGCTGTAACATGCTCATACCTTGTAAATATTCCTGAAGCAAATGTCAGCTTTTAACTGAAAACAGGTACTCATGTAATCTCAATCTGCAATAATAAAAGAGAATCTTCAAGAACTAGGAGATCAAATTGAAGAAAGAAAGACCATTGTGGATATTGGTGCTACTTGGAAAAAAAATTAACAGCAAACTTCAAAAGACAAAGTGAAAGTAGCCTGAGGGTTTCAGAAACTGACTAATTTTCAAAGCAAACTTCACTTAAATTCAGGGTTACAATCTGGGATTCAGAGAGATGAAATCTATAGCTCAAAGATGGTAAAGCGGGTAGCAACTGTAAGACAGACGATATCTGGGAAAAACACATAAAAAAGAGCTTCAATGTTAAGAGTGTGAATGTGTGGAAAACTAAGAATCGTTTATGATTAGACTAGCTGTTTCCTAAGCTGGCTCAAACTTGCTCTTACCTTGTTGAGTGCCTTGAATTTGTCATCATGACTTGTTAATAAATGAACTGAGAGTTGTTTAATTTTTTGGAGTCACCGTTTCTTCATTTGTAAAATGTGCACAATTATACCTCCATAACTGCTTTTAATCAATTTTTTAGAAAAACATAGATAAACTTCCTTAAGTTTGCAAGAGTTCACTTCATGTTTTGATAAAGAAACATGAAGCGAAGAGGAGGAAGCACTCTTAATAAAACTATAAATAGTATCAAAGAGAGGCAAGGAGTCAGGGCTGTGATAGGTTTTTTTAATGTAAATAGAAAAACACTACAGCTTAGAATACAGATTGTTCTTAATAAATTTTATTTTCTTTCCTTCACTAATCCATTCTGTGATATATTCCATTGTTATCCACATGTATGTATGTATGTTTGTATGTATGTATACAAAGGGCTTGGGGATGCCCATTACCCACCTGAGAGATCTAAGATATCTCCTGTGCTGCACTTCCCACCTCTCATCTCAGACACTGTAAACAAGATTATACAAAACAGAAACAATTCAGTAATAAAAAGAATGAAGTCTCTAAACTTCATATAGATGAAGAATCCTTCTAGAAAAATCTTAATTTTTTAAGAGTCTATAATAAATAAGTGTCCTACCACGAATTTAGGTGTGTCTCAGAAAATATTCCTATGTTCAATGGGTTTTCATCAACAATATCAGGACCCCAATTTTAGTACTATATTCAAGGGGAATGCCAGGGAGTTGAATTAGTCTTAGAGTGCAACTCATTTGGAATGTGCCTCACCTGAGTAGTCCCAGGGCTAATGATCCATCTTCTCCCAAGTCCTGATCATATTCAATAGCTTACCCTTAATTATGTATTTTTAAGACAGTTATTAAAAAAGATTCCTATTTCCTACTATAAAATTTAATTTTATTTGTGGATCAAAGAACAGATGCACTAAAATAACAATTATCTGTTGCTGAATACAAGAGCATTCAAAAAATATATAATTATTACATGTCCCTTTTAAAGGGAGATAATTAAAATTATAGGCTTTGAAAAAAAAGAAACAACTCTCAGTCAAAATGGAATCTGTCTTTTTACCCTCTTGTCATTTAAATACTGCTCATGTTGTTATTATTATCATTATTGTTTTTTTTCTTCCATACATCTTTATTTTATGTTTATCACAATGATAAAGGTAAATACTTTGAAAACACCATTTTAAAGATATGAGACACTTGATCATAAGCCCTGATCTATTTTATATTTTTAATTTTTTTAATTAAGTTTATTGGGGTAACATTGGCTAATACAATTATATAATTTTGATGTGTACATTATAATTCGACATCTATATATTCTATTGTGTGATTACCACCCAAAGTCCAGTTTCCTTCAGATACCGCATATTTGATTCCCTTTATCTCGTCTACATCGCCCCTCCTCTCCCACTGTCTACCCTCTGATAACCATGAATCCATTGTTCATGTCCATGAGTTCAAAGTCCAGTTTCCTTCAGCTACCGCATATTTGATTCCCTTTACCTCATCTACATCACCCCTCCTCTCCCACTGTCTACCCTCTGATAACCGTGAATCCATTGTTCATGTCCATGAGTCTCTGCTTGTCCTGTTCATTTGTTGTTTTTAGGTTTATATCCCACATATAAGTGATACCATGTGATTTTCTACTTTTTCAGTCTGGCTTATTTCGCTTAGCGTGATAATCTTGAAGTCCATCCATGTTGTTGCAAATAGCAGTATTTCATCTCTTCTTATGGCAGAGTAATATTCCATTGCATATATGTACCACAGCTTCTTTAGCCAATCATCTATTGTAGGACACTTCGGTGGCCTCCATGTCCTGGCCACTGTGAATAATGGCACTATGAACATCGGTGTGAAATATCTTTTTCGATATGGCTTTTCAAGTCTTTGGGATAAATACCCAGTAGCAGGATTGCTGGATCATATGGCGGATCAATTCTTAGTTTTTTGAGGAGCCTCCATACCGTTTTCCAAAGTGGCTGTGCCAATTCGCAGTCCCACCAGCAGTGTATGAGGGTTCCTTTTTCTCTGAATCCTCTCCAACAACTGTTATTACCTGTCCTGTTGATTATAGCTATTCTAACAGATGTGAGATGGTATCTCACTGTGATTTAAATTTGCATTTTTCTAATAGCTAGAGATGTTGAGCATCTTTTCATATGTTTGTAGTCCATTTGTATGTCTCCTAGGGAGAACAGTCTGTTCACGTCCTCTGCCCACTTTTTGACTGGATCGTTTGTTTTGTTGTTGTTATTGAGTCATGTGAGCTCTTTGTATATTTTGGATATTAGGTCTTTATCGGAGGCGTTGTTTGCAAATATATTTTCCCATTCAGATGGTTGTCTCTTTACCTTGTTGATGGTTTCTTTTGCTGAGCAGAAACTTTTTAGATTGATGTAGTCTCATTCATTTTTATTTTAGCTTTTTCTGCATCTATTGATATGATCATATGATTCTTATTTTTTAATTTCTTTATGTGGTTGTGTATCACATTAATCGATTTGCTTATATTGAACCATCCCTGTGCCTCTGGGATGAAGCGCACTTGATCATGGTGTATAATCTTGTTAATATGTTGCCATATTCGGTTTGCTAGTATCTTATTTAGGATTTTGCATCTGTGTTCATGAGAGATATTGGTCTGTAGTTTTCTTTTTTCATGTTATCTTTACCAGGTTTTGGTATTAGGGTAATCTTGGCCTCATATAATGATTGGGAGCTATTGCCTCCTCTTCAATTTTTTGAAAGAGTTTGAGGAGAATGGTATTAAATTTTCTTTGAATGGTAGAATTCACTGGGGAAGCCATCTGGCCTTGGACTTTTACTGTTTGGTAGGTTTTTGATGATTGTTTCAATTTCCATACTGCTGATCCATCTATTTAGATTTTCCAGTTCTTCTAGGAAGATAGTATTTTTCTAAGTATTTATCCATTTCTTCTAGGTTATTAAATTTGGTGTTAAATACTTTTTCATAGTATTCTTGTATGATCCTTTGTTCCTTTGTATTTTTGTGGTGTCTGTCATAAATTCCCCTCTTTCATTTCTGATTTTGTTTGTGTCCTTTCTCCTTTTTCTTTAGCGAGTCTAGCCAGGGCTTTGTCAATTTTATTAGCCTTTTCAAAGGACCAGCTCTTTGTTGCATTTATTTTTCCCATTTTTTGTTTGTTTGTTTTCAATTTCATTTACTTCTGCTCTAATTTTGATTATTTGTTTCCTTTTGCTGACTTTAGGCTTCATTCGTGCTTCCTTTTCTACTTTTTTAAGATGAAGCATTAGGTTGTTTATTTGGGCTCATTCTTGTTTTTGGAGATAAGCCTATTATGATATGATCTTTCCTCTTATGACTGCTTTTGCCATGTCCAAAATGTTTCGATATGTTGTACTATCATTATCATTCATTTCTTTGTATCTCTTGATCTTTCTTTATGTTTCTTCCCTGACCCAGGTATTCTTCAGTAGCATGTTGTTTAATCTCCATGTATTTGTGGTTCTTCCTGTTTCCTTTTTGCACTTGATCTCTAATTTCAAAGCATTATGATCAGAGAATATGGTTGGTATGATTTCAACCCT
>NW_006438643.1:1070598-1073029 GCF_000325575.1 Pteropus alecto | reverse complement strand
GGGCCCCTGGGATGAAGCTCACTTGATCATGCTGTATAATTTTTTTAATATATTACTCTATTCAGTAAGCTAGTATCTTATTTAGGATTTTTGCATCTGTGTTCATGAAAGATATTCTCTGAAGTTTTCTTTTTTGTGTTATCTTTACCAGGTTTAGGTATCACGGTAATATTGGCCTCATAAAATGTGTTGGGATGTATTACTCCTCTTCAATTTTTTGGAAGAGTTTGAGGAGAATAGGTATTAAATCTTCTTTGAATGTTTTGTAGAATTCAGTGGTAAAGCCATCTGGTCCTGGACTTTTACTTTTTGGTAGGTTTTTGATGATTGTTTCAATTTCTCTACTGCTGACTGATCTATTTAGATTTTCCAGTTCTTGATTCAGTCTAGGAAGGTTGTGTCTTTCTAAGTACTGCTCCATTTCTTCCAGGTTATTAAATTTGGTGTTATAAACTTTTTCATATATTCTTGCACAATCCTTTGTATTTCTGCTCTGGTAGTCATAATTTCCCCTCTTTCATCCCAGATTTTGTTTATTTGTGTCCTTTCTCTTTTTCTTTAGTGAGTCTGGCCAGGGGTTTGTTAATTTTATTAACCTTCTCAAATAACCAGCTCTTTGTTGCATTTATTTTTTTTTATTGATTTTTGTTTTCAATTTAATTTATTTCTGCTCTAATTTTGATTGTTTCTTTCTGTCTGCTGACTTTAGGGTCTATTTGTTCTTCCTTTTCCAGTTTTTTAAGATTAAGCGTCAGGTCATTTATTTGGGCTCACTCTTGTTTTTGAGATAGGCCTGTAATGATATGAACTTTCCTCTTATGACCACTTTTGGCATGTCCCAAAAGTTTTGATATGTTTTACTCACACTATCATTCATTTCTATGTATCTCTTGATCTCTCTTTTTTGATTTTTCTCTGACCTAGCTATTCTTCAGTAGCATGTTGTTTAGTCTCCATGTATTTGTGGTTCTTCCTCATTTCTTTTTGCACTTGATCTCTAGCTTCAAAGCATTATGATCAGAGAATATGGTTGGTATGATTTCAACCCGCTTATATTTGTTGAGGGTATATCTGTGTCCAGTATATGGTTGATTCTTGAGAATGTTCCATGTGCACTAGAAAAGAGTGGATAAGCGGCTGTTTTGGGAAGGAAGGCTCTGTATATGTCAATTATGTCCAGTTGGTCTAATGTGTCATTTAAAGACGTTATTTCCTTGTTGATTTTCTGTTTGAATGATCTCTCCATATCCAACAGTGAGGTATTTAGGTGTCCTGCTACAATAGTGTTTTGGTCTGTTTCTTCCTTTAGTTCTGTTAGTAATTGCTTTACATGTTTCAGGCTCTGTGATTGGGAACATAGATATTGATAAGTGTTATGTCTTCTTGGTGCATGATTCCCTTTATCATTATGAAGTGTCCCTCAGTATCTTTCTTTACCTTTTTTAGTTTGAAGCCTATTTCATCCAATATTAGCACTGCTACTTCTGCTTTTCTCTGAATGCCATTTGCTTGAAATATCATTTTCCAACTTTTCACTTTGAGTCTATTTTTTGTCTTTGGTGCCAAGATGTGTCTCCTGAAGGCAGCACATGGTTTGGTTTTGCTTCTTGAACCATTCTGCAACTCTGCGCCTTTATATTGGTGAGTTCAGTCCATTTACATTTAGGGGGATTATTGAAATATAAGGTCTTCTTATAGTCATTTTATCTTTTGCTTTCTGGTAGCTCGGTGTTTCCATTGCTTCCTTGTCCTTGCGCTTCTGTTTTCTTTATTTTGGTTGGCTTTTGTGGGTTTTGTCTCTAATTCTTCTTTTGTTATGTTATATACTTCAGTTCTGACTCTATGGTATGTGGTTACCATTACAAATATGAAAAAGATCGTTATATATATACAGTTGTCCATTTTCTTCTCTGTGTGCCTTGTCTCCTTTCCCCTTTGCGAATTTGGATCTTTGAATCCTCTTTTAAGTCAGTGTTATCTCAATTTGTTTCTATGTATGCTGAAAGTTCATTATTATCTTGCTATAGCAATTCTCTTATTACTATTATTTAAGCTTATAATGCCTTGTTCTTAGTAAAGATTGCACTCCCCTGCTTCTGTTTGCTTGATAGTCACTTTACTTCTAATTACGTTTTTCTGTTGTTATTTTGTTTTAGGTGAACTGATCCCTTTCCGAATTTCCTCGAAGTACAGGCCTCGTAGTGGAGAATTTCCTCAATTTTTGTATGTGTGGGAAGTTCTTTATTTCTCCTTCATATCGAAAGAAGAGCTTAGCTGGATACATTATTCTAGGCTGGTAGTTCCTTTCACTAAGTAGTTTAAATATTTGATTCCATTCCTTTCTGGCTTGTAAGATTTGCGCTGAGAAGTCCGAGGATAATCTAATGGGTTTATCTTTATAAATTACCTCTTTCTTCTCCCTGGCTGCCCC
>NW_006438643.1:989426-1070463 GCF_000325575.1 Pteropus alecto | reverse complement strand
CTGTTTGTCTGAAAATGCTTTCTAATCCCTGTTCCTTTCCTCGCCTTCGATTACGCCCATTATTATTATGTTTCCTCTCTTGATGGTATCAGCTAGTTCTTATATTTCTCTTTCATTATTTTTCATTCTTCAGTTTCTCTCTTCTTCCTTCTGATTTATTTCTAGATTTCTGTCTTCGATATCACTGATCCTTTCCTCCATTTGGTTGACTCTATTTCCCAAGCGTGCTATTTCATTTTTCAACTCTTGCAGTGTTCTTTTTCTCTAGAAGTTCTATTTGGTTCTTCTTGAGGGTGTCAACCTTGTTGCTCTGCTCATCTAGCTGCTTTTGTAATTTCTGAAATTGTTGATATGACTTGTTTCGAAACTCACTGAGTTTTTTCAGAAGTACCATCCTGAATTCTCTGTCACTTAAGTCACATATTTCTATGTCTATAAGCTCATTTTCTGGAGATTTTTCTCTTTCTTTCTGCAATACCTTGTCTCCTTGGTTGTTCATGGTGTTTAATGGACTATTTCTCTGCCTGGGCATTAATGAAAGTGTATTCTGTTGTTTTTTTCAGAAAGAAAATTTGTTATATAAGGTCTCTTTAGCCTGCTGCAAAGAAAGCGCTTTTCATTTGGTTTCAATAGACGGCATCTAAGCCTCTTGAATCCCTGCTTTATATAGAGCCTAATGTCTTTTTTTTTTTTTTTTGTAGATTATAATCACTCTTGCTACTCTCAGCTTCAGTCACTGTCAGTGTTAACAACAATTTTGGTAGTGTTTGCTCCAAATCATTATGAAGTGTCCCTCAGTATCTTTCTTTCCCCTGGGGCTTTGCAGTGATAAGTTTCGGAGGGTTTGGGGTGAGGAGCCCTCTTGGTTGGGGATTGGGGGCTGCAGCTCAGCCTCGGTTTTGCAGCCGTGGCCAGTAGAAATCAACTGCTGTTTCTCTGCGGTCCCATCCCACTTCTCTGCTTTCTGCCTTGATGACTTAGCCCTGCTGCTGACTGCGTAGAAAAGTTCCGGCTCTTCCAGGCAAGGCTGTTCAGAGAAGTCGCCGTACCTTCACCCCCCTCTCCCACTCCTCCTGCAAGGAGCTTCTGTGGCTGCAAGATGCAGTTTCTTTATTTGTCCCACTCCACCACCTGACACCTGGGGTTCTGACCTGTGGTAGCTCTTATGCACAGAACCCATGTTCAGAAGTGCTGGTGTGCTGTTTGGGTGTTTTTGTTGAGTTTTAGATGTTCAGCTTATTGTTGTTTCAAGAGGAGAGATCTGAGGACGTCTCTCACTCAGCCATGTTTTTCTCCCTCATTATTATTGTTGCTATTAATGGAATAGGAGAGCAATCACTGATACCTAGGCTGGTCTAAGTTACAGAATTAAGTCATGACATAAGTAATTAAGTAATTAAGTAATTAAGTAAGACATAGCCCCAAGGGATACAAACATCATATAAATTATAAAATTAGGATTTTTAGGTTCAGAGAGAAAGTGAGCTTTGCATTGTTGCAAGGTTAGTTCGTAGCACAATTTTCAGGAATCTCCCTGGGCCCTTTTGTTTTCTTCTTCTATATTCTTTCTCTAGTAGTCTCCTTGACTCTCACAACATCAATTATCTTATGTATACATATAACTCTCCTATCTATATGCACAGCTTAAAATTCTCTCCTGGTCTCCAGAATTATATGGATTTTTCATCTATGTTAAGATGGTTTACCATCATCTCAAATTCAATATGTCTAAAACTATAATAATTACCTTGAGTACTAGTAACACCTATTTATACTCTAAGACCACCCCATCCCCTGATACACACACACGCACGCGCGCGCACACACACACACACACACACACTACACACTCATTTACTTACTAACAGTATTCCATATCTGAGCAAGTGCCAACTTTCCACATGCTCCCAAATTGGAAATAGGAACCATGTCTATCAGTGTATCCATAGGGACAAGCAGAGATCATGACATATACTAAATGTCTAATTAATATGTGCTAATTCAATGAATAAAGTCTTGACTCTTTTTCAGTCACCACTCTCCATTTAAAGAATCAGCCAGGTCCTGTTTATTCTGTCTCTTTAATCACTTGCAATTTTTTTTTATTTTTCCCAATTTTCATTGCTTCTACTTTTATCCAAATGACCACCATCTATTGCCTGAAATATTTTAGTGTCTTATCTCCCCTTCAATATATCCTTAAAGCTGCAACAGTCTTAAAAGAAACACTGAAAGAGACAGAAATGAATAGGTAGAGCCCAGGGGATTTTTAGGGCAGTAAACATATGCTGTATGATATTATAATGATGGATATACATCATTATACTTTTATCCAAACCCATAGAACATTCAACACCAAGAGTAAAATCTAAGTAAAGTATGGACTTTGGGTGATTATGATGTGCCAATGCAGGCTCGTCCTTGGTAAAAAAAAATAAATAAATATAATTATTAATTAATTAACTAATTAATTACGAGTATGATTCTGGTGATGTTGGGGGAGGCTATGCATGTGTGGAAGGGGAGAAAATATGAGACATCTCTGTATCTTTTCAATTTTGCTGTAAATTAAAAACTGCTCTTAATATGTCCAGAGATTCTCTGAAAAGTGAGTGCCCCTTGAAATTGGTATACATTCCTTCATCTGTTGTTCTCCTGTTGCTTCTAACTCTGCCCCAACTTCAGACTGCTTATAGAAGAAAGTTTCTCAGATCTGATTTTTTGAGAGATTGGACATTTCAAACATAAGCATGTAGTTTCAAATTACATTCAACAAACTCTAAGAACAAAACTTCCATGAGGTTTTCATACTTGTTGCCCTATAAGAATGTCAACAGCAGCAAAGTCTTTCAGGAACAGAGCTGACTTCCTGGCTTCCCAATGGGACCCCGAAGGTCTCAGGATGCCTCTTTATGTAATCCTGAAGGGACCTGCTACACTCTCCTGCCTTCCAGCCTAGAGACGTGCAAGAGCTCATAACATATCCACACTGTGAGCCAAACACAGAATAAAGACACTAAAGATAGTGAAGCAAGCACCACCAGACAGGAGAAACTACAGGTAAGACTTCTCTGTAAATGTTTAGGGAAAAGAAATATGGTTGATGACTATCGTTAGAGGACGAAAAGAATTAGTACATATAATGCACTTACAGTAGTGCCTAAACATAGAAAGCCATCAATAAATATGATTGTCCTCACCTGGGCTCTACTTCAGTTCCTCTTCTATGCACCTTGCCCTTTGCTTCCAATTATATTTTGATACCGCATAAGTGCAAGTTATGGCATCTGATGACATCAATTAATGAGAATAAGAAGATAGTTATTAACAAGGACTAACCTAGAAGAAAAATGATCCTAGTGTATGATGAAATGAATACAAGATAAAGAGATGGTGGTGACTTTAGAAAAGGGAAACAGACAAGAAAGCTGTTATATAACAAAAGGAAAAATTTTAAAGTATATGCTGGATTAAAAAAGGATGAGGACTAAATATTAGCCATTATATTTGCAGCTAGTTCATTTTAAGTCTTGTGAGAATAGTATTGGTAGCAGGATCTGGATGAAAGGGAGACTCTAGGGGACTAAGAACTAATAGGGAGTGTGGGAACAGAAGCAGAAAAAAATTAAAAGGAGTTGCTCATGAGCTAATATGTTATCAAGACAATATGAGTTATTGAAAGCAATCTCTGCAGAGACAGAGAAGAGCAATGATTATGTCCTTTTATCTTCTCTTAGTTACACTCAAAAACTCTGAACCTTTATTTGGATAGACGTTAGATCAAATAAGGCAATGAAAAAAATCATTTCTAATGTCTGTGTTTCTCTCTGAACGAAGACTCTGAACATGAAGCTAAATTCATCATTTATATCTGAGGTGACTAACACCACTAAAGACTCCTTCTACTTCATCCTCACGGGCATACCTGGATTTGAGGCTTCCCACATCTGGATCTCCATTCCCTTCTGCTGTCTCTACACCATCTCCATCATGGGCAACATCGCCATTCTCACTGTCATCCGCACAGAGCCATCCCTCCACCAGCCCATGTATCTATTTCTCTCCATGCTGGCCCTGACCGACCTGGGTCTCACCCTCACCACCCTGCCCACAGTCATGCCACTCCTCTGGTTCAATGCTCGAGCAATCGGCTTTGAAGCTTGCTTCACACAGATATTTTTTATTCATACATGCTCCTTTATGGAATCTTCTGTGTTGTTGGCCATGTCCTTTGACCGCTATGTGGCCATCTGCCGCCCCCTCCATTATGTCACCATCCTCACCAGTCAGGTCATTGGCAGAATTGGGTTAGCCATCATTTGCCGCTGTGTCCTGGCTGTGCTTCCTTCCCTTTTCCTACTCAAGCGCCTGCCCTTCTGCCGTTCTCGCCTTCTCTCTCACTCGTACTGCCTCCACCAGGACATGATTCGCCTGGTCTGTGGTGACATTCGGTTCAATAGCTGGTATGGATTTGCTCTAGTTTTGCTCATTATTGTGATGGACCCTCTGCTCATCATGCTGTCCTATGCAATGATTCTGAAAAGTGTCCTGGGAGTAGCCTCCATGGTTGAGAGACTCCGGGCCCTCAACAACTGTCTGTCCCACATTCTGGCTGTTCTGGTTCTCTATGTTCCCATGGTTGGACTTTCTATGACCCACCGCTTTGCCAAGCATGCCTCTCCTCTGGTCCACGTCACCATGGCCAATATCTACCTGTTGGCACCTCCTGTGATGAACCCCATCATTTATAGTGTAAAGACTAAGCAGATCCGCCAAGGAATTATCCACCTCCTTTCCCAAAGAAATGTGCATTTAAGATAAAAGAATGGATTTGTTAAATTACTCTGGAGTTGGAACCGTAGGCTTACAGGGAGAGAGTATAGTCAGAATTAAGAAATAGAGTCTGAAAAATAAAACCCCATCATATTTTTTAAGGCAATATGATATGGTCTTGGCTTTTTGGCTTGTAGCAAGCTACAAGTATTTTATTCAAAAGAGATGCAGATCTGAGTTGATTACATTCTAGCACATTTTACCAGCTATGCCAGTGGGATAAGCTTCATCATTTGAGTAAAGGTCTGTTTAAGTTTTTTCTTCCTTTCTGGATATTCTTTACCCCCATGAGCTTGGTTACATAAGTTAGAAAGAAACACTTAGTTGTTGCTCCCACTACCCTTTCTCTTAGGTAGATTCTCTAGGGAGTTCACGTAAACTCTAGCCCCATGACCCTGGCTCAGCCTAGTGGGTAGGTGTGCTCTGATATTATCTTTCAAAAGAGTGGAAAATCTTTGAGGGTAGATGGATACAGAGCAAGTTTCTCAGCTATTCAAGTTTGCCTAATCGGCACCCAGCATAATTTCAGTATACTGAATGAGCACTTGCAGAGTCTAAATATTGGGATAGGGTGTTTACATCCCCTATAGCTAGAATAAGGCTTCTGCCTCACTAGAAATCCTTAGTATTTAGAATTAAAATTTTAGGTAAGCCTACGGATCATATTTGTAGGAATAGAAGTTCATTTTTCTGACCAGAGCAGACTGTCTTTTAAATTTTTATGTCCTTTATTTGGCTCAAATTCTTGATAGACAGGTTCCTTTTGGCATCAGGATGTTGTACTAGAAAAGGTTCTGGTAAAGAGATATACCCTTAATGATTATAAAGATTATTTTGTAGAAACCGGGTAGGCTCTCTCAGAAATATAAGTTTGAAGGACATCCATAATTTTGGTCATAACTTCTGATTACTGAACTCATGGTATAGGTCACCAATATTAGGACTAACTTAGATTTTAATCAAAATAGTCAGGGCTTCTGTGGGAACATTGTGAGAGGGAGGATTAGGAAGTGACAGGTAGAGAGCAAGTGAAGAAGGGATATCTTTCTTCTCTAACATCTTTTTCCTTCCCTTTTTCCCATTTTGTTTTTATCAGAGCCTAGAAGTTATGTTTCTCTAAAGAATCATAAACCAGCAGGTGTATGGAAATAAACTGTAGAATGGGAGACACATACAATGTCAGAATAAGAGAAATTAGGACAAAGAAATCTAAATGCTAAAAAAAAAGTCAAGGAAATGGGTAGGAATATGGATCAAAAGAGACTTTTCTTTCAATGGATGATACAGGCTTGAGAATCTCCCAAAACAGCATGAGGGGAAAATAAATCTTGGGTTTATACCAGTTTTTGAGGAGGAGCACGTAATACAATTAATAATCTCTTGATGAGATTTATCTATTAATTGAACTTTATGGTCACAGACAATGACTAAACTTTAACTGGAAACCAAATAAAAATTAAATTAAATTAAATTAAATCCAGAAATCTGCCCTTATTCTTTGCTCTTCCACCTTTTCTTATTTTCTTTGTCCCTAGACAAAACTGTTCACTATTCTGTGAGTGAGTGTGTGTACATCTGTATATTCGTGTGAGCTTTATGACTTAAAAAACAGCATGATACCTTAAGATTTCAAAATAAATTTGATTTTTGGAAACATTTTTCTTGGTGTTTCTTCATGTTGTTTAGTGAATAGAATGTAAATAACTATACTGGTCACATTTGATTACAGAAGTATTTTTCTATTTCTTGAAACTTCGAGGGTGGTTTTATTGACTCTTTGTAAATTATTTTGAATGAAATATATGAGGACATAAGATTGAATATCAGTTTTTTTAGAAATACTAAATATATTACACTAGTTTAAGTGAAAGATAGTCTAAGCTACTGCTATTGAAGGAACTAAATTTCATCCAGGCACTAATCTTTCTGTAAGTAATGAGCATAAAAAGAAAAGAGACAGAAAACTTTAAGCAACCAAGAAATCCTTCAGTAGGCAAGTGGATAAACAAATTGTGGTACATCCATACAATGTAATACTATTCAGAAATTAAAAAGGAATGAGTCATCAAGATACATAGAAACATGGATGAATCTTAAGTGTACATTGCTAAGTGAAAGAAGAAAGGACTATCTTAAAAGTCTAAAAAATGTATGATTTTGTTTTTATGAAATTCTGGAAAAAGCAAAACTATAGAGTAAGTTTATCAGCAGTAACCAAGAATTTGGGGGAGGAGATTGTTGAATTGGTGAAGCACAGGAAATTTTTTAGGATGGTGAAATTAATTGTAATACTGTAATGGTGCACGTAAGCCACTATTCATTTGCCAAAATCCATAGAACTTTATGACAGCACAGGATTAACTTTAATGTATGCAAATTTTACAAAATCATTTATGACATCAGGGAATCCCAGGATTAAATACAGAATGTGATCAACAAATTATAATTCTATTATAAATATATAAAAGAACCACACTGAAAGGGACTGGGGGGAACGTTACTGACCTAAGTAACTTTGGAAATGGGTAGAATCTGTAAGATTGAGGGCAAAAGGAAGTATAATTAATGCTGTACTCTAGTTGATAAAATAATTTCTTATGGGGGTGTGGGTTAACAGTTCTACATTATATTTGTGTACTAGAACTGAACAATTAAGTACATGAATGGCATTTGGTAGGGGCCAAGTTTCTCACTGTTAGATGGTAAGTTACAAGAAAGCAAAGTAGAAAGTTTAACTGATACATTAGCTGGAGTTGGAAACATCATTATAAGGTCATGTTTGGCTTAATGTGGATGCAGATGGGTAAATAGAGAAATATATATAGATAGTTATATATACATAGGTTAGTATCTAGACATATATTTCCTTGTTCTGTCAGCTGAGAGGGACTAGAAACAATGACAACCTAGTAGCAACAATCAAATGCATTCACAGAAACAAATGTTTTTGGAAACAACTTTATGTGATAAATAAAATTAGTATAAGAAATTTTGAAACTAAAATTTCTTAATTTTCAATGAGAAAATTAACTGAAGACTCCCATGTATTAAAATGTTATTCTGAAATTATATTCCATACTGGGATAATATTAGGCCAAAAAAAGTTTTAAATATTTTTTATAAAAATACAAAACTAGTCTAATTTGTCCAATAATTCATCCTTATCAGGAACACTAAGTAAATTTGAATATTTGTGTAATCCTTCTGTATTTATTTACATAATATTAAAACATTTTACATACCACTTATGTCTTAATATAAACATAACTAGTGAATTTTTTTATGAATATGGATTTCTTACCTAATTGTATTTCTATGCCTCTCATCCTGTAAACTAGGTTTTAGTCATTATAATATCATGGCTTGAGTCTCTTTCATATATATATTTCAAGTTCTCTAAACTAGGATTTTTTTTCTCTGTCCTTCACATTAGAAATTTCATGACCTTAGACCCACAAAAGTCATTAAACAAATACCAATAGACATTTTTTAATTTATTACTTTATTTCACTATAACTTCTTATTAGTTTCCACATTTTAACTTCTAACCTGGTGGTGTCCAGTAGATGTATAATACAAGCATATGTTAGTTAGAATTTTGCTAGTAACAATATTAAAAAAAAAACAGAAATAATTGAAAATAATTTTCAAAGTATATATTGTTTAACCCAACATATCTAAACATGTAACCTATGATTAAAATTTAATAAGATATTCTACATTCATTTTTATATGTTAGGTCTTCAAAATCTGGTCTCATGTCATTACAACACATGTCAATTCAAACTAGCTACATTTCAAGGGCTCAATAGCCATTTGTAGCTAGTGGTCACTGTATTAGACAGTGTAGCTTTGACTTTAACATTTACAAGGCTGCAAACATCTGTGCTATTGTCATTTGGAATTGTTACTCAAAGTCATAGTCTTTGAGAGAGTCAGAAGATAGCCAAAATGATTTACTAGATAATATTCTAACATATTTTTTTTTACAATCATGCAACTATCACTTTTGATTTTTCTAAGTCTTGGATCCCTGAACAAGTGTGAAATAAATCTATTAAAAGTGATCTGGACTCTGAACATTGCTGCTAAGCAAACATATCCCCAGAAGTGATCATTTTTATCATAAAATAAGTAACTATGAAAGTAATCCTACTTAAAATGAGATTTGATCATGTATTCAAAGTCTAATCATGGTTGTTCATGCTTTCGACTTGTGGCTTACATGATATATCCATCTGCTTATGACATTTAAAATCTAGAAGGAAATATTAGAGCAGCCTCACAAAATCAGTGCACCATTCATTGTTAAGTTTTTAGATTTACTCTCTATGTTGCATTTAAAAATAAAATATTTTTATAAATCTACTTTTTACATGTAATAGGTGTTCAAAGACGTTATTTGAATAAATAGAGATAGTAATTATTCACTCTTTAGTGAAAGATGCCTATATTTACTCATGAATCTTTAGGTACTACTCTAAAAGAAATCATTTTCCCTGACAATGTGATTTGACCAGAATTTTTCCAAAACAGTCACTTTGACTTTATAGAAGCTGTCACTGGTGGGTATCTAATCTAGTCATCTTTAATCTAATTACATGCTCCTCTAGAGAAATGTGAAGATATTCCTGGAAGTGTCTGAACACAAAGATTTTTAAGGTAATGACTTTTTAAGATATTAAATATCTTTAAAGTTTCTTTGCTTAAATCGCTTTTCCATGAATATACCTGGCTTTACTGTATCTCTGTTACACCATTTTTTTTCCTTTTCACAATTGTATTCACTCACTTTAACAAAAAAAAAAATGTATTTTAATTTTAAAAGATGGAAAAAAAATAGGCATAGCTCTACTCTTAAAGTCATCTGGAATATTTCTGTAATATACCACAATGTGTAAAACTTTCTGAGATACCAAACAAAGAAACTCTTAGAAATATTAGCTTAGATATTGATAAAGCAAATGACACCTATGACTGGGTAACATACTCTAGTGTAAAACAAATGGCATTGATTTTATTGCTTTCAATAAAAGTAAAGAGGGATTCAATGGAATTATCACTTATTAAGTCATTAAATTAATATTTGATAAGAGATCATCACATGGTTTTTGTCATTTAATTCCAAAAGTATTTTAAATGACACTGAGTTATGATGAAATGATTCCAGTAACATCTTATTTATGTAGTCAAACTTATCAGTATTAACTTCACAGAAAGGAAAGTGAATAGAAAGATTTATTGCTAAATTATCTCTCATTCATTTAATAAAAAAATATTCATTTTAAAATCCAAGAAGAAAGCTAGGGCATCCCATTAAGAGATAGATATCTAATCAAATTTTTCTTTTGATATATCAAAATTTATATTATATTAAATTGCTTTGATCAATTATGTACAAATAAGTATTGGGAAAGTAACTCGATGCAGAGTACATTTTTAAACTATGCTTTATGTGCTGCCAATTTTTAAACATTAAATTTAAATATAATTTTGTTAACCAATGTCACCACAATACATTTAATAAAAAAAGTTTTAAATGTATACATTTTTTTATTACAAGTAAGTATGATAGAGTGATCATTAAAATAGTTTCAAACATAAAAATACATTACATGGTCAAAACTCTTTGGCAGAGGTAAAATAAAATTTGAGTTCAAAGAAAAAGGGACTAATATGTGAATGTTAAAGAATGCATTTGTATATTTTAAAATCCATGGTATGAAATGTGAAAACATAAGGTATTTAAATTTCGTTGGATACTTAAAGGTGCAATATAACAATTTATTTTAAACTGATTTTATTTCCTATATATCCCCAAATGCATGCTCAACCAGTATGTAAATTTATGGTAAAAATTTCAGATGTCAACCTAAAAACACATGAAAGGTACATTTTTTTCTATTAATTATTTTAGAGAACACAAAAACTTGGTCACCACTGTTCTAAACAGATTGAGAACTTCAAAAAGACCATTGTGTAAAGGTGACCCTGATGAGCTGGATGAGGTTGGGAAGAATAGCATGTAGAGAGGAAAACATTTTCATTGTCGTTGAAGGCTCTGAAATGAAAGAAGCTGAAAACCTGAGTCATCACTGACCAACCAGCACAGTCCTGTCCGTCTACTCTACACAGAACTGTGTACTGTTTGGGAGATGTGAGGATGGTCTTTCCCATTTAACCAAAGCTCTAGAAAACCATAGTGAGCCACAGACAGAGGCAAGCAGTGTCAACTAAACCTATGCTGACAGAGCTAGAATGAGGTAAAGGAACAGATAAAAACACCCATCACATGGCATGGTGAAGTTACTAAATTCTGAAGGGACAGGTAGAAAAGAGAACAGAAATGCCCAGGCACAGTAACACCAGATCTATTTGACTCTAAAAATAGGGCCTGAAATTATGTTAAAGCACAATTTGGTGCTTTTGCTGGATTCTTAGGATCTAAACCCTGGGCATTGTGAGGTTGTCCATATTTTACTTTGTACCTAAATTGAGGCCATTTAATCATCCTCAGAGTCTCCTTGTATGGTGGGTCATGGGGAGAGTCTGGCTCTTTATATAACAGGAAGAATGTCCCTTCATAGGTATGTTTACTATATATTGTTTAAACAAGGACAATCTGAGAGAGAAAGAGAGTACTATGAATAATGATGCTGAGGAAAATAAGTGTAAACCATGACTATCTGGGGCAGACTAGGAAGTATGCTCACCATATTCAAAGGAATGTTCTTAGAATGATCTTTTTTGGCAGGGGAAGGGTGGAGGGTGATGCTTAATCCCTGCCTAACCCATCAAAAATGAAATTTGTTTTATTTCAATTCAATATCAGTAAGCCTTGATCCTTCGCTGTTAACTTACTATTGCCAGGCTTTTTGCTAGGAGTTTCAATGGGCAAAAGGAAAGAGAATTCCATGATCACTGCCCTGAAGTTGATTGTTTCTGTTAAAGATGACATGCATATGTGCACTGACAGAGACATGCATATATTGATAAGATGTGAGGTGGGAAGGGCTATGGATAACTCTTACGATCCAGATTCAAGCCTGTAGCAAAGCTTTGAATGCTTTATTTCTGTCCTCCTAACAATGCCTGGTGTAGAGCTTTGTCCCCAGCAAAAACACCATCAGAGTTTGTGGACTGACTCAAAGTCTCTGCCAACCTTAGAGTAATTCAAAGCAATTCCCTTTTGCAGGAAAACAAGGTAGCAATTCCCTGTCTGATTGGCTTGGTCTTGACACTGTAGATGATGGGGTTGAGCACAGGAGGCACGAAGAGGTAGATACTGGACATGAGTGTGTGGACCAGGGGTGAGACATGCTTGGCAACCCGATGCATTACAGACACACCAATCATAGGCACATAGTACACAAGCACTGCACAAATATGTGACACACACGTGTTGAGGGCCTTCCACCGTCCCTCCCTAGAAGCAATGCCCAGCACTGTGTAAAGAATTAGTATATAAGAGACCACAATGAGCAATGAGTCCAGCCCAAAAGTGGCCAGGACAATGGCCAAGCCCAGGATACTATTGAGCTTAGTATCAGCACAAGGAAGTTGGATAAGATCTGAGTGGAGGCAATAAGAGTGGGAGAGGACATTGGTGTGGCAATAGGGCAGTTGCCTCAAAAGAATTGGAAGTGGGGCCATGAGTATCACACTCTTCAGTGTAATGCCCAGACACATGTAGATGATACGTGGTATTGTCAGGATGACTGTATAGTGCAGTGGATTGTAGATGGCTACAAAGCGGTCGTAACTCATTGCCAACAGAACCCCAGACTCCATGCAGGAGAAAGTATGAATGAAGAACATCTGGGCCAGGCAGCCATCAAAGTCAACCTGGCGGACATCAAACCAAAGAATGCCCAAGACAGTGGGCAGTGTAGACACAGAGACACCCACCTCAGTCACAGCCAACATGGAAAGAAACAGGTACATTGGCTCATGTAGGGCAGGGTCCGCCTGCACTGCTACCATGATCAGGCTGTTGCCCACAATGGCCACAATGTACATGGTGAAGAAGGGGCTGGAAAGCAAGCCATGATGAGCCTCCAATCCTGGGATTCCAGTTAGAAAGACGGATAAGAGATCAAGACTTTCATTGTTCTCGTTTCCCATATCATCGATATTCACCTGTCCTGTGAAAAAGAAAACAAAGTTAGCTCCCACCTGTAGGGTCCTCTGGCTTAGCAGCTCACCTCAAAGGCTGAAGGAGGGAGATACAAGGAGATGGGGGAACCTGGAGTCATTGATATCATTCTAAGTAAAAATGTGACAGATAGTCTCCTCTTACTTCCTCTTCCCCTGACAGCAAGAATACTAAAATTTTACATATAAAAAAGATATTTGAGACTTCCCAATCTTCTGAGAGACAGCATAGCTTAAAACTTATTAGCAGAAACACAAGAATAAATCAGAACTGGATCAAAATCCATACTCAGCCAGTTACTAGATATGTGATGTGGACAACTTATTTATACTCTGATCCAAAGTTTGTTTGTTTTTTAACTTGTAAAGTGTGGATAATTATAACACCGTTCTCTTATTTGGATATAAAAAAAAAAAAACAAATGAGAAAATTAACATCATATGTTCAGTGTTTTAGAGCTCTACAAATGAATTCTGGTAGACCTTAGTTTGAAGCCCAATTTACAATTTACTCTCAATGTGACCTTGAGCAACTAACTTAACCTTCCCAAGCCTCCATGTGTCCATTTGTAAACTAGGAATAAAAATACGTCTGCCTCATATGTTTGTTGTAAAGGTAAATAAGATATTGTAAGACATATGAAACACTGAATAAATATAAACTCTTTTATTCTTAGGGAGATACTAAGGCCAAGAGAAGAAGAGTGACAATGTACCAAAAACTGAAAAATCAATTTCTGCAGAGTCCAGGTGATAGCTTAGACCCACAGACTCTTCTTATAGTGATGTTTCCATTTCCCTATGGAGATGGCAGTAAACCTCAGTCTGATCTCAAATGGAGTTATAAAAAAGATTGAGTTGTAGCTGTGCCAATATGGATCTAGTCATCTCCATGTGTTCCCACTCCGCTCCAGGGGAAGAAATACTTTAAATGAAAGTGAGACAGTGGTTTTAGAAAGCAGAAAAGTAGAGAAATATGAATAAAGGTGGTGAAGGATATAGACACTCTAGGTGAAAATTATACTAATATGCAAGTGACTTCTGGGTTTAAAAACAGAGTTCAGAAAGGCTATTAAATAAATATGTAGTCACTTCAAAATAGTTTGTTTGATCTAGAATCCATTGAGAGATCAAAGGCACAAAGATAAAGGACTCCATCAATGGCCAAGAGATCAGGGAGAAATAGTTAAACCCCAACCAAAAGGTGAAAATTTATAATATAATATAATATAATATAATGCAATGCAATGCAATGCAATATAATGTAACATAATGTAACATTATGTGACAAAACTTTAAATTTGTAAAATAAATTTTCTTTAAATGAAGTAGAAAAGTGAAGTCACAACCATTTATTCATTTAACCGACTCAGACATATAATTCGCCAATTCTTTATCAACTTTTTATCCTGCAGTTACCCAGTGTTGATGTGAAATGGTCCATAGCTAAACACATAGCTAAAGAGTTTGATGAGAATGCTCCCCTGGAATGGATGAAGAGTAGGAGACTATACAGCTAAGGGAATTCAAAGAGCTATGACCATGGAGACGCTTACAGCATAGTAATGAGGGAGGCCCCAGAACTCACAACCTCTTACTGTCTTCACTTTCAAGCTCTCTCTTCAGGCACAAGCCCTACAGAAATTCCATGCATTCTACCTCTGTGCTTCCCTCAAGATCAATAGCTTCCCTGACAGGTGAAATATACTTGCTTTTGACATTTATTCATTAGTGTCCATTGGTTTTGCCTCACACATCAGTGGTTCTCAATGTTGTCTACTCACAGGAACCACCTGCCAGCTTAAAAATCCCAGTGCCCAAATAACACCCCACATCAATTAAATTAGAGTCTCTGGATGTGGTGTCTAGTTATCAAAAGTTGAGAACCACTCCAGAACCATTTGGTGACCTTTCAGTCACTTTACAGTAACAGCGTTTTAGACAAAAACACTTGCAAGCACTTTCCAAATCTTCCTCTTTTTTTTTTTTTTCCAGTTAGCCTACCTACCACTCTCCTGACCTGCAACTTAAACATTCCCTTATGTTTCATCATCTGCTAGATTCCTCAGCATTCTGGAGCTCCTCTAAATAAACTTAGATTTATTCATAATATTCCAAGGTAGTGGCCACAGAGGTAGCCTAGGTGTGGGGCTAGCATTGCATGTCACTTCCTTGGAGGTGCACCAAAGGGAGAAAAGGACCTGGTAGGAGCATTTTGAGGCTTTGTCTAATCATCTCACCTGCTTGCAGTCTTGACCTAACTTACCTAAGACTTCCTACCACTGGTAAAACCTCACCTTGAGCAGCAAGTAACAATGAAGGCTTGGAAACACTAACTGTGACCCATGTCATGGAAGAGGAACATGAATGATAGGGAATGGAAAGGGTGAAAGAGCACAGCTGCAGGAAATGCACTCACTCTTTGGATAGTAGAAAGGATAACTAGAGAGGCAATTGCCTCACTACCAAGCTGTCTCATTTCAGACCCATAACAACCATCGTAAGGGGCTTGCCTTAAACCAATGAATGGCTAAATTGGGAATCGAATTTAGTTTTTTCAACTCTAAGTCCTGTGGCCTTTCCTAAGAAACTCAGAAACCAGCCTTCTGAAGCTAAAGCCACCTAAGTAGAAAGAATGGACAGATGCTGGAGAAGTTGGTCATCTTTATTTTCACAGGCAGAGAAAAAGACAAAATTTCAGATAGATATTTTCCTGCTTCATATGCCAAGTGGGAGCCAGATTGAAGAAACTAGAAGTTAAGCGACCTTCTGAAGTGGCCTCCTCTCAGAAGTCCACTGATTCATTTGTCAACTTGACAGGTTCTCTAGGACCTGAAACCAGAGTCTAGTCTTATATCCACTGAGAGAACCCCCTCCACAGCATCCTTATCAAACTGTCACTCACACTCGGCTTGAACACTCCCAATGACTGGGAGCTCATTGGATCTAAAGCCACCATACCAGTTAGGTCACACTGACTTATAAAGAATTTTCTCGCAGTGGGCTTTAACCTACTTCCTCTACATTATACATAATGTTGCAGACACAGAGATATGATCATCTTTTTTAAGTTTCAATTAAATATTGTTATTTGTTAAATATTGTTATTGTTATTGAAAATATCGGCTATTTTCTTGTAAAACACATCTTAATTTGTAAACATGTATTTACTTGTATAATTTTTTTGTGTAATGCCTATATCCCCTAGTAGATTGTAAGTAAGAATCAAAGTAAGAATCATATTGACTACTTGTTTTTTTTTTTTATTATTTTAAATCACTAGATACCCAAAACTAGCACAGGATCAAGCACATAGCAGATGTGTAATAAATATTTAATTGGAAAAATAAATAATCAAATAGATAAATAATATCTGAAAGTTTCAATCATAATATCCTGTGATCTCTCTTCTTCAGATTATCTATTCTAAATTCTTTTAGCTACTTAAAGTACCTGATTTTTAATTTCTTCACCATAGAGTCTCTTGTCAGGGTGTCTCATGGATAGTAAATCTAATATAAGTCAGCAGGATGATATGCAGCTTACAAACGGGTTTTAATGGGTTTTAGGCTTTGTTAACAGAGGTGTTTTATTCAGAAGATGTGTTCTAAAATGTACATTTACAATTCTATGCTTTATTTCTTTTTCCTGCTTGTAATGTCTTTTTCTTCCTTATTAGTTTTACTATTATTCATACTCAAAATTTTTATTTTATCTGCAACTTTTCCTAGCACTATTTAAGCAGAAATTATAACTCTCATCTGTGATTTTATATTTTATTCGGACTTTTCCTATTTTATTAGAATTACATGTATACCCTGTTCTCCCTTTCACAATTTGGGCTCTTTTAGAGTTAGATTTGTTTATAGTTTGTACTTATTTCCCCCAGCACTTTATGATTGTAATGCAAAGACACGCTCAATAATGATTAATAAAAGCATGAACATACTGCTCAGGGCCATAACAGAAGTATATTCAGCTCCAGGTTCCATATTCTAGATTGGAGTTAAACTGACTGGGACATAATCAAAAGGCAAATGAGATCAGTCACCGAAGGAACCAATGATGCTTTTTTTCTAGAAGAGAATACCGTAGAAGAGATAGAAGGGTGGGGGTGGGCATAAGAGTGGTGGTGAGTGATAGGTGAAAATCAGAAGGAGACAGTCTGGGCTCAGCTAAAGAAGATTTTTCTAAGAGGCAAAGCAGCACAACAAAGTAGGACGTTTCTGCTCAGTGGAAATGTTCAAGCAAAGACTGAATAACCCTTGATGGGAACGCTGGAGAGACGACTCTGGCATCTCCCTAACTGGAATAAAGGCCCTTTTAACTCTCCTTCTGCCCTCAGGTCTTGCGTTCCAGACTGTCAAGATCTCTCCTACTCCATGACACTGAGAATATCATGGCTGAGGATCTGTGTGGGCCAAAGCAGAGGCAAGTTCTCAGTCTCTGTTATGTGATCATTATGTCTTTCACTGCTAAAGCAGTCTCTGGCAGCTTTGAAAGTGTACGGGAGGACACAAGAGTATTTGAATGAATACTACTCTTTTTGTAGAATACCTACATGAAAATAAAATTTGGAGATTTTCTGTCTTAAACTTCATCATAGGCCAAACAAATTGCAGCTAATACACAAAAACACACATGTATATATCAACAGAGATTCACTCAAAGATACAGAGACATAAGAGAGACAGAAAGAACCACATAGAGGCTCAAACAAAACTGTAGAAAGAAACACACTTCTCGTACACATGCCTGGAAGACACAAACAAATTCAGACTCACCTGAGAGAACTTTGAGAAGAGACAGTTGGATTGAAAGACAGAAGGCAAAAGCTCCCAATGACTCCAGAATGGGCCTCAGGTAGGCACGAGCCAAGAAAGGAGGCAAACTTTATGTCTCCAAATGAGAGTTCCCGGAGGCCGGGGCCTCTGGGGTCCTGTTTTGCCTGAGTATTATGCTGTGTTGGTGATGGGAAGAAAAAGGGGATTAGATTTCATCTTGGGAGCAGAAATAAAATTAAAATCATGTTCCCTGGAGATACTGCCCTCTCTCCATAGAGAAAATAAAATGCCAACTCCTTCCAAACTTTGTCTCCAAATGAGAGTTCCCGCAGGCCAGGGCCTTTGGGGTCCTGTTTTGCCTGAGTGTGATGTTATGCTAGTGACGGGGATAAAAAGGGGATTAGATCTCATTTTGGGAGCAGAAATAAAATAAAAAACTTGTCCCCTGGAGATATTGCCCTCTCTCCACAAAGAAAATAAAATTCCAACTCCTTCTATGTGATGCAGAGAAGGATGGAGACAAATTTCTCCAAGAACTGTAGCAGTGTCCCCCAAACCCCAATTATCCAGTCTCAAAACTGGAACTCTGAACACACAATCCAAAGTCTAGTTCCCTGAATTCTGAGCTTAAAATCAATACTGCTGGAGCATAATGGGTAAATTCCAGGGCTCAGAGCCCAGATAACAGAGCTTACAGTCCAGAGCCAGCCCCAGGATTTCACCAGTAGATAATAGAAGCATGCCTGCCTTCATCCACTTTTCACTACTGTTTCCCACTTGACTCCCATTCAAACTTCCACCAAAGTGCACAAGACTGAGATCTCCTCCAGGGGAGATATCTCAGAGTACTGAAAAAACGTAGGGTTCAAAGTCTCACAGACATAAGTCAGAGTACTAGTTTTGCCGTCTACCAGCTTTATGACTTTAGGAAATTGGCATATCTTCAACTTGGAACCTGAAATATAAAGAAGATAGTGCCTATCTTTGAGAACCAGAAAAAAAGAGAGTAATTTTTTTTGATGTGATTGTAATGTACTTGATCATTATCCTAAGTTCTCCTGGAGGCCCCAATTTCAGGTCCCCTAAATAAACTCTTTTCCAAAGGAGCTAGTCTTCTCCTTAAATATTTTATTTTAACTCTTCCTTACTTTAAATAGAGTAAGAGTATTTTGAAAGAAGTAATGGCAGAAGAGCTTTCTCCCTTTTCTTTCAAGTGGTGGCATGGATCAGAGGAAGCAAACAAAAGATGAACACAGAGAAAATTTTCCCTTCTCCTTATGGAATTTGAAGTATTTCAAAGAGGCAGTTTGAGAACCCTTTTTGCTTCCCATTACTGTAGAGTGACTGTGGAGTGGCTGGAGATTTTTCATTGAATCTTCTGTGTTAGCTATTTCTGTGCTATATCTACACCACCTCGTGGAGATAATAGGCTATGGGTCTGCATTTCCTTTCACCTCCAACACTATACACCTAGTTGTCAGTTTCCCCAAGCTTTAAGATCACCCATGATCTGACTAAAGAAATCTCTCAAGATCTTATTTCCCAAGCTTCTTTATGTGAAACCTCCCCTCTTCCTAAACAAATTTGTTTGCAACTCTCCTAGATATTATAGACCAATATTCTAGGTTAAAGATTCTCAGCCTTTAATATATATCAGAATTACTTGCAAGTCTCATTGAAACACAGGTTGCTGGACTTCAACCCCTAAAATTTCTAGTTCGGGATATCTGAAGAAGAGCTTTAGAATTTGCATGCCTAACAATTTCCCAGCAAATGTTGATGATGCTAGTCTGGGCATCTCACTTTGAGAACCACTTTCCCAGACTCATGTTAATCATGAGTCTTGTTATTTTTGTTACATATCAGATCTGCATTAACTGAGCAGTGTTAGAAAAGAGAAGCACTGTGCTTCTCAAGTTTTAATCTCCCAAGTGTCATATTCAATACAATTTGAAGTTAGTAAGTCTTGTGCGAGGTCTAAGGTTCTGTTTCTCTAACAAGCTGTCAGATATACTAGTGCTATTTATCACATTTGGAATAGCAAGGTTCTGAACTTTCTTGCCTAAATCTTTATTCTCAGGCAATTACTTATGCCAAAATCACTACCTGTCTTCTTCCTGCCATCTTGTACCAAGTATTCTAACCCCTTCCATCCTTCAAAGCTACTTCACAAACACCCACAAAAACTTATACTCATTGGCACAAACCAAATAGGCCATCTCTGTCACAAGGAGCACCAAGGCTCCACAGAATTTTATTTGTCTCCAAATCATTTCTCTGGGTGGTAGTATGATTGTATTCAAGTCTATTTGCTCTGTAGAATTTCCATTATTTCCATATATGTTGAACATTTTTCAGTGCATCTTTACTCTTTTTTTAAATGATCCCCCACCCCCTTGATATGTCTATCTCTTACCTAATATGACTTTTTCACTACTATAACATTCTTAGCAACTGGCACAGGTTTTTCAAATAGTAAATATTCAATACACATTTGTCATTTTACTGAGTCAGGTGTTCTTTTATTGGATCCATATTAACAACTATGAAGATCTGGTTCTTCTTCTCCTTGCTTTAGCATTCCTTAAGTTGGCAAACAAGTCCCAGTCCTTTCTCCAAAGGAGTTTTCTCAGGGTCTGCAGCCTTCCTCAGATCTGGGATTTATAGAAGACTTTGAAGATTCCTCTGCGTATTTCCTTTGTCTTCACACTGTAGATAATGGGGTTAAGCATGGGTGGCACAAACAGATAGACGTTTGACATCATGACATGAACAACAGGTGGGGCACTTTTCCAGAAGCGGTGGATCATGGAGACAGCAATTATGGGCACATAAAAGACCAGCACTGCACAGATGTGTGACATACAGGTGTTGAGTGCCTTGAGCCGCTGCTCCTGGGATGCAATGACCAGCACAGCTCTCAGGATCAATGCATAAGACAGCAGGATGAAAGTTGAGTCTATGCCATAAGTGAAAATGACCACGAAGAGCCCATAGATGTTATTAACGTGGATGTCTCCACATGCCACTTTCATGAGATCTGGATGGAGACAGTATGAGTGATGCAAAACATTGCCCTTACAAAAGGGAAGTCGTTTCACCAGAAAAGGAAAAGGGAAGAGAGTAGCGAAACTCTTAGCAAGGATACCCAGGCCCATAGCCAAGATGCGGCTGTTGGTGAGCACAGTGGCATAGCGTAGTGGGTCACAAATAGCCACAAAACGATCAAAGCTCATGGCCAGCAGTATGCCTGATTCCATGAAAGAGAAAGTGTGGATGAAGAACATCTGAACCAAACAGACATTAAAGTCAATATGGCGGTAGCTGAAGCAGAAGGTAGCAAGCACAGTGGGCAGTGTAGAGAAAGACACTCCCAGATCATTGAGAGAGAGCATAGAGAGGAAGTAGTACATGGGCTGGTGCAGAGCAGACTCCAGAACCACCAGAGTGAGGATGCTGAGATTTCCTATGATGGAGATCAGGTAGAGGATGCAGAAAATCAGGGCAAGCCAGGCATTTTTTAGCTGGAGTGTGTCTGGCTGGAAGTAGGTACCATTGAGGCCCAACATGGCAGGTGGGAGAATATAGATGGGAGATGAGCCCAAAATGGTGTTTGGGGGAGTTCTTCACTTTCTTTCAGACATCCTGTCTCCAACATAAAAGGTCAGAGATTGAAAGTGTTTGTCTATATTCCTGCTTCCCCATTAGACTATGAGCTCTTTGAAGACAGCAACTGGGTTCTACTCATCTCTGTATCACCAGTGCCCAATATCCTGCCTAGCTGTCTAGGCCATAGTAGAAATTCCATGAAGATGTGATGATCTCATAGCAGGGCAACAGGTAGGAGACAATATGAACAAAGTCCCCTAATTCTCACCTCAAACTGTAGTATCCCTTCACTTCTGCATCTCACCCCAGAAGCCACATTTGGGGAACTTTAGGAAAAGCACAAATTAAGATAAAGAAAAGGAAACACTGCTCAAACTTTTGGAAACCCTTTGGTAGATGATGTGGATGAAACTTCTACAGCTATAAAATTATAGCTTCAATAACCTTTACTCAAATTTCACCTCAGCCTCCCAATTCTTCCCAATCAAGCTACCCCTGAATGTGTCATCACCAAAAGGTGTTCCACCTCTGAAATCTTAAATTCTAATTTTTTTTAATTGTGACCACAGCCTTCTACCTTTCAGTCTTTTACCTTCCTGTGTCCATGCACTTGCTCTCAGAGACCAAATAATTTTTCCATTTTCTTCTGGTCTGTTTATCTTTTAGCAATTTCTTCTTTACTTTTTCCTGACCTACTCTCCCACCAGGACTGGTACCTTTTCTCTTTTTTTGGCTCTCTTTTACATTCACACAGTCAACCCTAACTTTGAGAAAGTCTATAATCTGAGTGTGCAGCTGGATAAAACCAAAGCAGCAAATGTTGCATTGGGCAGGGGGGAAGGACTGCCTAAATGTTAAGCTTATTCACATCTTTACTCTTTTATTCACAATCTTACTCTCTGATTTCTGAGAAAGAGGTCTCTCTCTCCGAGGCCAGCCTTCCATCTTCAGGATTCCATTTCTTGCCGTCCCTTTCAGAGGCCTCTTCCATTAGTCCATCGTATCATAGCTTCCACCTCTCCTTTTCTCAACCTTTTCCTTCAGTCAATAAGCATGTGCAAGACCATCCCAACCTAAAAACATAACCTTCCCTCTGTAGCTGCCACTCCAGTCCCCTTCCTCAATTCTTAGTCAAGCTTCTTGAAACATTGTCTCTCCAGATGCCAAGGAAAGAGAGTTTGTTTATGTTCCTGTTTCTCCAATTCCATTCTGAGATCCTCAAAGTCATGGAGTCAACCTTCTTGACCTTACCTTCTATTACCGCTCAATTTACTATATTGTGGCTTCCATGTTCCACCTTCCCAAGTGAAACCAATTTCTCTATAGACATTATTGACCTCTTTGTTGCTAAATCTAATAAAAAAACATTCTCAGTTATCATCCATTTGGCCTCTCTACCAGAGTTAGCACTGTCGGTAACTCACCTTTTTAGAACTGCCTTCTTCCTTCAGAGGCATCATTTCTTCCCTACTATTTTCCTACTATTTTGATATCTCCTTTCCACCTACTCCACTGAATCCCTTTTGTCCTCAGCCTAACTCCAGAGAAAGTAAGCAATAGTCAGAATGGTGCAAACTGAGAAATCATATCATAAAGAACTTCTTTGCCTTTATCCAAAATATTTCTATAACCAGTTTCCATGGTACCAGATATCTCAAAATTAAAGCTATCATCTGGAATTTAGGCATAATGGCTCCTTTATGCCTTTGACCTTTTCTAGAGTCTTCATCCTCTTCCTAGATCTCTATATAAATACAGTGAAAGTAGATGGTTTTACAATAGGCTGGACAATGCCCAGATATCAATCAAAATCAGAAAACTATATGGGCCATGAGAAATTTGTCTATTATTTTGGTTTCTCTCCTTCTAACTGAGAATTGAAAGAGACCTGTTAATCAGTAAGATGTCTTTTCCTTACTCCCCCTCTAAACTCTTTCTTCCTCCCAAGCAAGGCTTAAAGCCCATGTCTCTTCTTATGGGCTTACATCTTAACTTCTTACATCTTACATCCAGCATATCCAGATCTACTACTTTTACCATCTTCACTCTAAGATTGTCTCTAGGTACTGAAGAAATGGAAAGACCCTTAGCAACAGACACTAATGACTCTACTATAAGACAAGTTTACCTCACTGTCTTTAACCCCTGTGGTACAGATGTAGGTACTCAAGAAGGGCATATTTCATCCATGCTCCAGATTCTCCTCAGTATGGAAAACAACTTTGAAAATGTCTCCTCTGAGGAAAACATGCTCTGCTACCACCAAACAACCATTTCTTCTTTGTTTTGACCATGAAGGTGTCAGTTAAGCCTTACTACTTGTAACCAATCTAGAGAGAAATGTCAAGAAGTTGGAGAGAGACACAGCAATGTACTTCTTTTGCACAGCATATGCAAGAGTGCATACACACACAAACACACACACACAGTTACACAAAATTACCAGCAAATATACATTTCAAATTTCTACACACATTCATTCATAGATACTATCTCACATCACACAGACAAAAACTATTGCACTCTCCCTTGGTCACAAATAATACCAGCGCAACCATAGAATTTAAAAAGACTCATAGTTATTCATTGATATTATACCCTATGTTTCAGATATCCTCCCATGTTTAAACCAACCTGAACACATACTTATAAACACACATACACACACACACACACACACACACACACACACACAGAGCCACAAATGCATCAGTATTAACAAACTCAAAATAATATTTCACCAATTATATTCCCATGACATACTAAATACTGAAAATCCAGCTGGGCTTGAAGACCACATTGTTGAATGACTTCAGTTCATTTGGTTCTGTGATTTTTTTCTCCAGCTGCACATGCAAGACTTAGGAATAGAAGACAATAATTCAAATTGCAGGGTTTAGAAGTATGAAATACCCTCAGGACAAAAAATCTATATCTGATGCATGAGCCCCTTAATGTAAGGATATGTGATTTGGTATTAGGATTTTGATTCAGATGGGAACCTGGTTTCAGTCTGTGATTGTGAGCTTCAGAAGGAAACATATTTGGCTAATGTTTGGAGGGGAAATATGAGGGTGAGAGTCTTCCTTGGGTTGTAATAAGGTGTTAAAGTTTGAGATAAGTTCTAGATAGGCAATGTGAGGGAGGGGCACTCACTGGATGGCAGAAGTTCTTTTTCCCTGTAGCCGAATGTATTGATCTGTCAGGCCAGGTGGCAGAATAGCATCAGCTCACTCACCTAAGACTCATAAATGTATGAATACCCCAGAGTCTTTAAGAATGTTTGTTTGTGGTTGGAGGAGGGAGAGTGGAAAAAATGGGGAGGGTGGGGATCAATGAGTAGTACTGGGCCGTAGGAGAATTGCTCCCAGGAGAATCCCTTTTTTGGTTCCATCAATTCCTAATGTCTCCGACCCATATCTATTGCTATGTTAATTCTTCTTTGATCAAGGAATACAAACAAATATACCTAGTCATAGACATTCTGACACCCCCAGAGATACACCCTTATACTCATTCAGCTATTTATTTGCCAACATTCACACTGACTCTTTTAGATTCATAAACATATAGATAAACACAAATGCACTCATACAACTGCAAATAGGCTAATCGCTAATCATATATCTTGACACATCAAACACACACTGTAAACTGTGTATTTTTACATTGATGATAGAGACTAATGTAGATTACAGACATAATTTTAGAAATAGACAGTTAAGATTCATATACATACTTGAAGAAACAATCAGATACTTTTCAAATATACTCTCATGCTTACACAAGCAAAAGGATATATTTCAAACACATAGCCATATTGTCATTAACAAATCAACAAATTCATATCCCTTTTCTTAAATTCATACATGGAATTTAAATGCATTGCATTGTTTTGTAAAAATACATGTGAGCATCCATATAACATTTCCTTATGCTAGCATTCCTTTTATTCCATTACTGTATGGGGCCTAAAAATTATAAACTTAGTTCAGTTCAACTGAAAACTAACCAAAAAAAAGAAGAGAAACACATTTTTTAACACGATTTTGCTCCAGATAGTATTCTAAGCGCTAATGTTATACAGAAAAATAAAGTCATGGCACCTGTTCTTGCAAAGACAATGAATATTGAAAAATTGATCCATTCAAAAGTCCAGATGCTATCTAGAGACAAATATGCCTCCAGATGCTACCTAGAAAAATGTTATATAAACAATTTCACAACAAAACCAATGCACTTGTCAAAACTTATCTAATGTACACATAAGATCTGTGCATTATGTTTGAAAAAAAAGTACTATATAAATAATTAAACTTTAATTCATTTTATAAATGCTGAAGTATTTAAAGGAAAGTGTATTGATGTTGCAACTTACCTTTGAAATACATCAATAAGGTAAACAGACTGATGGATAAATAAAGAGACAGACACAGGGTAGATATATGATAAAGATAGTATAAAATATTAATAATGTAATATAGATGGTGAGTATACTGGTGTTTACTGCTGAATTCTCTCAAGTTTTCTGTGTGTCTGAAATTTTACATAATAAAATATTAGGAAATTTTTAAAAATTATTATTATACTTGGCATACAATACTATATTAGTTTCAAGTGTACAACACAGTGAGTGATTTAACATTTATGTACTTTATAATGTGATCACCACACTAAGTCTAGTAAAACTTTTAAATTAAAAGACAAAACAAAACATGGTTTGTGGAGCAGGGCATAAACCATTTTTCTGAAAACACAAACCATTGTTCAAAAGTGCAATGAAATTCAACCAAATACAAATGATCTCAAGGCCTAGTTTTAACCAGCCCTGAGCACCTTTTGTATAAACTCAGTATTACTATGTGTTATGAGATGAATTTTATGTGTTTGGCACAATTGACATCTTTTCACATAGTTAAAGATAAGAATCAAATTTTTCAGCTGCATCTTGTTTTGTCTCAAGGCTCACCACTTATGATTAACAAAAAAAGATCCCTTTCATACCTGTGCCCCATCCTAGGGCCATCTAATTCTTCCCCAGACTGCTTTCTCTCCTTGGAGGCTATAGAACCATGTAGAGCCAACTACAATAGAATGCAATCACTGCTTTCGTGGCAGAAATAAACAATGTTATTAAGAGGGAGTCATCAATTCTAAGTAGTGGGTAAGGTTTTAGAGATAAAAGGAAAGTTTTGATCATGTGCCTATCTTGTAGTTTTCAGAAAAATCTGGCTATTTGGCTTTGAGAGGGAAGATCATTTTATATAACAGGATTTCTATTCCTCAGAACTCGAAAAGTTCAATTCTCATCTTTCACGAACTACAGTGAGTTGACACTTTACATGGTGCTGACTATAAAGGTGACAGACAGTCCATGGGAAATTATACATTTTATAATGCTAACGATACAAGAAGACTGAAGTTGAATGAATGGATTATGTTTTATCCTGTACCGGGGACAAGCCTAATCACCCTCAGATCTACTCTCACTCTTCTGCAGCTGATCTCCATATCACAGAAGTCTAATGGTTACTTGAAGAATATCCCAAACTCCAGTGTCAGTAGACTTCCAGCTGTTGGGAAGTATGGGCAGACAGAGGGTGTGTTATTCTACTCTCTCACCTAAAGCAGTCTCTAACATAGGTTAGCATCTCATCCATGCTCCAGCTTCTGCTAGTCAAGGTCACCTTGGCTCCAGCTCCTGCAACACCACCTTTGACTCTCTAATCCAAAGGTTACCATCTACTGGTCAGTTTCTCACCTGTTTAAATTTGTGTAAACAATTCCTAAGATTACGTTCATTGTTTCATTGTATTGGTTATTATGTTATCATCTCTCAATTTCAATCCCACCTTTTATATTCTTCGGGATACTGGGGCTGGGCCTCTGCAAAATGTACTTCTCCTTTTCCAAATAGCTCCCAGGATCTGCAAATGAGGGTGGCAGGGAGCTCTAGGAAGCTGGAGAAAGGAGGACTTGCTTTCTGTTGCTGTCAGTGTTACCCCAAGAAAATTTCTTCATCCAGGTGCCAGTGGTTAATTCCAGTGGCATTAGTTGGTTTCATTTTGCAGCTTTCCAACACTCCCAGAAATAGTCCATGACCTCTTAAAGACCTTAAAACAAGCCAAGGAAGTCCCCCGCCCTTCCCATCTCAGGGGTGTAAGTCCCAGTCATTCACGGCCTCTTGTCTGAACTCCGAGACCCAGAACCACCTAAACAGTGACCAATCCTCAAAAATCTGAGTTTCAGCTCTGCAGCACTTCTTCTCCAAGCTTGCATGAATTAATAATTCTGGACCTCTCCCTTTGTTCCTCCAGGCCTAGGGTTAGAAGCTACTTCCCAAAGTTACCACCTCCAATGACACCTTCATATTCCTTTTTTGTCTTCTGCATTCTGTAATATTTGTTTAACAATTTTTTTACATTAATTTTTCTCAGTGAAAGGAATTGGTGTCATTCTTATCTAACCAGAATATAACTGGACCCTGTTTTTTGTTTCTTGGGTTAGATTGTGACTAATACTTATGAATTCAATGGAGAGTCACTAAATACTACTTTTCAACTTGTATTCTAGGACCTGGAGACATAGTGATGATCAAGACCAGTGAGATGCTACTCTGAGAGAATTTATGGTATAGTTGGAACTATAACAAGTGAATCTATTGTAATCAATTAAGGAACTGCTATTAAGAAAGTAAGGTATATTGTGGGAGTATGTGAGCTTACATTATGCAAATAATCAGAAACATTTGAACAGAGAAGACACAATGGTATACCACTAAGTCATTTATTCCTTCATGTTATTATTCAACAGACACTACTGAACACCCAATATTTACTAAGAAGAGGTGAGAGGAACCAGATTCCTTCCTTCTTCATGGTTCCCATGTTGAGTTTTGTGATGATAGCCTGAGAAAATTGTAAATAAATTCCCTCATTGACGATACATGTAACAGTCCAGGTAAACAAAAAAGGAAGTCCATTGTTGCCAGAACAAAGTTCAAACTCTCAGGGTTAAAATTGCCCAAATTCCATGTAATATTCTGAAAATAGTTGGTAGTACATCCCTTATTATTTCTCCAGTAAATATTTTTCACCTTCTTTTTAAAGAGAATTTGAAAACCAATGAATGTCGACAAATAAAGATGACACCATTTTAGGTTGCATGTGATAACTGCAAATTTATGAGAACATCTTTAGCTATTTCCCTGAATATGTACATTTGCAAGGGCTCACTTCATTCCAAAAGCAACTGCTAAATATCCATATCACACAAAGATCTGCCAGGCCCTGAATAAGACATGGTTGCTGCAATCATGAAGCTGACAATAATTTTACTAATTCATTCATGCTAAGGGTCAACCAAGTCCCAGGCACTGAGCTAGGTAATGGGGGTTTATAATCTACTTAAGGTTTTAGAACATTTCAGTAGTATTTGATAAACTCTGTAATGGAGAAAAGTTAAGGACCCAGGGTGTCACAAAAAAGCTCAAGAGATTAGGAAAAGAATCACATAGCAGAGAAAGCTTATTATAATGAATCTTACAGCTGGGGGATACACCAGGAAGAGTTTCAAGTGGCAGAATTCCTTTCAGGGTAAATGATGTGGATTAAATCATAGATGCACAAAGTCATGCAATAGAGAATTTGTTTGAGAATCTGCAAGAGGTTTCATAAGACAAGAACAGATATTGTGAGACTTGGAGTGAAGAGAGATCATTGGAAAAAAGCAATAAAGGGTCTTGTACATATTCAACAGCTGCAATCCTTGCAGAGGGAATGCCTTGAGAACAGAGTACAGGCAAATCCCAAATTGCATAATTACAGCTCAGGAAAAAAAGGCCTTTTGAGAGGAGAATTTCCAACCTGTTTGAAGTTTGATATGTACTTGTATATAGAACACAATCTCAAAATGGATTCTTCATATCTCAAAATGGCTAATACATAAAGACAATGGATACTGTAGAGCTAATGGACAATCATGAGAAAATTTTTAATTAGTTTTCAGAGAACCAGTTTACTTTTTAACCCCTTCTCTGCATTTAGTGGTTCTCAGGGTATCTTTGGCAATGTCTGGAGACACTTTCAGTTATCATAACTGGGGCAGAACATCTACAGGGTAAAGACCAGAAGTGTTGTTAAATATCCCATAATGCACAGGACATCAGACCACAACAACAAAAAAATTATCTAGCCCAAAATCTTAATAGTGCTGAGGTTGAGAAATTCTTTCCTAATTAAAGGTATAAATGTGTTATGAATTAGAGGATTTAAATAAAGATTTCTGAAGAGATCCTTTGGAAAGAGCCAAATCTCGAACCCCACACTGCACACTCAAGAGAAAGGGAAAAGATGGTATATTCCACTTTACCTTGTGTCAAAAGAGAGGGCCCTCAAGGATTCTGCTCAGGAAACATATGAAATATGGGGAGAGAGGGACACAGCAGACTGGTTCCTTATCCATGTCCGGAAATCTAAATGGAGAGATTTAGATACCTTGTTCTGATAGCAGGGTTGAATGAGAGACTATTGCTGTTTTGGGTAGGGTATTTGTTGCAGGAGAGGAAGGCTGACCATTTCCTGGATAAGGTTACATGCTAGAAAGGGATGCCATGGTATTGCCTTAGAGCCTGTCCAGAAAAATGTTTGGTTCTACAAAGGGGATCTGGGTTGTGGATGGAGTCTAAGCAACCATGCAGTGTAAAGATGTATTAGTTTAAATCAATTAGAGAAGAAATAACAGATGGGGAAAAGTTTCCCTGAATGATCTACGAAAACACTCAACGAAAGAAGGAGTCAGCTTTAAACATTGAACATACCTAGTGAAAACTAGCAGCTAACTGAAGCACTAATGAATTGCGAAGCTTCCATTTCCCCTTCTCTCTCCTCCCTGGAGGAGAAGTCAAAAACCAAGGTTAAGGAGCGAGGGATGGGAGAAGAGGAAAGGCTATAACCTGGATACTGGGAAGTTTGACTATAACCTGAGGCTGGGTGTCCTAATTATTTACCAGAGGATGTTTTATTGCCTGAATATGACCAGAAATCTTAGGGAACTGAGTTTTAAACCAGGTATAATGAAATAACTAGCCCTATTCAATACACTTAAAGGGAACGGAAAGTGAAAATAGTCATTTTCTGAGTATACCTTATTTGTGGCTTTGGTCAACATTACACAACCCTGGAATCTCTTAGAAGGGGATGAGCACCTCTCATTATAGTGTCTGTCCATCCATCACCAGATGGTGTCTTGCATTGGGTATTGAAGAAGTCTGGCAGATTTCAGTTCTTTTTCAGCTAAAAGAGCACGTGTTTTACTCTCAGAGGTCATTAAGGACCTCAAGAGACTGAAACATTCCTGATGCATTATCAGATACAAAGTCAGCATGGCTCTTCTTTCTCCTGGGGCTTAGAGTGAGATATAAAAGCTGCAGGCATGAGTTCACTTTAAAAATAAATAAATAAATAACAGAGAGAAGGCTGTCTCTCTTGTCTCTCTTCTGGTGAGTTCGGAAACCCTGTAGGGGTGAGCTAGCTAACTCTCTTAAAGCCTACTCCAAGAAAGGGTTAAATTGGGGCAAAGGCAAGGTGAGGGAGAGACTGGGTGGAGGTTCTCTGATAGCTGGCATCTTAGCAGAGTGATCAGAGCAGGCGGAAAAGCCCCTGGACTTGGTGTTCTTGTTCTCACACTGCCACTAACTGATTTTGAGGCTGGTTAATTCATTTATTTCTCTCACTAGCTCACTTTCCAGAGCCAGTTCCTTGAGATCAATGTTTCTATGACTTGTTAACACTGTTGCAAGATCAGGAAAGAAAGCAGAACTCAGGAGATAGGAAAGGTTCAGAAATCCAGGAGCAAAGTGGTCACAATCTATCTCATGATTCAAACTAACAGCTGAGCCAGCACGTTTCCCTTGTGAGGGCAGACTTTGCTCTTGTCTTATGAATTCTGAGATAAAATATGTGGAAGTTTCCCCAGGAGATTAAAAATTTAGAAGAAATCAGCTGGTCATAAATCATAAATAGCTAACGATTTCTAATATTTTACTATCGAACTGCAAATAGCTAAGAATTTCTAATCTTTTACTATTTATAATGAAGATTAAAAACCGTGTTCTTTAGAGGAGCTTCTCTAAACATCCCTCCAACTCCATGCCTACCTTATTTCAGTCTTCTTTCAGCATCGCCAGCAAATCTTCGTAGGCATTCTTTGCTTGACCAGAAATTAAAAAGTAAAATAATAGAACATCATTATAAAGGATCTCAGAACAATTTTTTAACACTGGCATCTAGAAAAAGAAATCGATTTTCTCAAGCTCACACAGCCAAGGCATGTCAGCACCAAGGTTAAATCCCAGGCCTCCTGACCCTCAGCCCAGGACCCTTTCCTCTAAACCACCCTGGTTCCTATATGACTTCAGTGAAAGGAAAGGTACCAGATTCCAAAAGGAACAGAGTCCTACATTGGAGACAGGTGCGGCTTTTTTTTTTTTTTTTTCACTGTTTTCTCCACATGAATTTGCCGTTAGCATTCTCTTTGTGCAAGGGGACCTGAAAAATCTCCATTCAGAAACGTTTATCTCTCTTTTCCTTTTCAACTTCTTCTCTAACACCTTGGTGATGTCTCAAAGACCTCAGTAAGTTATTAGGGAGTCTTATAGATCTTTTTTTAAATTGAGATTGTATCACCTACTTGCCATGCACTATGAAGCAAGCTCACGTAGGTGGACCTCAGTTTCCACATCTGTCAAGCATTAAATGAAAAACTGGATATAAATTTCCTTGCAGAATATCTGGCACGTAGCACACACTCATAAGTATTGGTTTTCTCTCACTGTATTCTTTTCTTCGCATGCATCCAGACAACCCACAAGGTCAGTGGCCACTGGGTATGGCAAAAAATGTGATCCTGGGACTATCAGGCAGCATTTTTTCCATAAATACTAAAACTTACGTTTCCATACCCAGAATACCTCTGGCCCTGCCCTGCACAAAATTTTGCTTTTATTGAAGCCCGTTTCTTCTCCTTTCTCTTTGTTCCCTTTATATTAGCTCAGTTCTCTTCTGCCTATTCTGATCACCTCTATGAGGCTTTGTATGAAGAATGAGAATTGCAGTCAGGTGAGAGAGACAAGAAGTGAACTTGGTCGGTCAGTCCTGGATCCCAAGGAACCACAGTTCTGGAGGGGAGACAGGCATGAACAGGCTGAGCTCTACGACCAGAGAGATGTAATCAATCACACAGAGAAATGGCCACTGACTCTCTGGGAACCAAAGGAAGATCTGAGTTCTATACTCCCAGAGAAAATCTAGGAATGTGTCCTGGAGTGACAATGCTGCATCATACATCCAGCATTTCTGTGGCCTTCATATACTTAGGGATCCCAGGTCCTCTTCCTCCACTTCCATCAAAAAAGACAGTAAGATCACGCTCTAGCCTTGCTTTGTTAGAGGTTGGAGAAAAAAAAAAAAAGAACGAGAAAATAGTGGTATGTATTTCTGGAAATCTTTTTCTTAAGGAGGGTGCCATAAAAGCCTGAAACGTGCTTGCCAGGTGAAAAGCCTTCTAGCCTTCTCTATCCTCATTAATTATGAGGCAATAAACATAAAGGGGTTTCAAAAACATCGAAATGATAGGAGAATAAAAAATATAATCACTCTCACAGAGAAATGGTTGTGGGTTAGCCTGTAGAAATTGAGTATGTAATATGTGTAAGAAAAACTGAGTAAATGCAATCCATGAAGGTAAAAGAAGTGCCTCTGAGTGAGTGAGTTAATAACAGTGGGCAAGTAGGAGTCTCCAAACATGTAGGTAGAGGTATCGTGTGAGTATACACATCTGTGTGTACACCTGAGTGTTATGCATGTATAAATGGTGTACATATGTCAGTGTGGACTGGGAACATGAACGTGACAGGACATGTGCATGTTAAAAAGTATAAGGGTCAAGAGAGAGTGTTGAACATATTTTTATAATAAGAGTAAGATTGTGTGTGTGTGAGAGAGAGAGAGAGAGAGAGAGAGAGAGAGAGAAAGAGAGAGAGACTCCCTTGTCTGCCACCAAGAGAGAGAGAGAGAGAGAGAGAGAGAGAAAGATGCGGGTGAGTGTTTTGTAAGAGTATGAATGGTACCCGGTGTGAGGTTGTTATAAAGGTACATGAATGTATGTGTGTGTATGAATAATGGACATTTTGAGAGTGCGTATAACGGTGAAAGCTTGTGTTTGGAATTTGGAACGATGCTCTCCCACAGACTGAATGTTAGTGTAGCTATAGAATAGTTAAGGGAGAATTCATAAGTTCTCCAAAAACAGGACCAGCTTTGTGCCTTTGCAGACACATATGGGTTTGTGTTTGTTTGTTTGTTTGCTTGCTTTTTTTGCAGCAACTCTGCCAATGAAAGGCTGATCTCCCCAGGCAGTCAATTTCTTCCACTCTCACTGCCCCTTCCCTCCTTGACCAAACTGTAGTTCAAACTAGTTCTGGGGAATGTTCTCATTAATCAAGGATATATTTAAATACTTCCAAGAGTTACTGATAATTCAAACCCCTGGTGTCTTTTTATAACTACCTATGAATTGTAGCTAATACATTTCCATTTTATGATGCTTCTAAAACATTAAAATTGTGGAAACTAGAGTTTAAATATTTTTCTTGTAATTAATTGATATTTTTGAAGTGTTTGTCAATGTTTTTCTTCTTTCGTAAAGCAGAGGGCAATAGTAGCCTAGATGTGGCCTGGTGATCAGAAAATATAAAGAAATGAAGTTTGCCTGCATTTTCCCAAATCCAGTGATTTCATGAACACATCAGTTCCAACTGTGTAGACATCATCTGCTGTGTCCATTACTCCATCATTTCTTGTCCTTTGGTAAATACAACTCTCAGAAGTCTCCAAGTCAGAAGGTCTGATCCTGAGAAGTGTCCTGGCTTCCTCCTGCCATGGGGTTATTCAATGTCACTCACCCTGCTTTCTTCCTCCTGACTGGTATCCCTGGTCTGGAGAGCTCTCACTCCTGGCTAGCAGGGCCCCTCTGTGTGATGTATGCTGTGGCCCTTGGGGGCAACACAGTGATCCTGCAGGCTGTGCGAGTGGAGCCCAGCCTTCATGAGCCCATGTACTACCTCCTGTCTATGCTGTCCTTCAGTGATGTGGCCATGTCCATGGCCACACTGCCTACTGTGCTCAGAACCTTCTGCCTCAATGCCCGCAACATTGCTTTTGATGCCTGCCTAATCCAGATGTTTTTCATTCATTCCTTCTCCATGATGGAGTCAGGTATTCTGCTGGCCATGAGCTTTGACCGCTATGTGGCCATTTGTGATCCTTTGCACTATGCTACCGTGCTCACCAATAGAGTAATTGCTGGAATGAGTATAGCTGTCACTGCCAGGAGCTTCATCACCCTCTTTCCTCTTCCCTTCCTCATCAAGAGGCTCCCTATCTGCAGATCCAATATTCTTTCCCACTCCTACTGCCTGCACCCAGACATGATGAAGCTGGCCTGTGCTGATATCACTATCAACAGCATCTATGGACTTTTCGTTCTTATATCCACCTTTGGCATGGATCTGTTTTTTATCTTTCTCTCCTACATGCTCATTCTACGCTCTGTTATGTCCATTGCTTCCCATGAGGAACGTCTCAAAGCTCTTAACACATGTGTGTCACATATCCTGGCTGTACTTGCATTTTATGTGCCAATGATTGGGGTCTCAACAGTACACCGTTTTGGAAAGCATGTCCCACGCTACATACATGTCCTCATGCCCAATGTCTACCTTTTTGTACCCCCTGTGCTCAACCCTCTCATTTATAGCGCCAAGACAAAGGAAATCCGCCGAGCCATTGTCCGCATGTTTCGCAGAGTCAGAATGTCACTTTAACATTTGGCTTTAAAAATTTGATGTTTATTGTAGATGTAGGCTTTCAACTGTGATGCCATCATGATCATTATCATCGTCATTATCATCATCATATTACCATCAAGAATAAGATAAGGGTGTGGTTCCATAGTGTAGCGGTTAGCACATCTGCTTCACTCACAGAAGGTCCTGGGTTCGCAACCCAGTGGAGCCACGGTCCATGGTCTACAGCCATGCCACCCTGAACAAGCTCGATGTCTGATCTCGGAAGCTAAGCAGAGTCAGGCCTGGTTAGTACTTGGATAGGAGACCACCTAGGAAGACCAGGTGCTATAGGCATAAATAATCATAGTAAATAATTTTTTAAAAAAAGAATAAGATGAGGTACTGGGGAAAAAGTAAACTATTAAGAAATGGAGTAACCAAACTCATAACACAAACCAAATGCGTAGTACATTCAGCAAACGTCAATGATATTATTAGATAAATATTGGTAGCAGTTGAGTGATTAGACAAAGCTTTACAGAGGAAGATTAATCTAAGCTAAGAATTATTTTCTATCATAATAAATGTTACTAATATAATACACTGAGTTGTTGAAAGTGCCAGGTTCTGATGATCTAAATTATTTATGTGCCTTAATTCACTTCATCTTCATAACAATTCTACGAGGTACAGAGAATTACATACATTGTTCAGGGTAATACATAATACAGGATCTAGATGAGATTCAGTACTGGTCTGGCTCCAGCATTTGTACCCAACTAGTACAAATACTGCTTCTCTGTCCAATGGCCTCACTATCAACATCACCATTGCTCTCCTTGCTGCCACCATGTGCATTCCCAAACATTCATCAGTTGTTTTAACTTCACAAAGTGAAATTTGAGGTACTGACAGAACTTGCCATAAGATGTAAGAACAAATATGACCCAGGAAAACTGATAGATGTTGACATCTAGTAGAAATTCTAGGTCCTCTCTGCTTCCTTTATCTACCCACGACTCAATACCACCTGCAAGAAAAAGTGTTCACTATCTGAACCATAAACTCTTTTCTGACATTGTACCAGATGCATGACTTCTCTTTTTCTTCCCTTGTTGGGATTTTAATTTTCCTTTACACAATGACATAAGAAATGTCAGAAATTATGTCCTTCTAGGATTCCCAGCTACAAAAAGGCCTAGGATAGGCAGAGTAGAGCATTTATGATTGAGATATTAGGAAACAATTCGTTCAGACTGCTCATATTGATTTTCCTTGCCTATTCTTTTCTCTATATCAGCTGAGCTGAGTGATACAATAAAAATTGTCTTGGCCTAATTTTAGGGCTCCCAGAATAAATTTGGGTTTACTTCTAGACTCAAATAAAGAAGATGGCCTACCGAGTCTAACCTAACTCATCAGAGAAACTGGGCTGGAGATCTCATCCCAGCAGATCATATACTTACCTAGATTTTTTTAAATCTCTATATAAAGCTCTATGGAGGAAATACAAAGGAGAAACATCAGTGCCAGAAGGAGAGAACTATTTCTGAAAGGAGACAGTGTAAGTGTTTGGAACCCAGATTTCCAAATATGTCCGTAAGTACGATGAGACACTCATAATATATGCGCCCTGTATTCTAAATAAATGATTTTTAGGGGTATGATTGAATAACATACATCAGCTTGATTTTAATGGAAATTAATTGAGATATTAGAGGTCTAGAGTCAGAACGTGGTCTTAGTCAATTTAAATAATAACCTTTATAATTTATGCAAGAAGATCTTTATTGTAACATCAAATAATAATATTTATAATGCCTTGAAAGTTAGTTTTAAATGAACGTATAGATGCAAAAGCAAGACTTTGGAAAGCTTCTATATAAAAGTGAAGAAATTACTTACTGATTCAAACCCCAGGGAGCGAGAGACAGACATCCTTTGACCACAGACCTGACTTTGAAACCCAGTGGTGTAACAGGAAAAAGGACAGGGGAATATGAGTCTCCTAGAAAGAACCCCTAGCTCCTCTCCACTTTATTCCTTCCCTTTTTTCTCCATCATCAATTAGAAATTCTGCTTGTTTGTAGGGGATAAGGGAAAAAGCATTTTGGGATTTTGTCTCCTCTAGTGAGGCAGGTGCCATAAGAAAATCTTAGGGCCACTCCTGCAGCATCCATCTAAAGAAGGCCTCAGATAAGCCATTGTTTAGCCTTAAGTAAAAACACTTTTTTTTTTAACCGAATATATTGAACATTTTATTAATTCAATACTGAATCAATATGAAACTCTTAATGAGATATATTACATTCTTTTTTTGGTACTAAATCTTTGAAACCTGATATGTATTTTACACTTATAGCACATCTTCATTAGGACCAGTGACATCTCAAGTGCTCTTGTGCTACCATATTGGAAAACACAGTTTTAGACCAAGTGAGGGCTTATTTCTCTCCCCAAATCTTGTCTTTGGATGGGCAGTGAATGTTGTCTGAGCTGAGTGCCTAGTCCAAAAGACTCTAGCTTTTTCCTCCTCTGTAAAATGAAGATAATAATAGAAACAATCTCATAGGATTGAATAAGATAATGCATGTAAATCACAGTACATGCTGGAAGTAAGTCTCCATATATGTTAACTGTTATAATTTTTATTGTTTGTTTTGCAAAATGAGCTTACCCATCTTAGAAATTCCCTTTTGATTTTCACTACACCTTTTTAAAAACACATATCACATTCTATCTGAAATTATGTAGTTGGCCGTGTAACTGTTTTAGGTCCCTTTTGTGATTGTAGGTTTCCTGGGAGCAGGTACTGTCTTATTTATCTTTGCAAGCTGAGCGGTTCCTAACATTGGTTCTTTCACTGTGTTTATTATGTTTCACAATGCCTAATCCTTTTAGCCTTGGTGAGATGACTAAGATGAGAATTTCAAGTAGATGAGAATAGATAGGGAATAAAAAATTGAATGGAGGGACAATTATTTGAACCACAAAAATTAGAAATAGTAAAACTGGTAAAGGAATTTTTGGATGAACAATGTGACCCTATAAAATAATCCTGTCTTTATCTCAGCTTTTCCTCTAAAATAATGACAATCACAAATTATAATGATTATTGAGATATAATGGTTATTGAGATATTTTATTCAATGTTTTAATTTATTTTTGCAAACTTGACAGTTAATCATCTGAGAGTTGATCTCTTCAGGTTAATTTCTAAATTTTTTGCCATTTTATGATTTTGGTAACTATTTTCTTTTTTTTATTTTTATTTATATTTTATGGTGACATTGGTTAACAAAATCCAATAATTTCAGCTATACACTTTAACAGTAAAGCATATATATATTTACACTGTGTGTTCACCTCTCAGAGTTCTTTCTATCACCACATATTTGACTCCCTTTACCCCGTCTACCTCCACTCTCCCACCTCCCTTGTGCCCTCTAGCAACCACTAATCTATTGTCTATGTCCATAAACCTAAAAGCAACAAATGAACAAGACAAACAAAAACACTCTTTTAATTCTTTTTATTTACCAAGATTTTCTTGGAACTCAACATTTTTCTCTATTGATGGAAAAATACTTAGATTTTGACCTAGTAAGAAGGAGAAAAGAAATTCTTATGCTTCTTTTATTTTGATCCCCTTACGCCTGAAATCTAAAAAAATTACAATACCAAACATGGTTTACCTAAGCTTGTGAAGGGACCATTTTGAAGTTTATGGAGAAAAAAAAGAATCCGAATTATAAAAGTCATTATTTTGTCCTGCCTCATCGTGGCAGCATATCTCATTCTCTGGGCCTGTGTCAGGTGGGTTGATGAAGAGAGAGAAGAAATTAGAACAGAGTTATGGTAAGATAGAATTTTTGATCTGTGCCTCATACTAACACTCATAGAAAAGTTAAAATAACCAGAATGTAATACAGAATCGAAAAAAAAACAAATTCATAATGTGTGGACTTGTATAAAATTAATTTCTGTGTAGCCCAGGATGTAGGAGAACCTTCAGAAACGACAGCATGATCAAGAGGGTAATGGACAAGCCACAGGGCATAACTGACCATCAGCCTCACTTCCTGAGCACCACCGAGAGGTCCAGCCCTACCTCATGAAGCCATTTCCAAACCTGATCAGCACTGCTCGGACAAGACTACTTTGTTGCTGCAATTACAATTCAGTTGGATGAGAAATGCTCTTCACCCAGAAACTGTTTTTAAAAAGGAATAAATAAGATCAGAGTACAGAGTTTATCTTCTGAGTTAAGGTTATTGTGAATTTGTCAAACTGGGTGTAAGTGGATGTGGTTTGTGTTCATATTTGTAAGATAAATTGGTTTTTCTTTTTCTTTTCTTCTAATATCTATAGAAAACTTGTTTATCAAATCTATGTAAGAAAATAAATACAGGAGATAAATGATCCATGAAGTGATTATTTAATTTAAGTACTTTGCTACATGTGTAACTATAACTCAGGGATCAGCTAAAACCACCTAAACATTTGATATTTCACTGAAATTTGTATAAGCTTCCAATACTCTTTAAATGGAAAATATAATTCCCAGCCAAAACTTTCTATAAATTTCTGGAGTCATGTATCACTTACCCAAAACATTGGTATATGGCAGGCTTTATTAAATTTTAGATGACAAACAGATCTCAACTAACAGAAATGCAAAAAGCGAAATTAGTTATTGGATGATCTTGAGTTTACATCATTTACTGCCAGTTATGTTGTTCAAGAAAATTTCTCTCTAAAGAGTTTCTTAACTTTCATTCCTCCTAGCAAAGATATTTAGTTACTGTCCTTTACTCAACTTCTGGTCTAAAATATGTAGATACTTAGTGGGGAGTGTCAGGGAGTGGGTATAATTCTTATGGAAAAATGTATAAGCTTCTCTTCTGACTTTTTTGTTTGTTTATAAGAAACATAACGACAGTGTATTCATTTATTTATTCACTCAGCAATAGTTATTGAAACCTACAATATAGCAGGCACAGCATTAGGCTTGAAGGCTCAGTGATTATGGGGTTTAGTCATTAGAGTTTATGAGAGAAACCTATTTGAAGAGAAATGAAAGGAGTATGTCAAAGTTTTCTGAGACACATTTACTAACGACATATTTCTTTTTAAGTACCCCTTCAACACTACACCACGTTTTGAATGGGTGCAGCGTGATGGAGGAGTATTACTGGTGGAAATGTAGGAAATGTTTATGTGAACTGTCTTAAGGCTATGTATTTAAGGCAAATGTCCCATTTTACAGGCGAAAAGAAAAAAGTTTCTTGCATGACAATCCACATTTTTACAATGAAAGACAGACTGTAAGCAACAATGAATTAGAGTCAACTTTAATTATGAGTCTCAACAGTCAAGCCCAATATCTCTGACTGAGACAAATTCTACTGTAAATATTTAACAGCTTACAATTGGTAGAATGCTTAGTAGCTTTTTCAATATGCGACATGACATTGTGTAAACAAATTCTATTGTGTAATTTTAATGCAAAAAATCTAAGAGTCAGCAATTTAATAAGTAAATGTTTGACTAAATGTAGAAGAGGCAAGTAAAATAAATACAAAACCCCCCAAATAAAATTTCTGCTAAACAAATATATTCAGAATTTTATGTAACAGGGTTATAGACCCTAGAATAAAAATATTTCCCATGTCAATTATTCAACAAGGTATGGAGATCGATGGTTACATTCAAAAGGAAATACCATTTAACATTTAGAATTCAAATATCTACAAGAACATTTTTACAAATAATGTAGGAAAACAAATTTATTGTTATTAGGGGAAAAGAGAGTTATAAGACATGATTCAGGTATAAATTGGACAATTGAGAACTATTTTGAAACCAATCCTGATTGATTTTCAATGTAATTTCTTAAAGAACTTTTAGCCTCCAGTTCACACAAAATATTATAAACAGGTTTATAATTTATTATTTATTTATATGTCAGTACACTACTTAAGTACTAATTTTTCTGTTTAAACAAAAACAATTTATCTCAGAAAGAAAAGGCCTTTTTTTACAAGTATATTAATTAGAGAATTTGTCAATATTTATTAGGCAGCAATAAAACATATACATATATACATACATATATGTAGTGGATTATTTTTTTCATAGTAAGAAAATAAAAGCTTTTAATTTTCTGTCCCCTTAACATATTTCTCTATAATTTATATTCAGTATAAAAGGTTATAGTTATTCTGCGTGTGTGTGCACAAGCATGCATGTGCAAATGCTTCGATTGTCTTTATTTAACTAAGAACTGGAAGGTGAGTACTTCTATAACACTAAAATAAATTTCTAACACCATTTCGTGCAGTGATCCTTTACTTAGTCAGAGCTTAGCTTAGCACATCTGTATTCAACTGGTGAGACACACACAAAGAAACATCTCCTAATGTCACACGCTGTATGTTATCGGGAACCAGACTCAATTCATCTCCATATCCCAGTGCTCAGCATAGAGCTAAGACCATATTAGTCATTCAGTATGTGTTTGCTAAATGAATAAATAAGAGATCACTGCACAAAATGATAATAGAAATACTTTAGTGTTTCAGTAGTACTCACTCTTCCAATCCTCATGCTTTTTTCTGTAAATTCTCAATTTTGCAGTTGATATTAAGATATATATATATTTTAAAGCCTAAAAATACTTAAATCAACAATGTTTTTTAAATATTTAGTTATAGACATTCAGAAGCATTAGGATAAAAAAAAGCATTTGTATTTATTTTAAAGGAAGGTCCCACTGTAAATGATTCTAAATGCCATGGGTTGATCTTTGTCTTTGTTATTTTTGCTCATAACTGTATACAGAGTTAGTTTACATCCAACTTTTATCCTCACATGTAAGGAAGGATGGTTTTCCTGGGCAACTGGCAGAAGGACTCTCTGGACTGGAAGGGGATGACAAGGTAGCTTTTCCAGCTTCGTGGCTCTAGAGCTCCCTTTGATGTTGTGCGAATAGTTCAAAGTAGGCCAGTTCTGTGTTTCAGAGCTAAGTCTGTTTCTAGAAGATATTTGGTTTCCTTCTTCAGTTCCAGCCGTAGAGCTCTACAGGCCTCCCTTCTAAGTTGTACCTGCAGCTTGAGAAGTTGATGTAGCTGCAACAGCATTTTCTTGCATCCTCTACAGCCTTTCTACCTGTCATCAGAATCTTCTTTCTCTCTTACTCATGTGATCTTTACCTGTTGTATGTGGTTTCTTTTAGGCTGAGGTTATATCTCTTCAGAATAACTTTCTGAATTTCTGAGTTTCTCAAATGCTTAAAACTACAGTTGCATTGCTCAATCTGCTCAAGTGCATGAGGACTTGGACCTTGTAAGGATTGTTCGCAGCTTCACCAATCGATCTCAAAGCTATCTGCCTAGGTTTCTGCTTAGGGTGTAGTCCTCTCCTATTGATGGTGGGTGTTTGTGATTTTTTGATTATTGTCATTTTGTGTTTTTTTAGCTTAAATTTCTTATCAGAGTAAATTTTGTTATTTCTTTCACTACACTGTTTCCTACCACATAATTTCAAATTTTGTGGTTTGGCTATACCTCCCTTGTTTAGGATACTTGAGAGTCTCCTGTTGAAGACATTATCTCTAGGTTTCTATTCTTTTTATTTATTTATTTATTTTAATAATGGTTAGTCAATTTGGCACTCAGAAGATGTTTACAAGAAATTCATATGTCTAGGGCATCATCATATCATTCAGTCCCTACAGGTTTATTTTATAAAAGTTATTCATGATTCTTGAGAAAAAAAAAAGAGAAAGATTTTTTTAAATGTGATAACTTTTTGTTCCAGTGTCTGCTTTCCCCGGTCATCCAATAGGATGAATTATGCCTTGGCCTGTCTACTGCCCAGTTCAAGTGCCCACACCATTGTACTTACCTCTTCAAGTGTCTGCAAGCCTGCATGTTCTGTGCTGTGCATGCTTTGCATGAATTTGAAAAGGAATCCTCTCTCTTCATGGCTGTTACTCTCCATGGATTATGTTCTGTAAATTTTCTGGTACCTTTTAGCCAGCTCTCCTCTGCTTTAACATATGCTGAAGACTCCAGTCTTGGGCGCTCACTACAGGCCATGAAAGTCCATATTCTGGCAAATCATGGGTCAAACTCCCAATGCCTCTAAAGCAGACTTGCCCCACTATTGATCACTAGCATCTATTTGCCATCCATATTGTGTGTTTGCTAGCTCCCTAGAAGAAAGTTAATTCTCCTTCCCCTAGCAGTCATGCCTGAGGGATGACAACAAATGATTATTTTTTCATAAAACTTCTCTTCTGGTTTTAAACTTCTGAGTTTTAGGTGTTACATGGTTTATAGTGCATGGTCAATATGACAAGCATATATGTCCCATTTTATAGGATTCAGAAATGTTTTTACTTATTTCAAAAGTGTAATCACAGCTATTATGTATCTTTATTTTTTTAGGTTTAAAGATACTCAAAACTGATATTACTTTAAAATTATTATGTGATACCTATTATCTCAAGTAACATAATCCCCAGCCACACTATGGTTTATAACATGCATTCATCTTTGTCTGTTTTTGAGATTTAATTGAAAGCATAGATGATATTAGTGTACTGGGACAAATAAACGAGTCTAATCGAAGACCCACTTCCTTGTTAGTTCTGAGAGAAGTTATCTGTGGCAACCTGTGACATGTTTAATTACAATGTAAGGTGGCCTGAAGTTTCAAGTTATGGGTTATAGCCAAGTTATACCATATGACTAATGGCGTGTACCCAATCATAGGTCTATTCATAGAAGGAGATTGAAATCCTCCAAAGGACTAGCCTAGTACACCCAAAAATCAGCAATAACAACAAATTCTTAGGGTACTTAGCTTTACAGAAAGTCTCTTCCTGGTCACAGCTTATGTCCCAATAACATCTTGTGTAACCTCTTACGAATCTCCTTAGTCTTAATGGAATAAATAATTGGGTTGAGCATTGGAGGCACAAAGAGATAAACCAGGGACATAAATTTGTGCACATGCTCAGGGGCATGCTTCCCAAATCTATGAACCATGGACACACTAACCATGGGCACATAAAAGATGAGCACAGCACAGATGTGTGACACACATGTGTTGAGGGTCTTAAGTCTTTCCTCCTTGGAGGCAATGGCCAACACAGAGCGTAGTATGAGCACATAGGAGAAGAGGATGAGCACTGAGTCTACACCAAAGGCAGAGATGACAATGAACAGGCCATACATACTGTTGATGGTGGTGTCTCCACAGGGCAGGCGGATCAGGTCTGGGTGCAAGCAGTAGGAATGGGTGAGCACGTTGGCCTTACAGAAGGGCAGCCTCTTCAGAAGGAAAGGCAGTGGGAAGACCATGCAGAAGCTGCGGATGATAATGGCTATGCCCATATGAGCCACACGGGCATCAGAGAGCACAGTAGAATAACGCAGGGGGTTACAGATGGCCACATAGCGGTCAAAACTCATGGCCAGCAGGATCCCAGACTCTGTCCAGGAGAAAAAGTGGATGAAGAACATCTGGGCCAGGCATGCATCAAAAGCAGTCTCTGGGGCATGAAAACACCAGGCAGCCAGTACAGTAGGCAAAGTAGAAAAGGACACACCCAGGTCATTGACGGACAACAGAGACAGGAAGTAGTACATTGGCTGGTGCAAGCTCTGCTCCTCCTTTATGATGAAGAGAATTAGGATGTTGCCCAGGATTGAGAAAGCATAAAGCAGCAGGAAGAAGGCAGCTAACCAATGCTCCAAGCCCTCCATCTCTGGGAGGGCTGTTAGTGTGAAGCTGGTAGTGCTCGAGATGTTAGTTCCAAAACTTTTCATTAGGGTCCCTGAGTGGCTTTTAGGAAAATACAATCAGAGTGAAGTGAGATCAGAAAATGGAATGGACACTGTACTCAGGATGGAAGGGACAATGACATTTATGTTCCATACCAAAGATTATGAAAGGGTAAGAAAGGAGTAGGGCAGAGGTCATCAGTTCTATCTCAGGTCTTCTGCAGTATAACCATATCCACAGATAGGCCATGGTCTCTGACTCCTTCCCCACAAAATCATTTGACATTTTTGGGGGGGCGGCGGGGAGGGGGACACTATCTTTTATTCTTTCTGTCTCTGCATTTTTTACAGAAAGATTTAAATCTTTCTCCAGTGGTGGAAAATGGCTTTGATCCTTTTCTCTACCAATGCTTAGCCATCACCTTCTTCAAGAGGCGAGGTACTGTGTGTCCTCCATGAAGTCTTTCATAATACTCTCCACTTAACCATGGCATTCCCTCTGGTATAAGTGACATCATTTCTGTCTGTATTCTGAGCTATGTCTCCTCTCTTGCCTGCACTCAAGCGTTATTCCAGCTCCTCATCCTCTCTTTGTTGCTTGAGCTCCTCATTTATTCTCCAAGGGTCCAGAATTTCATGATCCTCCACTCCTGATTGCTCTTGATTTTTCTCTCCAACATATTTACATGTATTTTCTCTGTTTAGATTAAGGATTCTCAAACTAGGCTGTATATTAGAGTCACTCAAAGATCTTTAAAAAGCTCCTTTGCCTGGGCCATGTGCATATCAATTAAGTCAGAATCTCTAGCAACGAGAATCAGTATTTTTTTCAAAACTTCCCAAGTGATTTCAAAAGGCAGCCACATTTGAAAATTAGAGGTTTAAATAATTTCTGTGAGCTTCACATATGTCTCACCTCAAAACAACTTCTTCTTTATTGAGAATCATATCAAGATTTACTATCATAGGAAACAAACAACAATAACAAAAAGTCTTTTTATTGCCCCACATATTTTTCTAAGAATTGCTCATTTCTCTGCTCTCTTTCATAACTAATATCTTCAAAATTATTTCTACTCATAAAGTCCTTCTCATCTCTCCTCTATATGTTAATGATCTCAAATGTGTGTGTCTAACTCAGACTTCTCTTCTGGCTATGGACTCAAACATCTTGCCCCCCACTGGACTATCAATTGAAATAACTCATCAGCATCTAAAATGTGACAAATGCAAAGCTGAATTTTTTGTTAATCACCATCCTTGATCCTCTCCAATATTTGTCATCTCATAAAAATTCATCACCATCTCTTCACCAAGCCAGAAAAACTGAGGAGACATGTCCCACTCTCTCCCATTCCCAGATCTTATTAATCTATTACCACCTTTCCAAAATATTGGTTCTCTTATTTCACTTCCAACTGTAATCCATCCCTCAGCACCTTTAATTAGGATTTCTGCATTGTTTCTTGCTGATTCCTCAGCTTAGTGTCATGCCCCTCTCTAAATCATTACCCACAAAGCAGCCAAATTATTTGTTTATAATATAAATAAAATGCTGTTACATGTCTACTGGAAATTTTTCAATGGCTTCCCTTACCTTTTGAAATAATATTCAAATAAAATTCAATCATCCTTACCATGGCACGTAGGCTCTACCTGGGAACTTATTCTAATCATTTATTATATCTCTGCTCATGATGGTATGTCCCTGTTATATATACTCATACATATTTTTCTTCATGACTTTTATTACACTTTAGAATTATACTGAATTATTACATATGTTTGGTTATTTGATTAACATCCTTCTCCCCCAGTAAATTACAAGTTTCCATAATTGTGTGTTTTTCTTCTCATATCCACAATGCTTAGTCAAGTCACTGGGTATAGAACCCTGGGACTAGGACTCAGGTTACCAGTTCTAGTTTTAATCAATAAATATTTATTAAATAGATAAATAAACTATCTTAGGAATAAGGTATTATGAGCTTTTTCAAATATTTGTACTCTGATCACTTTAGGATTTTGAGGCTATGAATGAGATTTCTACAGACTTCAGTGAGGGAACAGCTTAAGTCCCAACTTACCTTCGCAGGACAGTTCTGGTTGACAGGACAAGAGAGGTAGGTGAAGTGTCTACCAGGGAAGAAGCACCAAGAACTCTGTACTCTCTGCACACAACCTCCCTACCAGTCTCCACCTCCTTCATGCCCTGAGTTATAAAACTGTCTCTTAAGAGTCCCCAGAGCCCAGTAAGTCCCAGGACTCAGAAGTGGCTGGGGCAGCAGGAAATGCAAAAAAAAAACAAAACAAAACTTTGGTTGTTTTGTTTTGTTTGGCTCCTCTGTGGCCTGGCATTTACCCCGCTGAGAAGCTTCAAAGAAATTAAGAGTTAAAAGTGGATTGTCCTTCATACTATAGAAGAGAGCATGAGACCCAGATACAATTCATTCAGTAAGTTAAAAACAGAGCTAGATTGAATTTCAGACCTTCTGACTGTCATGGCAAGTTTGAAAGGAAGGCGGTTGTCATATCACAACTCTTCTAATTCACTTTCCAATTTACAAAAAATATTTTTAAGTAAAATTTCATCATATTATTTCCATTTCCATTATGATAAAGTCTAAGCTTTTAAATGGCCCAGAGGACCCTGTGTTATGGGTCCATTACCTTCCTTTCAAACTTTATCTTGAACCATTTCCCCTTTGTTCTTTCTATTGCAATCATAATGATCTTTCAGATTCTTTAATATGCAGGGTATACACCTTCCTCATGTTCTTCACAAATGCTGCTTCTCATTTCCAGGAAGCTTTTCCCCACTCACCTTCACTTCATTTGGCTAGCTTCCAATCCATTAGCTCTTGGCTTAAACTGCCCCATGGAAGATTCCCCTAACCTTCTAGCCTATGTAACATCCTCATTGTTCTTTTCTAGTGCCTTGCGGAGTTACGGTTAAGTGACCTAATATAAACAATAAAATATTTATTCCTTGCCTCTCTTCTACTACATTACTGAGTAAGTTCCATGAAAGATGAGCCTATGTCTTTCTTATTCTTTAATATACTCAAAACATTCAGCACAACGTTTAGCAAATAGCAAGCATACAACTTGCCATAACTAACACCATGAGCATTACAGTATCAGTATTTTTTCCATGTGTCTGCAAAATGGGTTACCATGGTATCTGTTGAATCACATGTTAAGGCACATATGATGTGAGCACACCTATTCAACCTATGCTTTTTTGTCAGTGTATCTAGACACCTATCAGCCCACAGTGCAGAATGGCCCACACTTGGGTGTTTACTTAAAATTACTTTTTACAAATTTTTTCTCATTCAAAACCATCTTTTCATTCCTAGATAGGATCTCTGTAATGTATCTGATTTACTTGTCTACCTTAATTAATCCAAGCCAGTATTCACTAGAGAAATCTTCGGCCCTGAGGGCTGTGTTAATGCCCCGTCTCCAGATTACCACAGATAGGAATCATAGCATCTTATCTCACTGGATTGTAACTATTTCCCTTCAGTAATAACAACTGTGTATACTTTCTGAGCATTTTATGTGTTGGTCAACTCCACTAATTCACTTAAACTTTACAACAGCCTTATAAAACAAATACCACTATTATCTATATTTTGTATATAAGGAAACTGAGGTACAATGAGTTAAATAACTTTTCTGAAATCAAAAAAAAAAAATGTAAGTGGCAGAACTAGCATTTGAATCTAGGCACTCTTAACTATCATGCTGTATGGCAACATTGTGACTTAATCCAGTAGATGCCTCTCTGCCTTATGCTCCATAAATTACTTCAGTGTCTAATATGTGCCTGGCACATCCTGGGTACTCAATAAATAGCAACCAAATGAATGGATAAGCTTCTTCTGTGATTTGGTACCTTGCAGATCTCCAGCCCAAACTAAGGCCATCATTGTTAAATATGTTTAGCTGTAGAAGGCAATAAGAGAAAGAATAAGAATTGCAACAGTTTTCAAAGTCATGTCACCAATTCAAAATCACACTAGTCTTGGACTATGGAGGAAGACTGCCTGGGTTCACTCCTGCTCCTTCACTTACTACCTGTGTGCCTCAGAGTCCTCACCTTTAAAACAAAAATATTAATTTTGCCTACATCATAGGACTACTGATAGGAGCCAATGATTTTTTTAATAATAAAACTTTTGAACTTTGGCACATATGAAGCCATCGAGAAATGTTGGGGGGCTTGGAGAATGGAGTGAGGGGTTAAAGAAGTACAAATCAGTTGATAGATGGTCACGGGGGTGGGAAGCACGGCAGAGGGAATGCAATTAGAATTAATATAATGGCTAGATGGAGGGACAGGAGAGAAAGGGAGCAATTGGGGGGATCATTTTATGAACTATATAGATGTCTAACCAATGTACTGTATACTTAAAACTAATTTAAATAAATAAATTTTTTTGAAAGAAATATTAGTATTATTTGGTGAAATGAGCATCAGAGATTTTAAATGAGTGATCACTTAGCTCATTTGAATGAAGAGATCAAGTGGAACTAGTCTTGGCATCAGGCCTATCATAGATAAATATACCGTCGTTTTGTTTTAAAATAAGTATCTGATATTATCTTTTGATTACAAGATAAACATTCTGGCTGGTACAGGCTTCTGGTGAAGTGGATGTGGGAAGAGAAAGTTTGATGTGTTTCTAATATGCACTGGGTGGGATGAGTCTCTTGGGACCCAGAATCAGGCCCTCATAGGTAGCAATATTGGCCCTCTACAGCCCATAGCCACATTTGGAAGGAAATGGCTCCCCTAGGAAAAGAAAATACTTATCCCCTTGAGTTGAGCACTTAGAAAGTACCTCCATGGAAAGCACCTCCATGGAAAGCACCTCCAGCTGGAGTACCAACACTCAAACCTCTCCCCTGTGAGGCTCATCTTCTAGGACTACTCGGATTATTCCCATTTGCCTTCATTTCTCTCTCTCTCTCTCTCTCTCTCTCTCTCATTATATTTAAAAGAAGTTACAAATAAATACAAAATAAATTTTCCCAATTCTCTCTAACGAAACAACTACTAGTAAAATTTCTGTTAATGCTTCCAAATACTTTTTCAATGGAAATGTATGAATGTTCAACAATAATATTACCTGTTAATGTTTTTACCAAGAAAAAATTGTCAAGATTCTAGAAATGCTATTTGAAAAATATTTTATTTGAAATACTACTTTACAATGGTTTATACATTCTTCTAAGCTATCCTATGCTAGGAATCTGTTGTTGTAGTCATATCTTCTATTTCAATTAGGATAACTTTTTTGGTTTTCTTCTTTAAGTTTTAGCATTAGAGAGGTCTACTCTTTTCCTGCCCCATTTCTTGCCTTTTTAGTACTTTTGAGAGATGGTAATCTCAATTGTACAATAATTCTAAATTAACTTTAAAATCATATTGTTGTATTCTGAAAAATACTCAGAATTATGTAAAATGAATTTGGAAAAAGATGACACCTTCAATATTTGTTTAATCTTCCCCCAAAGCACATGCTTTTGTGTCCATTCATTCAAGTTTATTTCTACTCTATCAATAATACTTAAAGTTTTATTCCATAAAATTTCTCATTAACATATTAATGAGATGCATTAATTTTTAAGTTTAACAATTTAAATATTTAGAATTAAAATATTTGCTATGTTTTTGAAACCACTAGTTTTATATTATTACATTTTATTTGTTAAATTTCTCAATTTCTTAACCTTTCCCTTTAAGCTTTTTTAATTTCTTGATCCACAGATTACATCACTTGCAAATATGGTAGCATTTATTTATCCAAGCCACAAGTATTTATTTATATATAAATCTACCATATAATTTTTGAACAATGTTAAATTCTTATGATAATTTGGTTACCAGAAAAATGAAAGTTTTCCTTATTGAATGTTTAATATATACCAACTATATAAATATTGAATACTTAATATATTGAATATTTAATATATGCCAAGTAAAGTACTAATGATCTTACATACGTTGTCTCTAAACTTTTATGTTAAAACACAACAATCTGGTTATTTTTGTACCAATTTTACAAATGAGTAACTTGAGACTCAGAGAAACTGGGCTTTTTCCAAGGCCACCATCTGCCTTGCACTAAGTTCACACTTTCTAATAATAACAGACTTCCATTCTTTGAAGAAGCTTATTATTCAAATAAGGAGCTCTATACAGAGAAGAGCAGAATGGTATCTAGGTACTATGTTATAATTCTACACAAATACATTAAAAGTATATAAAAATAATAAAACATCTGTTTACCACTGTTGTAGCTGAGGGGATCAGGTAGATGAAAGACAGGTAGTAAAGGAAATGTTAAAAATGCTGAGCCACTGCTTGGTTCATGGTATATGTCTAATAAATATTTTTTGATTTGTAAGTTTCCAGACATATAAAAACAGATAAGATATTCCAAATAAGGGCTATCAGAATAAAAATATAGAGGCATAAAGCAGCCTATTGATTCAGGAATCACTCATAGTTCCATATGGCTGGAGCAAATTTTTATTGCTGGTGGGGAGAGGGTGGCAGTTAGGAGTACTAAGACATAAGAGATGAATACAGTGGTGATGTTATTAAGATACATGTTAAGGTTTTGGACTTTACTCTTACGCAATAAGAGCCATCCAGGACTATGAGTGTTTTACAATCAGATAGATTCTTTAGGGAGATCATTCTGGCTTTAGCATGAAAAAATGAGAAAAAAGAACAGTGAAAAATAAGATCAGGTTAGAGATATTGCCAGAGCGAAGAGAAGGGTGATGATGAAGGGCCAAAATAAACCAGCAACAGTGGGGAAGTAGAGGCAAAGATTGGATAAGCCAAAGTATAACTAGAATTGTCAGGACTTAGTATCCAATTACAGATAAAGGGGTAAGGAAAAATAGCTCATTTTTGTCTCAAGATTTTGTATGTTACTCAGAGATTCCACTAAAAAATGGTAAATAATAATGTCCAAAACTGACAAAATTACCATTTCCTTATTTTAGCTAAACATTATATGATCTAACAACACATTAAGAAAATATACAGAAATTTTTTTGATTTATTTTTATGTAGGATGGATTTTTTTTAATTTCATTATATACCTTTTCTGGAATCTACTATTGCTTACATATTTTTTTCATCATTTAACTCCTCTGTATGATGCATTATAACAAGAATTTTCTGAAATGTGTCATTTTTTAAATTCTAAGATATGTGTCAATTGCTCTTTGTCTATATTGCTAAACTGTATTTACAGCTTTTAGTATTTACGCATTTCCATTAGCATGTTAAATCTATAAAATTTTGTGATAATATAAATTTTTTTTTGTATCACTTGTCAGGATTATGTTTGCCCTTTTGCATAGCTTTCCAATTTTATTCATGATTTAAAATATATAAATGAAATTTGGGGGGAAAGTAAGAAAAAAGATCTTGTATTATAATATGTCAGAACTAGTGGGAGAATAATTGTTAACTTTTAATTTCTTCAATTTTTAATTTATTTACATTTTACAATTTTGCCCAATAAACAAATGTATTCAAGATTTCAAATTACTTATAAAACATTTTACTGTAATTTAAAAAATACCTCTAATCTAGTACTACATATAATTCTTGTTTTATTTTTCATTTGATTAGATTTTCCAGAGGTTTGTCTATTTTGTTAGCTTGCTAAAGGATTAGTTATTGGATTATTTTCACTCTTTCTCATTCATATGCATTAACTTCTTATATTTTAACTGTTTCCAATTATTTTATACAAAATTGTATTATTTTATAATATTGTAAATTGAATGCTTAATTCCTTAATTTTCTCTTTTTTCATTTTTCACACAAAATACTACTAAAATTTACTAAATGTTATTATTAATAAAAATTAGATTATTTAACACAATTTATATGCAATTACATTTATCTCATCTTAAAAGCTAGGTAGATAGTGTATTATTTGAAATGCAAACCAATAGCTATTGTATCATATATATATTTTTATTTTAACTAAGCTTTGACATAACCACATTATTTTATTTTATTTTTAGTGTGGTAATGGCACAGCATAAAAGTTACTCTCTTAACAAATTTCTAAGTGCATAATTATTGTCGACTATGGGTATAATGTAACACAGTAGATCTCTACAGCTTATCTACCTTGCTTAACTGAAATTTTATGCCCACTGATTACTAACTTATTCCCTCCTTCTTCCAGCCCCAGCAACCATCATTCTACTCTTTGATTCTATGAATTTAACTATCTTCTGTAGCTCATGCAAGTGAAATAATGCACTATTTGTCTTTCTGTGACTGGCTTTTTCACTTAGCATTAGGTCCTCATGGTCAACCATGTTGTTGTGTATTGCAAGATTTTCTTCTTTTTAAAGGCTGAGTAGAATTCTATTCTAATTTTGTATCCGTTTATTGGTTGATGGACATTTAGATTGTTCCCACATCTTGACTACTGTGAATAGTGCTGCAATGAACATGGAAGTATTAATATTTCTTTGAGATTCTGAGTTCAATTCTTTTGGATAAATAGACAAAAGTGAGATTACTGGATCATATGGTTAGAACACTGAAAACACAAGCAAAAAAAAAGGAAAACAAAAATAAACAAGTGGGACTAAATTGAACTAAAAATTTCTGCACAGTAAAGGAAACAATCAGCAGAGTGTAAAGGCACCCGATGAAATGGAAGAAAATATTTGTACATTGTATATCTGATAAGAAGTTAATCTCCAAAATATATAAGAAACTTTTGGAAATCAATAACAAAAGAACAAATAAAATGATTTTAAAATGGGCTAAGGAGTTGAATAGCCATTTCTCCAAAGAAGTCATACAAATAACCAACAGGTATTATGAAAACATGTTCAATGTCTCTAATTATCAAGGAAATGCATAGTGGAACTCCCCCAAAACAATTACTTCACACTGGTCAAGATGGCTACTATCAAGAAAACAAAGACAACAAGTGTTGGCAGGGATATAGAAGAATCTGGACCCTGCACAACGTTGATGGGAATATAAAATAGTGCATTCACTATAGAAAATAGTATGAAGGTTCCTCAAAGAATTAAAATACTTCAATAATATTTGGGGAAAGAATCCTTCATGCCTAATGACACTATTTCCATGGTAATAAGTAATTTCCTTTGTGACAATTCACTTTAAACAAGGATAATAGAAACATATGTGACAAATTGAGGGACTTATTATGAGAGTGTACATTTTGGAGTTAAAAAAGAGGAAAATTGAGCTTTTTTTTTTTTTTTTGCTAATTATGACTCCATTTACCCTGATAAACCTGTTGGCTTGAGTCTTAACTGGTGCCAGGATGTCATCAAACATCTGGTGACAAAAATCCTAATAGTAAGTGAGTGCCCAAAGACTGGTCAAAACAGGTCTCGAAAACTCAAATTTGCAGAATAAGAATAAATATCCTTTGAATCTTGGGCTTTCAGCATGATTCTTTCTTAATACTTAGTTCTCAGTAATATTTTGCAAAGCTTCCGACGAATCTCTTTGGTTTTGATGGAATAGATGACAGGGTTGAGCATTGGAGGCACAAAGAGATAAATAAGGGACATAAGTGTGTGCACATACTGTGGTGCATGCCTTCCATAGCGAGCCACCATGGACACACCAACCATGGGCACATAGAAGATGAGCACAGCAGACATGTGTGACACACACGTATTGAGTGTCTTTAGCCGTTCCTCCCGAGATGCAATGGCAAGTACAGAGCGTAGTATGAGCACATAGCTGAGGAGAATGAATGCAGAGTCCAGGCCAAAGGTAGAGATGACAATGAACAGACCAAAAATATTATTGATGGTGATGTCGCCACAGGGCAGGCGGATCAGATCTGGATGCAGGCAGTAGGCATGAGAGAGTACATTGGCTTTGCAGAAAGACAACCTCTTCAGAAGTAAAGGCAGTGGAAAAACCATGCAGACACTACGGATGATAACACAGATGCCCATGCATGCTACACGGACATCAGTGAGCACTGTTGCATAGCGCAGTGGGTTACAGATGGCCACATAACGGTCAAAGCTCATAACCAGCAGGATCCCAGACTCCGTGAAGGAGAAGAAATGGATAAAAAACATTTGAGCCATGCAGGAATCAAAGCTGATCTTCTGTAAATGAAAGCAAAATGTGGCCAGCACTGTGGGCAGTGTGGAAAAAGACACACCCAGGTCATTGACAGACAACAGAGAGAGGAAGTAATACATAGGCTGATGTAAGCTCTGCTCCTCCTTGATAATGAAAAGAATAAGAACATTGCCCACAATGGATACAACATAGAGGGTACCAAGGAGCAGAAACATCCAGTGTTGCAAAGTTTGCATCCCTGGGAGCCCTGTCAGGATGAAAGGAGGCAACTCTGAGTTGTTGTGGGGGTTATCTGCCATAATGGGATGAGTGTTTAGATTGTAGGACCACTATCCTGTAAAGAAGAGAAACTTAGTTTTATCAGTGACTTAGACCTAATATTTTAAGACCCTTATGTACCATCCAGCCTCTCATTTTATGGCATTAGTCATTTTTGTTCACCAAATCACTTATCCTTATCTCTCATTGTCACCAAGATTTCTGGACTTTGTGTTTTCTCGGTTATCCAGCTGACCAAACAGATTATGTTGCCTATTACCACCACGTATTAGTCATTTTTGTTCACCAAATCACTTATCCTTACCTCTCATTGTCACCAAGATTTCTGGACTTGTCTGTGTTTTCTCGGTTTATCCAGCTGACCAAACAGATTATGTTGCCTATTGCCACCACGCTCTTTCTCATGTATAAAGCTTTGAACTCTTTTCTTTATCAATCTATGGGCATCACTTTGTTCAAGACCTAAGACAAAACTCTCCTGATCACTACATTCTTGACTATCCTGCCTTCCTACTGAGTGTTCCACCTATTTACCTAACCATAAACATTTCCTCTTTCTACCGTCTTGTGTACTGAAATGAACCCTTACTATCTAATTATGACTCTCTAGCTTTCACACTTCTATAAAATCTCTCAGTTCTTTCATACATTCATTCAGACAGAAGATAGATGAAAAGATATTCATACGTAAAAATAACCTTCCAACATTAATCAAAATGCACTCTACTCCCATATTTCCACTCATCTTTTCATTCTTCTACCCATTTAACTTAAGATCTAACTTTTCTCCCTGTATAATTTAATTTACTGAATGAAAGTAATTTCTTAAACATTTTTTGCAACTAAATAGCACCTAGCTCTTGAAAGTCACTAAATTAGTAATCATTTCTCTATACTACAGAATTGTTTCTCATCAGTGTTCTCCATCTCTAAATAATACATCATTATGCCTAAACTGAGACTCAAAATCCAAACATCACTTTTACTCTTGCTATCCTTTACCTATCGTATTAAATTAGATAACGATCAATGAAAATATTGACCCCAAAGTGCCTTTGTCAGCTTCTTTCTCCATTTCCTTCAACCTTTGTCTTATACTTCAGACCAAAGGAATTGCATTCTTGTACCATAATAACAGCCTCCTACTCTCATGCCTCTCTCTATTTCATTTTCTAATCTGGAGTAGAACTAATATTTTTAAAGGCAAATTTTAAAATGGCTTTCTTTTGATTAGAAATCTTGAATGCTCCCCCATTACCAATGGAAAAACTCCAAACTCACTAGCATAGAATTGAAGGTCTCCTGTGTCAGTACTAAATCAATATTTCTGGTCTCAAATCTCAAAATTTCCTTCCTTGTACCTCAAGATATCCAGATAGGCATAATTTGCTGTTAGCCAAACATGAATCACAGCTCCCCAGCTCCTAGAGTTTGCCCAGAATGTGTGTACATACCCATTCAGTCCATAATCTAGGCCCCAGGATCAATGATGCCCTATTCTTTGGAAATTTGGCTGGTCACAGGCAGCAGAGGTAACTTCTCTCCCACTCCTCTCACAGCTATAGGTTTGCATCAACTCTACCAGTTTCTCTGCTTGCCCTGCATTACAGCTGTGTGAGTCCTATCTTTCCTCCTGACTCACCAGCTCCAAGAACCCAGCACTGACTCATTTATTGTTTCAGTCCCTTCCATGCTTAGTGCAAGGTCTTGAACAGGAGACCTACTCGGTAAGTCACTGATCCCTTCTGGGTTTTGGCTATCTTTATTGTTAATTGAAGATACTAAGAAACTTAGCTGAAGAGGTTGTGAAAATCCAAAAGTGGACAGTTGTGAAAACTCTTAGGACCAAAAACTTTGCAACTCTGAGTTCTAAAGCCTGCTCTACATCCTTACCTCCAGGCTGTCATTTGACTTTGCTTCTCCATCTGCCTCAGGACCTCTCTGTCCTTTCTTCTCAGGATGCATTTTTTTCTCCATTCCATACCCTGAGGACTCCTTTGTTTTTCCTTCTTGAAAATGCTTTGTAAACATTTCTGTTTGCCCCTGTATGCCATATACACCCTTGATTTGGAGTCTTTCAGCACTTAAATCCTGCCAAGTAGCTCCCAAAGCAGCTAGTGTCTGTTTATATACCGCCCCCACCCCTGCCCCATACCAGATTATTCTGAGAAAAGTGTGAGGTATTTTTATTCACATCAAGACATTTGCATCTGAAGTATAACCGATAAGGTGTCCCTGGTGGGAAACTAATGTCTGAGGCAGAAAGCATGGCAGGATTTCAGAGAAAAAGAGCAATGGATAGAACATATAGAACTGGAAAAGTGATGAAGGTGAAAGCGTGCAGGAAAAAATCAAAAACAAAAGCCTGACTCAGATTAGGGGAAGCCTTTTCTCCTTCAGATGGTCATATTATCGCAATAAGGATTTCTAAACTAGGGGCAGAATGCCGTCGAGCCTCGGTCTGGCATGTCTGACACTCCAACTTACCTCCCTAGGAGAGCTCTATGGAAGGAAGGCACAGAAGAGGGAAGAGCAGTTAGTGGGAGTCCTGCATAATCTGCTCATAGCTTCCGGTTACCTCCGCCAACTGCCTGGCCTGAGCGATATAAGGCTGCATCCAGGAAGTCCCTTGAGCTTCTATCAGCTTAGGAGCTCGTGGACTGCTGGGAATATGAAGCATCTAAAGTACTCCACACCTCTCTGACTTAGTACTTCACTGCTCATAGAGAGGAGCGAGAAGATCAGAACTGTAAGGGACCTGCAAGAATATTCTATCTAGCCCCTCATTTCATAGAAGCCGTTAGAGCCAAGAAAGAAAAAAAAAGAGGTCTCAAATTTACACAGCTTGTCAATGGCAGAATATTTAAACCTAGGTCTTCTAATTTAGCTTATGGCCTTTCTATTCTATAACTATAATCGATAGCCACAAGAAATGCTGAATTCTATGAAGAGGGCTTCAACTGCTTATAAATTAGTGTTAACATTTGAATGTATTAGAACATGAGAAAGTTCCAAGCATGGTTAAGGAATGCTGGTTCACTGTGGCTGGCCACACACACGGTATAATTCTAAGTCAAATTATAGAAAGTTTTTGCCCTGGTTAAGAAGATGTTGAAAGCACTACACTATGCTACCTTATTCACATATGTTTACTGAATACCGACTAGAGTGACGACATAAGTAAGAAGAATTAGGTGGCAAAGTTTGGAGCTAGATAAACCCGAGTTTGTGTCTAGGATTCACCACTTACCTTGAGAAAGTTTCCAACCCACACACATCCTCATTTCTTCACCTGTAAAACAGGTGATAGTCATACTTAGATCATAGAATGATTGAGATGATTAAACCACATAAGGCATGCAAGGCATTTGGCCTATTGGCTGCCATATAGCACTTAACAGATGGTAATGATTGCTTTTAAATCCCAAACATTGGGTCCTGAAAGTAAAACAATTTGGAAATGGATATTTACCTAAGTGTTCAACACTAGAAGAATAAATTCTTGAATAGTTTGAGCAACTTATTTCTAGGAAAACACTAGCAGATATAGCTGGAAAGAATAGTGATTAGTAACAGGAGACACAGACTTGAAAGGATTGGGGAGGATAGTAAAAGAAGTTGAGTTTAGAAAGAACTTCTCAGACACCTAATGTTTGTCTTAGACTAACCAGGCTGAAAATGCAGTAGCTTTTCAACACTTACACTCATACATAAGTCAGACCAAAGAATTCAGTGCATTACCTAATACACACCTAGATCTTCTCACAGTCACTCTGATTATCATAGGAAGAGTCAGGAAATCACCCAAGCCCTGATCAATACACACGGGTCTTTCTGAATTTTATGACACTTTTCTTTAGTCATAGTCAATGTCTTTAAATTTTCCCACTCAAAAGAGAAAAAAAAAAAAAAACCTGTCTTTTCATTTATGACAAGGTCACAATCCCTACCCTAAGGGTTTATGGTATAAGGTGTATGTTAACGAAAGTATAAATGTCATTCAACATTAGACACAATTTTGGTCATGGGAATGTGTAGAAGAAAAGTATAACAATTACTGTTTTAGTTCAAGACACCTCTAAGGAAACATAATAGCTCAGTGTATGCATTTTATTAAATACTTTTTACTTTTCTTGATAACTTCTTCCTGACATCTTCTGTTCTCTTGCTTCTGTCTGGATCAGTTGCTTCCCAGCTCTCTTATGCAGCTGGTGTCAAGAAATTTGTCCTACTGCTTTTCTGGGTCAGTATCCTGTTTCTTGGATCACGTGGGTTTTTGTTTCTTGTTTTTTGTTTTATCTTTCATATTTGTTTGCTGAGGGGCTTCTTCCTTCACATTTTATTTTAGAAAGCTATTTTTTTTTTAATTGGAAACCATTTTTTCATTTCTTTGCAATACTTCTTTCCTCTCCTTTTCTAGCTGTTTATAGAGAAACTTTCTTGTGCTGTACACTGTGTTAAGCATCCTAAAAGTCTGGCACGAGTTCCCCTGTGTGTGCTGGGTGAGGGGGTCCCACACAACCAAGCAATTATCAGACCGAAGCTGGGTATCCTACAATTCAAATAAATCTGACACTATCTACCCTGAGCTAGCATCAGATCTCACAGGTTAAGGGCTCAGTCCCACAGGACTGCCCTACTCTGATCTGTGTAGGAGCTATGATGAGCCATAATGTCCTCTCACCAAACTCTCTTGTAAATAGGCTCTTCTTGTAAATATGCCTCTTTCTACCTATTCCCATCTGTGATTGAGACCTGTCTGCATAAGCTAAGGCAGCACCTCCTCTCCTTTCCTCCCAGCCGAGCAGGGCTTACCTGCCCCCACACCACCACGACCTCTGACTCTTAAGATCCCCTGAGGAATGGGTTCCAAGGACCCTCTGGCAGGTGAAGAATGTGAGCGCCTAGGGGACCAGTACTAGTAAATGGTAAGCCAGGAATATAACTCATTCTTCTTAACCTTCGGCTCCAGGGTTTCTTTTCCCCAAGCAAAATCCTCATTCCAGGGTCCTCTTAAGAAACTTTTGGAAGCCAGAAGGTAAGTTTAGCTAGAGATGAAGGTGATAGAAGTATAATAATCATCACTGATGCTCAGTGTTTACAATGTTCCCTCAACTCCATCAAGTTTGTGGGCATTGTCTCTTTAAATCCGAACAACCAAATTTATAGGGAAATTCATATCCCACATATAAGTGATATCATGTGATTTTCAACTTTTTCTGTCTAGCTTATTTCGCTCAGCATGATTATCTTGAGGTCCATCCGTGTTGTCACAAATGGCAGTATTTCATCTCTTCTTATGGCTGAGTAATATTCCATTGTATATGTGGGATATAAACCTAAAAGCAACAAATGAACATGACAAACAAACAGAGACTCGTGAACATGGACAATAGACTAGTGGTTAACAGAGGAGAGTGGGGAGGGGGAGAGGAGAAGTAGATGGAGTAAAAGGGGTCAAATATGTGGTGACAGAAAGAAATCTTACTATGAGAGGTGAACACACAGTGTAAATATATATATGCCTTACTGTTAAAATGTACAGCTGAAACTTATTGGATTTCATTAACCAATGTCACCATAACAAATAAAAATAAATAAATTTTTTTAAAAAAAAATTCAAAAAAAGAGCAGAAAAAAATTTATAGGGAAATACTCTTTACTCATTTTATGGATAATAAAAGGGAGTCCCCAGAAGGTCAAATTAGGTTCAAAGTTATAATACTACTGAGTGGCCAAGCTGCATTCAAACATAGACCATTCATTTATTCACTTAACATTTTCAACAAAACCTAATAATTTTTATTCAGCAAAGACCATGTTACATGCCTCATCTACCCATTAATTATTACCTTCTCTGTCTTTTTTTTCCTGCCAGTTCTTTCCTTCTTTTTTATTTAATTGATTGTCTCTCTGCCTTTGCCTCTCTCTCCTGCAACCTCCCTTAGAATTAGAGAAAAAAAAAAAAGGAAAAAAAAGAAGTAAAATCAATCTCTTCATCCTTGTGACTGTAAACTTTTTACTTTCTGATAAGACCATCAACTAAGATCTGGGAAACAACTGGACTCTTTCCTCAGTAGCCCCTCCCCAAATCCAGAGCTTTCATCTGCTTTATATATAGTGTCACATAGATGGGTCCCAGGCGGTTGCACTTTTAAGTTTCAGTGATTACATGATTCTATAATTTTTTTTAATTTATAATTAATATATAATTCACATACCACAAAATTCAGTTAAGTGTACAAAAAAAGACAGAGAAGGTGATAATTACCTTTAATAGTTTTTAGTGTATTTACATAATTGTGCAATCATCACCAATATCTGATTTCAGAACATTTTCATCATTCTAAAACAAAGCTCCATAGAATACAATTAAAAGACTTAGGTGGTAATTTTATTTTAAAATATCAGTATTTGCAATACACTGCACATTATATCCTCTTCTACTATTTAAATATTAAATGGTAATTTTTAGATGTTAACTTAATGTTTTTGAGGGGGCATATACTATTTCAAAATAATTTTAGAAAATACCCAGGCAAAAGATTTAAAGACCACTCATTTGATAGGTACAGTAGTGCTCCCTTATTCGTGGTTTTGCTTTCTGTGGTTTCAGTTACCTGTGGTCAACTGTGATCTGAAATTATTAAATGGAAAATTCCAGAAATAAACAATTCATAAGTTTAAAATTGTGCACAGTTCTGAGTAGCATGACAAAATCTTGCACCATCCTACTCTGTCCACTGGGGACTTGAATTATCCCTTTGTCCAGCATGTCTACACTGTATACCCTACTTGCCCATTGGTCACTTAGTAACCATCTTGGTTATCAGATTGACAGTAGCACTATCACAGTGCCTGTGTTCAAGTAACCCTTATTTTTCTTAATAATTTCTCCAATTCTCAAGAGTAGTTTAAGCTTTATCACGGGTAGATAGATACGTATAGGGAAAACCGTAATACATATAGGGTTCAGTACTATCTGTGGTTTCAAGCATCCGCAGGAGGTCTCGGAATATATCTCCTGTAAATAAAGGCAGACTACTGTATATAAAAGGTAAAAGAGTGTAGTACTTTGAAGGCTTTGATTGAAGGAATCATTTGGTGCAAAAGCTTGATGTATGTCTCATGTCACCAGATATGAGACATATCTGGCTAGAAGACTGATGTTTGCTCCCAGGGCTAACTTCATGGACATGAAATCTAGCCAGCAGCATAAGGCTCATTCTCAGGAGTGTTCTGTGTTTGGTTGAATGTCCTGCTGACATGTTCTTGAAATTCTTAGTAATTTATTTCTGAATTTAAGTTTTATGAAATGAAGAATAGTGGGACAATAGAATATAAGAATGCCCACAGCCATTTCTTGCACCGTATTTGCATATAGCATGTAGATGCCCCATATAGATGCACACAAAATACCATGAATCCATGATGTTTGGAAATTCAGTGAGATGCACGGTGTTAAGGAGGAAAGGGAAAAAAAGAGCAGAGGAGAGAAAGTAAGAGAAGGGAAGAGAAACATAAATATTACTAGATTTTATTTCCACTTCTCTTGAAAATTCCCTGTGAAAAATTTTCCTTCCACATTTCTTCCTCCCCTTTTCAATCTCTCCTTATTCCCTTTATAAGAACAAACACCAAGACTCAAATCCCTAGATCATGCCCCTTGGGTTTTCATACCTGAGTGTCACAGAGAGTCAACAAATAACCTCACTTATCCAGCTCCTTGACCAAAAGAGGCTGCAACCAGAGCTAAACTAAAGATACTCATTGAGCTCACAAAACTGAGGACAAATTACACATTTCAATCCAGACATTTCAACACTCATTATCCCCCAAATCACACCTACACAACCTGCACAAAAACACAGCTCATTATCCCCCAAATCACACCTATACAACCTGCACAAAAACACAGCTTTCACAGCCCTAAACAAAACACTCCACTCAGGTATACATCATCTGCACAAGCTGTTACTCCACTACACGCTCTCCCACATAGCCTTACACTCACATGTGACACCCGTCCAAGAGCTCCAACCTCAGCGTGCTCAACTTGTGAACATCTGTCACTCACACAGGTATGTTCTTAAAATTCCTAAAAATTCTTAAAAATCAAATTCCCCAAAATCTGTGTCGAAAGAAAGAACACAGTTTAATTTTGAACTACATCTCAGAGGGAGATCTCAGAAATTTAGCCATCATAACAACCCAAAAACAAGGGGAAGTGAGACAAATTTGGGAGGATGTCTCATCTACCCAAAGCAGTACTCCAACTCACTGCCTTTTCCCCATTCATCATCTGGGAAAACAGCCTTGCCTGTACGTAATCTTTCTGGTACTGATATCCACAGATGCTCAGAGTAGCAGTTTCCTTATAATAACCATTTGAAACCTCCCTTTGTAGGCAAGAAAGAAAAGATAGTAGTGATTCCTGCTCTCTAGTCTTTGTCACCCAAGCTTCTTTCCTCTAGTAGCTGGAGCCATCAGTGAAAGTACCCAGGCAAGTCAGAGGGGCTCTCCACTTTTATGTCTCTTTTGAATCGATATGAGTAACGTGATTGCAGCATCAGAAACTGATATCAGAATGCCTTTGAAGGAAAAGATAGAAATTCAAGTATTGGTTATATAAATGGACAGTTAAGTGGAATGATAACACCAAACTTTGAATCAGTAGACCTGAAACCTAATTTTAGTTCTGACAGTAACATGTTTTGTGATCTCGATTATATAAGTTAACTTCTCTGAACTTGGACTTCTACTTGGCAAAACAGAGGTGAGAATGATTATTATACTCTGTATCACTCTCTTATGAGGCTATGGGTCAAAGAGTTTGTAAAAATGGTGAGGGCATTATTTTTGGTGTCCAAACTTTTAATTCCATATACTTTACTCTTTCTCAACTGCAAAACACTGTGTGAGATAAGAAAGCCAGGTGTTGTCATTCTCAATTTATAAATGAGAAATTTGAGTCTCAAAAAGGTCATTGGATTTGTCAAATGCTAAATTGTGAACAGGTAGAAGAGTCTAGGCTTCCAGAGTTGTTGCTCTTGATACATTCACACTTCCCAGAGAAAGAAAAGAATTTTCTCAAGGTCATATAACACTCTTGTGACAGAATCAGGACTAAAATTCAGGATTCCAGGTATCCTACAAAGGGTTCTTTTGGTATACAATACTACTAAGGAAGGGTGTACCTGACACTAGCTCTCTACAACAAAAAATAATTCACTCTTCCAAGATGTCTACTTTTGGTAAACTCCAGGACACTACACTCACTCTCTTAATCTGCCACATCAGCACGTGACATCTGATCTGGCCATTAACCCAATCATTGCACTGGTGAGCATACAGTACTTCGAGTTGGCTTTGCCATAGTTAGCAGTGCTGTCTCCCCAGCTGGCACGTCTGATGCATCTCTTGCTTTCTTCTATTGTACCCAAGTGTATATTCAAAACACTGTAGCTATTCAATCATGAGACATTTGAGTGTATCCAAGTTGCCTAGACTTTTTGAAGTTATTTTGGATGAGATATAAAAATAAGCCATGTGGTGTATATCTGAGTAGATATGTTACAAACACAGATTAAGTAAACAAAACATTATGCCATTAAGGCAAGAAGTCAATGGTATGTTATTAAGAGTTATCAGAATTAAATCTTTTAGTGAATACTGATCCAAATTTCTAGATATAGACATAGCCTTTTGTGTGATATTTACAATTGTATAAAGACATAGTCCTTAGCTCAATAAGATTTTGAAATAATGAATAAATAAAAAATATAAAAAAATGACTAAGGACTAGATAAAAGAGGAAAGTTTTCTGGAAAGCAATGACACTTGCTTGATATTTAAAAAATAGAGAGGTAAAAAATATAAAAAAGACTCCTTGGGCAAATAGAATAACATAAACTAAAAAAGGCAATACATTTTTCTGGCTATATATGGACAAAAAAGAGTGAATGATGTGGTGGGAGGTAAGTCTGGAAGGTTTAGACAGGGCAAATGCTTAAATTCTTAGCTTGGTGCTTGGAACGCAGAATTCAAACATAGAAAATGGCAGATGATAAAAATCGATTATATGTAAGAGTATCTTTGAAGATTCTTAAACAAGTTAATAACAATAAATATTTTTCTCAGTTTAAAATAGATTATGCATGTGTAGGTAATGATTTTATGTGAATGAACCAAATACCTACTGTTACAGGACAGATGTACCATCACCCTTTGAATAGAGCCCTTTATTTTCCAGGCAAAATGTCAGCTTCCAACATCAGTGATGACAGTCTCCCTGCCACTCTCTTCCTGATGGGAATCCCAGGACTGGAGTGGGCCCACATCTGGATTTCTGTCCCCTTTTGTGCCATGTATCTAGTAGCACTGGCTGGGAATGCTGCCCTCATCCTGGTCATCTCCATGGACAATGCACTGCATGCACCCATGTATCTCTTCCTTTGCCTTCTCTCACTCACCGACCTAGCTCTCAGCTCAACCACTGTGCCCAAAATGCTGGCCATTTTGTGGCTCCATGCTGGTGAGATTTCCTTTGGTGGATGTCTAGCGCAGATGTTTTGTGTCCATTCTATCTATGCTCTGGAGTCATCGGTTCTCCTCGCCATGGCCTTTGATCGATATGTGGCTATCTGCAACCCATTGAGATACACAGTCATCCTCAACCATACCGTCATAAGCAGAATTGGCCTTGCTGGATTACTCCGTAGTGTGGCCATTGTCTCCCCTTTCATCTTCCTGTTGAGGCGACTGCCCTACTGTCAGCACCACATCATGGCACATACTTACTGCGAGCATATGGGCATTGCTCGACTGGCCTGTGCCACCATCACTGTCAATATCATCTATGGGCTAACTGTGGCCCTGCTGGCCATGGGTCTGGATTCTATTCTCATTACTATTTCCTATGGCTTTATCCTCCGTGCTGTCTTTCGTCTTCCATCCCGTGATGCCCAGCACAAGGCTCTGAGTACCTGTGGCTCCCATCTTGGGGTCATCCTGGTCTTTTACATTCCTGCCTTCTTCTCCTTTCTCACCCACCGTTTTGGCCAACACCGAGTCCCCAAGCATGTGCACATCTTTCTGGCTAACCTCTGTGTGCTGGTGCCTCCTGTGCTCAACCCAATCATCTACGGGGCTAGGACTGAGGAGATTCGAAATCGACTTCTAAGACTGCTTCACTTGAGGTAAATTTCAATATGAGTTCTGAGCAAAGGTTGGAAATGAGAAAAATAAATGTGTATGGTAGCTGTCTAGATGCATTTACATGGATGAAGACCTATGATATGACAGGAATGTATTTACATGGAAGGAAGCTCTGGAAAGACAAGGAAAGGACAGATGAATTGGAGATATCAATAATCACATTGAAATATCTTATTCCTGAGGCTCCTTGAGCAACTCTGAATAGCCCAAAAAGGTAATATTTTTAATTTTGTCTCAAAATTATCTATGATTTCTGAAGGACTAATTCAGTTCTTGTTCTTGAAAGGAGTCTGGGTTTCATGGCGGGGATATTCTACTGTGAGTCTAAGTAGGAAAGAGAAAGAACATGAAGTAGATGGAATCTGAGTTCCAATACTTTGACTAGTGATTAAGCACACAGGTTCCAAAGTCAGAGTGCCTGGATTTGAATCTTGGTTTCTCCATTTACTAGTTTTGTGGCCTTGAACAGTTTGGCAAACTGTTAAATGGAGGATAATGATAAAATCTAACTCTTAATGTTGTGGTGAAGAAATACATTCATAAATATAAAAACTTAAGATAGTGCCTAACATATAACATGCTCAATGAATAAATATGAGAAAGTTGTGTAACCTCTCTAAATATTATTAGCCATGTTATAATTTACTTAGAGCTGTTTTATATTATATTGCTATAACTATGTCACATAACAACTCTAAACTATTTACATAGTGCTTGGTATATAAAGAGTGCTCATTAAAATTATATTTTCTCCACCTCTTTGGTCTTCCATTTTGAGGTCCCTTTCATTATAGCCAAAAAGCAGTTCCTTATTAAGGATTCAAGGGAGCCTGCTCAGGGTCCAAGTGCCTTTTTAAATAGTCTTTTATTGCCTTAATAACCTCAGTTCTAAAAAACACAAATAAACAAAATAGTCAAGAGGCTGTAAGCACAGCATAGGAAATACAGTCAATAATATTGTAGTAACTATGTATAGGGCCAGGTGGGCACTAGACTAATTGTGGGGATCACTTCATAAATAATATAAATGTCTAACCACTATGCTGTACACCTGAAACTAATATAAAATCATACTGAATGTCAACTGTAGTTGAAAAATAAAGTTTTTTAAATAAAAAGTACACAAATAAGTCCACAGATATAGTACTAGAAATGGCTCAAAAATATGGTTGTTATCATTTGCATTTTAAATTAAAAGCTTGTGATTCAAAGAGGTTAATAATCCTAAGGTCATGCATTTATATGGACAATATTTCATGTATTATTCAGCATTTTATAATAGAAAGATATGTGATATCTGGATCCAGATAGCAGTAAGCTTCAACTTCCCTATCTACTAGTTGCTGCATAAATTAAAGCATATCACTTAATCTACCACAGCCTCAGTAAAGTGTTTATTATTGTGCCAAACATAAATCAAGCGCTCAATAAAAATATCTGCATAACTGAAAATAATCTGTACTGTTTATCTATTTACTTCTTGATCAATTTATTCATTAGCATTCTAAAACTATCACAGCAGGAGTCTCGTTAGTTTCTGACATATAGTTAATAAGTATTCATTAAATATAATAAAAAATGTTGTGGACTATATAGGTATGTGTCATATTCTTTGTTGAATTAATAAATTATTGACTGATGTCTTCATTGTGCTATTGTGATGAGTAATGACAATGTATATCAAGTATCGAGCAGAGTGTCTGGCACACAACAGATATTTAATAACTTGATTTTTGTTTACTTTATATTACACTGGGCTGATCAGGTGAAGGCACATCCACAAGGATCAGGATAAAGAAGAGAAGATTTTTTTACTGAGCAATGCAATTAGTCCAAAGAGTATCATAAAGCCCATGGGTGAAACAAAAGGAGAACTGTCGGTTCTGGTCATGGAAAACTCCAAGTCTAGCTATAGAGGCAAGTTCACACTCAGGAAGCTGTCATGGGCCAGTCCTCTCTGTGGCCTCCGAAAAGCTCAGAGGAAAAAGAGCAAAAGAACTTCCTTTTTTGTTTACCTGGACTGTTACATGTATTGTCAATGAGGGTAAAAAGCAGAGAGTGGAAGAGAAAGCAAGACAGGACAACTGTGCAGGAAGTAGCCAACAAAAAGGATTGCTGGAAGCGCTAGAGGAAGCTGGGTGAGATTAAATTGCTAGGGGTCTCAAAAACTAGACCAAGATCAAAAAATATGTGGTTTTATAAATCAATTTGTATTGAAACAGTGATAGATCAATCACAATCAGTTTTTTAACAGCTATATTGAGGTAAAATTGATATACGAACACTGTACATGTTGATGAGTTTTGACATATGCACACTCCTGTGATGCTATGACCACAGTCAAGGTATGAAACATATCCATCAGCTCTGAAAATGTCCTTGTGCCATGTGCATGAGTTTGTGTGTGTGTGTGTGTGTGTGTGTGTGTGTGTGTGGCAAGAATCTTCAATCAGTTTTAACTCAAGACTAAAGTAAAGTGGGGTTAGCGGTTAACAGGAGAAAGCAATATGTCCCCAGGTGATACTTCCCTGATCACCACAACACCGTGTTCAGGATCATCCATTCCTAAATCCACACGTAAAAGGAATTAGACTTTTGAGGATAGACAGAAGTCACAAATCATCAAGCACGTGCAACTGATTCAGCCAGCTCTGTGAGCCTGGCCCTGCTAGTGCCCTAAGCAACCCTTCTCTTAGACCACTTTGAGAAGTGTCACGCTTTGGCATATGAGTCAGTGCAATGGATAAAATGCAGAGAAGAGTTTACAATGGACCTAACCAGGGAATGCTGCCATCTTGGATATTCTTGTTTCTTTGTGCCCTAAGTCCAGCTCTTTTAATTTGTGCTGAGACCCTACGAACTAGATTTTAAGTGATTCAGCCCTGGTGAGGCCCTGAGGAGCCACCCTGCCAAGCTCTCCCCAAAGTCACCAATCGCACTACTCCCAGGTCTGTCTGTCTTCTCTCTCTCTCGATCTCTCTCTCTCTCTCTCTCTCTCTCTCTCTCTCTCTCTCTCTCTCTCTCTCCACGCCCCTCCCCCTCCTATATGCAGGATTAAAAAAGAAAAATAAACCCTTTCCTTTGAACATGAGGAAACTCTTTCTAATGTAGGGAAGAGGCAAGAGAACTAAAATGTTAAATCAAGCTATCTTCAGAGACTGCAATATGCTGATCCGCCTTGCACCCAGGCCAGGAGGACACCTGTAGAACTAAGGAAGATTTCTGCTGGGATTGCTAACAACCCATTTCCCCACACCCTGAAGGAGAAATAGGAAAAACAGTCTTTAAGTAGCTGCCCTACACAAATAAAATCATTCATTCCCTATAGCTAAAACCTAGGGAACCTATGGATTAAAGGCTAGGAACTGCCAGCAGGCCTTCCACCTTCATATTTTTACCTTTTCATACTATATACTCTTCCCCTTCCCTTTCTTCATTGTATGTCCATATCAAAGGAAATGATTAAACAAAGTCTTTAAATTGTAGTTTACAGGAACTAAAGAATGATATATAAATCGAATTATCCCGGACACTCGGTGATCTTCCCTGTATCTTTCTCTCATTCCCTCTCACTGCCTTTACTCTCAATGTCTTTACACTCTCTCTCACTGTCCTCGTCTCTATTGTCTCTGTCCCTCTGTGTCTTGGATTCACTCTCTGCCATGGGGAGAAGACTATGCGCTGACTGTGGAGTGTTACCTCCTCTCCAATAAACATTCCTTTTGACTAACTTTGGAGTGTGTGTTGAATTCTTTCTACATCCTCTTCTTCTCTGGGTGCAGGGCTTGGTCCAGCGCCCCTGCCCCCACCAGGGGAATTTGCAGCCCTGCATCATTTCTACCACCTCTCTCTGCATATTTGACTGCTGCAATATTTGATTTTGATATGCTAATAACACATAACAGTAATGAGGAAGACATTCAATTTATGCCTATTATAAGTAGGTGTAGGTAATTTCTTTATGATGATTTGGTTTATTCTCTGAGCTTTTCCTCTCTAAATGAGACTCTAAACTCCTAAAAAGTTGAAAAGCTCATTTGTCCCTTACCCTGTGTCAGGGCAGCACAGATATACTTTTTGCTCATTGACTTTTGAAACCGAACCCTAGCACTGCAACCAGACCCTAATAGCCTTTTCTTTTTTGTTCCTTTTATTTTTTTTCTCTCTTTCCTCTATTTTTTTTTTTTTAAGTGTCTGTCAGGAGATAAAAACCGACCTCCTTACAGCACTCCAGAGATCACGAGACCACACCAGATTGAACTGGTCCCAGAGACTTAGGCAGGTGCAGTTAGCTGCTAAATGACCCTAAGCTGACCTTAAGAGCACAGTAGAACCAAGAGTCACAGAACTCAAGTAGCAATGATACTGCTTTTACCACCAGGAGCCCATTAAGAAGCAAGGGGTCCATCAAGAAGAAAGATGTGATGCAGGAACAAAATTTGGACACACACAGACCTGATTAATCAAACTTAGCCAGAATGGAATTTCTTTGTTCTCTCTTGCCCCTTCCTCATTCCTTACTTTAGATGACTTAGTTCCAAAACTATCTGATTCCAGCCCTCGAGTTAAAAATTAATAAATATGTATAGCCCCTTCTTAACCTCGTTCTTTATATTTCCTTCAAGCCTTTGTCCAGGGCAGATTGATCTAAACCTTGTCTCCAGTTTCTTTTTTTGGCTAACTAAGGAAAAAAAAAACTTTCTCTGCAAAAAACTATTGCCTCATACTTTGGATTCTCACTGCCTCTGTTCGGTAAAAACTTCATGAGAACTGATTGATTCTGTCTGTGGGGCAGTGTAAAGCTAAGAGCCCAAACTCTAGAATCAAGGATCTTGGATTTCTTCATCTCTGTTAATCACAAACTATGTAACCTTGGGAAAGTTATAAACCAGATGGGGCATGCTCCATCTGCCTGTGCTATGAGTCACCTCACTGACAGAGCAGAGGTTTATAGAAGAGAATGAGTGGACTGGGAAAGTAATGAAGACTTATCACTAAGACATAGGGAACACAGGACTTAAGGTAGGAATGGAGGTCACGGGAAGGATGCTGAGCTATATTTAGACATGCTCAGCCAGGGGTTGCTCTGGGACACCCAAAGGGAGCTAGTAAGCTGTGGAAAGTACAAACAGACTCAGATTTAGAAACCATGAACATAAAAGTAAGAGCAAGAAGCAGGGAAATGCCCAAACTCTTTGAAGGATTAATAAATTAATTCTCTGGAAGCACTACTTTATAAGACAGTGGTTAAGATAATAGTTTAAATGAAGCAGCTTAAAGAAAGAAAAGTCATTATATAAAATTATGAGGAAAAATTTGGGAAGATGAGGGATGAAAGTTCTGAGAAAGTTCTGCACCATATTGGAGATAGGTCTCCGCAGACGATGTTGAAACATGATCACTGGAAGGGCAGACACTTTCGAGTAATACAGAGATAAAAGGAAAGATAAAAGTCAGTAACAGGTAAGGTGGCAGAATTAAGCATTATGCAGCATAAAGGGAAGAAGCCTGCATAGGAAGAGAGCACAAAGCTTCAGAAGTAGTCGAGATGGACCGCAGAACAGGATCCTGGCACAGGCAAATGTCAAAGGATGAGAGGGGAAGTTAAAAATCGTTCCTACAGTAACAAGAGACTGGACCTAAAGACAGAAACACGATCAAAGAATGGGTGACTTTCAGTGTCCATAAAGAATGTCACGGCTTCTTGGGGGACCAAAAGCCACGATTTCTTCAGAGCGACTCTAAAGTTGGAACAGAGATGGCTCGTGGTGATGGTGGCAATGTTAGTGGGGAACTAGGTTGCCAGCTGAGCAGGAGCGAAATACTGAAATAAAACTCAGGATTTCTCCCACTTCATGTTCAAATTTAGGACATACTCTGAGGTATGAGGTGAAACCCACACCCAAGACCATTTAACATGATCAATCCCCCCCCCCCACCGCCAAAAAAAATTATCTTTGCCCGCCTACCCCCAAAATCGACATTACACATGAGATCCAAGCAATCTTTTTAATGTAGAACAGGCTTGGGCAGTGAGGGAGGGGCTATTCCAGTGTGCACATGATCTGAGTGGGAGGAATTCTCAAAATAAGCTACTACCCCTCCCCTCCCTTTCCCCCTCCTTCTCCTCCCTCTCCATGGGGTGGTGCTTTGTGGCCATCAGCTGGAGGAACCTAAGCCTCTGGTTCCCCCAGCAGCCTCTCAGTGGCAGCATGGATGTCTCCGCCTGTGGCCATCAGGGCCTGCAGGTTAGCATCATGATTAGCAAAGCCCATGGCCTTCAGATGCTCCAGTTCTTGCTGGTAGCGGCCTTCAGTATGAGGGGATGAGAAGAGTGGGGATTGGGTAGACTGAGAGCAGGCATTGGCCAGTGCATGAAGGAGCTGAAGAACGGCCAAAGTGGGTTGCACAGGGTCGGCTCTGTGACCCTGTCCTCCACCCCTGGTTTCAGGGGCTCCTGTAGCCCCATGTGGTCTACCTGGGCCCCATAAACAAGGTCCCAGCCCAGGCACCTCCCTAGACAGTATCTGCAGGCCCTTTTCTATCTGTATCAATGCCTGCAGTGCTCGTGGGTTCGTGAGGATGGGAAGAAGTGGTATATGATGTCGCAGGGGGCTGCCAGTGGCCAGCTGGTGTAGCAGAGCTGGATTTTGCTGGAGGACATGCAAAGCTCTACGCAAGGCAGAGGGTGAGGGTCTCAGCTGACTGGTTAAAGTGGCTTTCCCTATGGGCTGCTGGCCATCATCAGGGGAAAGATCCTGACCTGAGTATGAGTCCGGCATACCGGTCCTGCACCCTGAATTGACCTGGTTTGAGAACATGCCCCTGGACTGAGCAGCTACTCCTGCACTGACCTCCTGCATCAATGGCCTGGCAGAGGTGGAGGCTGTGGGGACAGCAGTGGTGGTGTCAGTACTGCTGTGAGCATTGACCTCTTCTCTGCAAAGTTCTGAACCTGGGTTGTGGCCTTTGGAAGCAACCAGTGGGGCCAGAGTAAAGAGCATGAGCTGCTGGATATCAGAGCCAACCGGACGCATGGCATTATCACCACCTGGCACTGCCTTCAAGGCCTCTAGTCCCCGCTGGTCTGCCTGCAGGAGCTCCTGTTGCCGGGCTGGGCTCTGCAAGTTTTCTAGAGCCTTAGGAACTGGTTCAGGTTTCTGTACTGGCCTTGAGGATTCAGGAACATGGCTGGTATTGGCTGGTTTCTCACTTGCCAGGCCTTGAACCAGAGGGTCTTCCAGGAACTGCACTACGGGTTCAGGTGCAGCCATTAGGAGTTGAGCCAGTTGGCCAAAGAAGTCAGCCAGATCAGGTGAGCTCCGGACTAGCTGGCCTAGCCTGGCTAGCATCCCAGCACTCTCAGAGCTGGAGGGTTCAGAACGATGTGTGCAGTGGCCTGTGGGGTCTGGCAGAGTTCCAGGACTGGGCAGAGTTCCTTTCACACGAGTCCTCACCACCAAGTGAACCGTAGTTCCGTCAAGGATGCCACGTTGGCTCAGTATGTCTTGATCCCGGAGGATCTTTCCGGTGAAGATAAGCACTAGTCGGTCAGTGTCACAGTGAAGGCGTTTGGAGATCTGTTTCTTAAAGTGACGGACGCTGCTATTTTCTGCCAGCATAAATTCCTGGCAGTCCTGCGGGGTCTTGACAGACACTCTGATGGTATGTGATGATGGCTCCCGACCAGACACCATGCGGCTGTCACCTGCTTCTTCTCTAGCCTGTGCCATATTTCCTTGAGAGTGGAATCAAGGCTACCTGAGGACCTGTAGAAGCCTAGATGTAGCACTGAATACACGTAGAGGCAGGGACCCAGTAGGTGTCCGGTGATGTCCTCTCACCCACGTCCTACAGACCCCACCTCCCAGTGTAGCCCTGCAGCCACCTGGCTCCCATAAGGGTGGCAGCTGCCCTTCTCCAGGGTCAGTCTTAGGGATACGATGTCAGTGATGAGGTCACAATTGAAACATGAATGGGGGGAGGGCAGAGATCTCCACCACCTGCTTGAGGTTCGATGATTTGTGTCAAATAGCAATAGAAAAAAAATTTAATATTCCTATCTAGAAACATACTTTACACCAGCTTATTTCACTGTTGAAAACCATACTACCTGAGTTTGATCAATGAATATATTTGAGTAAAAAGGCGGCTGTAGAACTAGTTTATGAAGTGCTGATTCTAGTCACCTATCTTCCACTAAATTATTGTCTACTGACCATGGCCTAATCAAGACCACAGATTCCTTTAATATATGAACAGAATGAAGATATGTATAATTTATCCATCCAGCCTCACTGGGGTTTCATAGGCAGCTTGCATCTCTGAGGCCCACCAGAGCAACCCATCCACACGGTTCTATGACAGCATCCTGTTTTCCAAGAACTTGCAAATAAAGTTGCTCCCAGAGAGATAAATGATAATTTCGACTCTCAGAGGATCAGAGTGAGACCAGAGAAATTATAAGAAAGTTACAGTTTGACTTTAGGTCTTTATGACTGAACAATGATTAGATTTAAGATATATTTGAAGAGGATATTTGTCACTTGGAAGGGGACATATTTTGACTGTAAGAACAGAAAACATAGATTCTCTCAGGCACTGTTCTGACCACTCCAAGCAGGAGGGGCCCTCAGGTAAAGTCTCTAATCTCTGCAGCAATTATACATTTTTCTTTTACTATGAAGATGAATACATCAGCCTGTTTTAGGCTCTTGCCATTATAAAATGGAATTGGAGACGCCATCTCAGAGGAATTGCCTTGGGCGCCTTACTTCTCAAACCTTTGGAATGTTCAAACAGGGCAAAATAACGTTTGGACTGGGCCAAAGCAACATTGTATTCCAAACAACTGTTTACAAAGCTAACAGGAAAGCAGATACCCTGACTACAGGACTAAAAGTGAGTTACATTCTTTAGAATGAACACCACAGTGGATAGCCAAAGAATAATTTAGCTTAGATGCACCAATAGAAATTTCTTCCTTCTAATCATGTAATTATTTACCTTCCCTTCCTCATAAATACCCCTTGTCTTTACCTCTTAATGGGAACACTATTTGAGTTTCTGCCTGAATCAGTGCTTCCCAGAATTGCAATTCTTTTTGATCACAAATAAACACTTGTTGCCTCTCACTTTGGCCTTTTATTTTTAGGTTATTTTTATTCATGAATGTAGAACAAGCACGTATTAGAATCCTTTGCTGTCCTGATAAGTAGAATTATATATAACAATGAATGAACTCAACTCTGTCTTCACAAATCTGTTTCGCCCAGTCTTCAAGATCTCAGCTAAGCTTACAGTCAAGACAATTAATGCCAGAAAGGAATCTCAAACTTGTCATTCCCTCTAGTTTCTTTCTCTATTCTAATAAGATTATCATTCAACCAGTTCTTCAGGCCCAAAACACAGGAATCGCTCTTGCTTCCTCTCTTTACATATCTAATTTATCAACAAGCATTATGGGCTTTTTCTTCTAAGTGTATCGTGAATCTTATCATCTCAGTACTTTCAACACTGCAATAGCCTGAGAGCTGGTTTATCTGCACCTTTTTGGGTCCATTAGAGTCACTATGTCCCACAGTTTTGTTCCTGTCTCAGCCTATCGGTAACCAATGTGTGGCTGGACTGGCCCCGTGGTTCTTATTATGATTGCAAGACACTCTCAGCAATAAGCATCAGGAAACTTTGAAAAAGACAAAGCTCTTAACTTACAACTCTTGCAAGTTACACGGCACATTTGGAGCCACACAGTGAGGTCACGGGTAGAGAGAGAGGGAGAGAGTACGCGGATCTGGGATTCTGTTTTTGGGGGGTCAAGGGTAGGTAGGGGCTTAGGATTTCAAGGGCTAATTCTTTACTGATGGACTTAAAACATAAAAGCAGGAATTTAAATCACAGAAAGAGAAAAAACAAGCTGCCCAATGGTCAGTTATGAAAATCAACAATGATACCTAAAACAAAGGAAATAACAGAGGAGAGGGGAATGTGCTGGCTCTTTAACCTTGTGGCTGGCAGTGTGTGTTTTTGGAGACTGCAATTTTTGAAGTGGATGCCTCTTTGAAGTGGATGTCTGGGAATTCAAAGCTTAAGCTGGGCATTGCATTACAAATAAAGAAAAATCACTGTCCGTGCATACATTATAGGTAGTCAATATAATCTTTTAAAAAATGAACACAATGCAATATACATAGGATGTATTATTGAATTGCACACTTGAAACCTATTTAATTTTATTAACCAATGTCACCCAATAAATTTAATAAAATGTAAAAATAAATAAAAATAAAATGTAGATCAATCAACCTCACCTCTTTACCCCCAAACACCTAAAGTCAACTTATTATACTTGAATTAAATCTAAATGCCTTACCAAGACTAAAATGCCCTAATAATTTGGTCCATGGCTACCCCCTGAACCCAACTCCTGAGTATCCATTCCAGTCACAGCTAACTCCTTTCATTCATCACATCTCTGCTTAAATGTTCTCTTCAGTGATGTTCTTCCTGATTACCACCCAAAAGAAGCTACCTGTTGATCTCTGTCTCCTTACCCTCCTTACTTTCTCCTTAGCTTCTTCCTTTCTTGAAATTATATTACTTGGTGCCTACTGACATCATGAAGGCAGGGCTTTGTATAGAGAACACCTCCTCACTCCAGCACCAGAGGACCTGACCTACTGGGGTGTTCAATTAATATTAGCCAAATAAATAAATGAATCCTCAATTCTCTCTTCCTTGAATCTTGCACATCCAATCTTATCAGAAAGTTTTCTAAACTCTATCTCTAAAATATAGTTTCTGTTGTCCACTTCTTGCTTTATGCCCTTACGGAGAACCCTAGTCCAAGGACAACACCATCTTTCTGTAGAATGGCTGCAGAGGTCTTCGTCTGATTTGGCTTCTACCCTCGCCACACTCTCATTCACACTCCACATGAAATGAGAATCAGATTCACACTCCTTTCGTGGGCAAGAAAGTCCTGAATGATATTGCACTTGCCTGCCATTCCCACCTCACTCTGAAGCACTCTCCCTCTCGTTCTCTGCACTCTGGACACTGAGGGGAGGCAGAGTTTGCAACTCCAAAATATGTTTTTTGTTTTTTTTTTAGGATATTATTTTAAAACTGGTTACTTTTAAAAAATGAAAGGCTCAGAAAGAATCTTGAGCTGCCTAAAGAAATTCTGGTAGAAAAATCTCCTTAAAGAAAGGGAGCTATCACCTTAGCATAATATAAATTATGTGGGGCAGATAGAGAAGAATCAGGAAAAGTCTGTTGGACTCCCTTCTGTGTCCCACTGGTTGTGTGGCCCAGCAAGAATCTATTTACCGCATGTTTGTTCTTTCTCATCTACCTGTGACTCTCCTACTTTCCCTTTGAAATCTCAGACCCCTGCCTTTTTCTCCTTAGTTCAGAATGGCACATAAGCCCCAACTGCCCAATGTGTCCTCAGGTCTCACTCTCTTATGAAAATCCCATATGCACATACATGACAAATTTGGTCATTTTCTGCTGTTAATCTGTCTCAGGTTAATTTATTAGTCCAGCCAGAAGAACTTAGAAGAGTAGAAGTAAAATTCTTTTCCCTTCCCTACAACGCACTAGCTTTCTTTCCTTTTTCTCTTTTCCTTCCAACGTATCAAGCTCTATCCAAACATGGGGTTCTTTTTTATACTTTCCCATATGCCTGAAACAGTCTTCTCCCAGCTCTTTGAGTGTCTGGCTTCCTCTTACCCTTAAAGTTTTGGCATAAATACGCCCTCCAGAAAAAAATACACTCTGACCACCCCTTTAGAAATATGTCCCTCCTTCCCTTATATACATTAGCAAAGTATCTTATTTCCTGCATTAAATGTATTATAATTCAATATTTTTAATGTAATAGAAAGTGATATAAAATAAAGATTGAGTGTGACCTCTAGAAATACTGCTTCAAATCCCAGCTCTGGCTTCACCATTTACTAGCTGTGCAAGTTTAGACTAGACACTTAACATTCTTATACTTTACTCATCTGTAAACTGGGTTTAATAACAGTACCTACCTTATAAGGTTGTTTTAAGAACTGAGTTAATAGGTACAAGTTTATTGAACAGTGTCTGGTTCTTGCTGAGTGCTCTGTGTTAGCCACTACTTCTATTTCTTATTTGTTCGTTAGTTTGTTTGTTTGAGGTCTGTTATCTTCACTATATTGTAAGCTCCTTAGAGCAGAAACCATATCTATCTTGTTCACCATTGTGTTCACCAACCACAGCTTTGACATGTAATAAATGTTCAGGAAATATTTATTGAAACAATGAGTTATAAAAGTGTATTTTAATAAGTAAAAAAAAGCTTTATGCTATATTACCAGGTTAAAAAGTCAAGCTATAAAACACCAAGTACACATAATCACAGTTTTGTAAAATATGTGAAAGAACAACATCAAGGTATTAGCAGTGCTATCTGGGTCGTGGAATTATTGCCGGTTTTTGTATTCTTATTTTACCTATCAATCTTATCTAAATATTTTTAAAATATTAAAATTTTTTAACAAAAAAAATGAAATTATATTTTTAGAAAAGAAGAGGTTTAACTATTAGAAGAGTGGAGGCTTTATGACTACTTATCAAGGAGGTATATGTTTGCTGTATGAAAATCACTGAAAGGTCTCTCTGAAACAAGAATTCAGCGCAGCTTCATCACAGCAATATCCATTCTGAAAATATAATGGAAAAAAATTTCACTCAAAAAGCGCCCAAAATATAATGTTTAAATAAAGCTAAATGTTTAGCAGTTATATAAAGAAAGTACAATTCTTTATAAATAAATGAAACATGAATGGAAATATTTTCTCTTCTAAAAGACTGTCTCTTATACATTTCTCAATTTTCCTCTAATTTATAAACATAATGGGAAAAGCCAATCAAAATGGCATTTGTCTTTTTCTAAAATCTGACATCTACTACAAAGGGTATCCAGAAAAATAGACAAAATTAGACAATGAGATATTGCAAAGGAAAAATGAATCAAGAATTGATTTTTTGTCATTAAATATTTTAAAGTTAGAGTATTTGAAGAAGTGTGGTATTAGTAGATTAAATTTTTAAAAAATAGGTATGTGTATACTCATATGTAGACTATGGTAAAGAAGGTATTTCAATCCAATATAGGTACTTACAAGAGTCAGGGATGCAAAAATTCCAATTGAATGGCACAAATTCTTCCTCTTTCACTTTGTACAGGTAAGAATTAAAGCATTAACTTGATTTAGTACAGTAGCTAAGTGGGCTCTGGAAATAGATTGTCTAATTTCGAGTCCTGGCTATACTACGCAGAAGCTGTATAACTTTGAGCAATGTACTCCCCTTCTCTCTAGGCCTCAATTTTCTTCATCTGAAAAATAGGGATAATGATATGATCTGCATTAAAGGACTGTCATATGGATTCAACAGGATCTTGCATGTAGGAAAACCTCAAAAAGTGTTAGCTATTATTAAAATTAAATGTAAGTAGTGCAACCTAAAATATCTAGAAAAAATGTAGGCATGTATTTGTGATAGAGATATAAGGGGAATATCTAAAACACACACACACGTGCAAAAAAGCACTTTCTGTTGTTTCGTTGGATACCTTTCTCTTAAAATGTTGTCCATCTACCTGGCTGGCTATTTGTGATACAAATTAGCATTGCAGACTTTTTTTGCTTTCCAGAAAATCACTTATTTTGAAGAGCACATTTTCTTTGTGAGGATCTAGGCACCAGGCCCAGTATGATCATAACTCTGGCTTTGCCTTCATTCTCCATTGGCACAGTTCCCTAGTGTGGGGTCCTTCCAAGCCCCAGATATTTGGCTTGGAGCACTGACGGAGTGTGAGAATCAGAGCCAGGACTGCAAAGGGAGGCCTGCCCTTTCAGGAACATCAGCCTGCAGGAATCTCCTCTTCCCCAAACCCCAACGGTCTTTATTCCCTCAAGCACAAACCCCAGTCCTGCAATATCCTCTATTTGATTCATATTGACTTAGTCTCCTCAACTTCTTTCTCACACGGCCACTCATTTTCTCACTTCTCAACCAACATTGATTCAATGGATCATTTACTGAGGGCTTTCCATGTTCCAGGCCCTGTGTTAGCTGCTAGGTGGAGGATAATGACTGTCTCTGATCCAGAAACCTCCTTCTCCTAGAAGTTTACCTCTTTCATCATGGAGCTAGGTATGGGGCTGATGAGGTCAGTCACTGATGAGGCTATAACAAGGATTCTAAATACCCCATCAACTAACCGTAAGGTTCTCTCAAGAGAATATGGCTAGAAAAGAGTCCATTAAATGAATACTCACCTAAAGTCAGGACTTTTAGACCCAGATTCCCACCTGCTGTCTGCCCTGCTGAG
>NW_006438643.1:978559-989145 GCF_000325575.1 Pteropus alecto | reverse complement strand
GAAAAGGGATTCGAAATCTCTTGCTCCACCTAAAGGCTGGAACCTCATACAATGAGATAAAGATCTCAAAACCTCACCGTTTTATCTCTAAGTCACCTTATCGGTAACTAAAATGTAAAGACAGGTTGGTCCAAGTATCCTGGGTTCCAGGCAGGGATTCTGCTTCTCCCAGTTCCTGAAAAGACCCTCAACACTAAGTCTCTGACTTTTAAACACACCCCACGGCCGGCCACTTTTACACAGTGGTAGCTTCTAAAAAAGACACTTTTCTTTTCTGACATGAGTGTAGCATTGTTGTTTATGTTTAAACTCCCATTCTGTGGCAAAATTCTAACAGACTGTGTCGTGTATGTATGCTTACACATGTGGACATAGGGTATGCCCATGTGAAGGTATATTTTTACCTGTGAATATGCACTGCATGGTTGTGCATTTCTCCACAGTGTGCATACCTGTGTAAGCCCATGGCACATTTATGTGTATGTGGACTGGGAGGCATTGTTCATTTGCCCGATTTATGAGTTGTAACACCTTCATCCTAGAAGTATATGGGCAATGGGAAGCTTTCCTAAGTGAAAACTAGAATTTAGTCTGAGATGCCAAGGGCACCTCCCCTGTGCAATGCACATCCTACCTTGGTATCTTTGTACATAATGGCTCTTCTGCTGGAATACTCTCCCTTCCCCTCTCAGATTTTACCTACTTTATTTCTACTTTTCAAATCGTAGCTTGGAGTGCATACTCACAGCAGCCTTCCATGTCTCCCCACACTAGATCAAACCCGTTATGCTATTTCACACTCCCCATTTTTTTCTCCATAGCATTTATCATAGTTTGTAATTACACATGAGCATTCTTCAGATAGAGTTTGAACAGTTCCTGCTATCAGATCATAAACTCATGAGGGCAGGATCATGTCCCTTTTACTCACATTGAATTCCTAATGTTGAAGACTGAGCACAGTGTCGATACCCAATTTCTGAACTTAGAATTGCAAGAAAGATAAAATCCAGGATAAGCAGAATTTGTGGCAATGAAAGCAGCGCTCTGAATCTAGCCACTGGGGTCAGTAACTTTGTTAACATGATGAGATTAGGGAATTTTAGAACTCACCCCAAATCCTGCTCTATCACTATCCACTCAGGGATCAGCATCGAATTCAGAAAATGTGAGTCACCTGTAGTATCATCTTCAGGAGCAATAAAAATAAGAAACTGTGACTACTTTCACTTTTCAACCACGCTGGTGGTAAGAAGCCCCAAAGAACAGGATATATGGTGGCACCTCCTACAGGACACAAAATCGAGGGGACCTCTGGAAGGACACCTAGAAAGCTATCCCAGCTTGCCCTCCTCTGTTCTCTATGCCTCTGAATCTTCTACTTTAAACCCTTCAGTTTCCCCTCAAGCACTCCTATCCATGCAGAGATAACTCTTCTCCCATATGCTCCCCTTTTCTCATAGCCCACAAAGAATCAGACTCAGGCAGCAACTGGCACTGGAGATTGGATGTAATTGTATCTCAAGACAGGCATATGCAGAGCTCAGACTAGGGTCCCACAATGGCACAGTGGCAGGGATGGTTAGGTCATTCACAGCACCCCCACCCTGTTTCTGGCTCTCATTCTTCCTCATGGACTCTGGATCAACATTGTCTCCGCAGTAAAGGGCATCATAGTAAATTTGGTTCATAGTGCAGCTGCATTCAAGAATGGGGGAGCTGGACAGTGGAATATGGGGGAAAGGGCACAGAGGAAAAGATACGGTCTGAATAACTCCGGCACCTACGACTGCCTCAGCTTCTCCACCGCAGCATCCACGTCGCCCCCTGTGGCAATGAGAGCCTGGAGATTGGCTTCTGGATTCAGAAAGCCCATGGCCCTCAGTCGTTCTAGCTGCACCCGAAAGTGAGTCTCGGGCTGTAGCTGAGGAGAATTGGCACTCGCTAAGGCTTGCAGTATCTGGAGGAGGGGAGTGGAATGGAGGCCTAGCTCCACAGAGCCCTGTGCTGGGGGAACCTCAGGAGTTGGGGTTGGGGGAGGATCCTCAGGCACAAAGGCACCCTCTCTAGGCTCTGTACCTCCTGCCATATTTCCTAGCCCTGCTAAGCAAGGCATGAACCAGAGTAGGAGGTGAGGTGCTTCAGTAGCCAGAACCTGAAGCCCCTGCTCAATCTGCAGCAGGGCACGCATGGCACGAGGGTTTGCCATGGCTGCCTGAAGGTGCAGCAGCAGTGGCAGCTGCTGGCGCATCTCCTCATGCAACTGTGGGGCCTGATTCATGCTGGCTGGCCTCAGAGGTGGTGGCAGCCAGGCATGCTCAGGGATTCCAGGGGTAGCCGCCATGGGGGAAGGTGGTGAAGAAACAAATGGCGCCCTGTTGGCAGCAACCCCCAACCCTGAGACAAGATCAGGCATGCTGGTGTTGGGCCCAGTGGAGCCATTCCCTGTGCCATCTTGGCTTCTGTTTTGTCTGGCACTACCCTCTGTGGGGTATCTCAGGAACCCTGGGGAGGAGGACTTTCCTTTGATCGTTACCGACTCCTTGGGGAGCGGTTGGCCTGACTCAGGTTTCTGGGATGAAGGTGAAGTTGGGGGAACTCGGTTTCCTGGTGGTGGAGCTTCTTGGCTTGGGCTGAGGGTGGAGGCGATCCCCTGCAGGTAGGTTCCTAGGGACTGTGGAGCCTCATGTAATTGCTGGAGATAGTCATAGAGCCCTATACTACCTAGAATGTTGGGAACCCTGTTTCTTATTTCAGATACATCCTGGTCCCCAGGCTGCCTGCCTCGTCTGCCACCTGAGCCTCCATATGTGGAAGCCCAGGGGTTGGGAAGAGGGTCACAATTCTCTGTCCTTGAAGGTTGGCTGCTGTTGGTGGTAGCATTAGCGGTAGTGGTAGCAGCAAAGGGATTGCCACCAAACTGCTCCTGTACTGCATTAAGCATTGGGTCCATAATATCTGTGTACATGGTCCGAAGCACATTGTAGCCACCAGGGATGCTCTCCAGGTTACTGAGCGCCCGGTCCTGACTACGCATCATCTCTTGCATCATGGCAGGGTTACGTAGAAACTCCAGTGTCTGCCGCATGATTTCAGGGTTGTTGAGAATATGCCCAATCTCAGGGTTGTGCTGGATCAGCTGCTGCATATGGGGGTTGTCAAGAACCAGCTGGCGCACCAGGCCTGTGTTGGACAGAAGACCCTGGACAAAGGGGTCATCAATGACCTGAGCTACAAACTCAGGCACAGATACATGCTGCCACATCAGTGAGCTTGGCTGGTCAGGGAAACTACCAGAGGTCAGACCCAGCCCAGTGAGGCCCGTGAGGACACCTAAGCTAAAGGTGGGTGGCCCATCTGCTGGGTAAATGGAGCTGGGCTGAGGGAGAGACCCCGGGCTTGGGGCTGAGGTAGGGACTGGAGCAGCTGGGCACTCAGTGCCCATGGTACGGCGCTGCATCTTGATGACCAGGTGAACAGTGAGGCCATCTCGCACTCCACACTGTGCCAGTGAGTCGGGGTCCTTGAGGATTTTGCCAGCAAAGATTAGGACCAGCTGATCAGGGTGAGCCTTAAAGCGTTGAGAGATCTCTTCCTTCAGCTGCTGGATGGTACAAGTGTCTGTAACTGAGAAATCCTCCTTGTCCTTGGGCGTCTTCACTGTCACCTTGATGAAATGGGAATCCTGGACTGGTGCTGGGCTGCCTTGTGGCGGGGCCTCTCCACTTTTGGCCATGGTAGGCAGCAGGAAGCCCAGGTCTGTGGGGACACAGCTGGGGGATGGGAATGGGAGACCAAGATCATCCTTTTGGGCAGTGGTGAAAGTAGAAAAGGTGAGCACAAAGAGGGCCTGGGATCTCAAGGTGAGGGAACTCGAGAGTTCACAGGGAAGGGCTCTGAGTTCCTTGGGATAGTATGCTTTGGGATGATTATGGGTTTGAGAGATGCTGGGGTCAGGGGAGAGACATCAGAGCCCATGGAAAAGAGGTCTACAGTTGATGAGTGAAGGGGCAATGGCAGGAAGAAGGGCCCGGTTTGGGGAATACATACCAATCAGCTGTGACCCCGTCCTTCCTCTTAAACAGGACTCCAAACCACCCTCATCTTGCTGAACAGCCACCCCTGAAGCCTTCTGGGCCGGAACCCACTCCATCAGGTCACCTCTGTGACCTCATGACTGACATCACAACCTCATACAATGGATTCTTGAAATTTCTCCAAGGTGTCCCAGATCCCTAGGAACTCGGTCTCCCCCAGCCTTTGAGGTTTCCACTTCCATTATCCCTTTTTCATAGTGCGGGGCCTGGGCTGACCCTCCTTCTTAGGCCGAGAGTTCTGCTTTCATACATCCCAGTATGTGGTATGTGGGGACTCACGTGGATTAGATTATTTAAAAAGACTCCTTAATCTTTTGTGTCCTCATTAAGATTCAAATTCAGCTACTCTTCTTGGCATCTTAAGTTCTTATCTTTTCTCTGCTTCAACATTAGCCATGAGAATTTTACATTTTTTCATAGTATTGACTTTCTGATGGGCAGGAGCTAGAGTATGGGAGAGGGGTCAGGGATGATATGAAATTTTTATTTTACTTTAAAAAAAAATCATTATCCCCCAGAAGAACTCAAAGAATATATATTTATTGATTTTTTTAAAAATTGGAAATATGGTTGTTAAAATTAAGAGTTCAGTTTTACAGATATGAGATGTCTATTTTATATCCAAATGGAAATGTGGAAAGGTGATTCAGTACCATGAATCCAGCGTTTATCCACACTGACAAAAATATTTAGAATCATGAGATTGGAGAGTGTAGGAAAAGGATAGAGGTAAAAAGACTGAGTCACGGGCACTGTAATATTTGGAAGTCTGGAAGATTAGATGAATTCAGCAAAGGATATTTAAAAGAAAGCATTAAGTCAAAAGAGAGAGACAGAGCAGATTAAAAAGAGTTTCAAAAAGGAGAGAGTAACCAAATGTGTCAAAAGAAGCTGAGATGTCGGTAGGATGGAGACTGGGAATTGATATTGGATTTGACAAGAAAGAATTAGGACCATGATAAGACCAGGTTTAGAACAGTGATGGGGGCAGAAAACCTGATTGGAGTGGGTTTAAAAGCAAATGGATTAGAAAGAAAGTGAATCCAATCAGAGTATTGTAAATCATAAAAAAGGATGGTGGCTGAATGAGAACGTAAGGATAAAGGCTTTTTGTTTTGTTTTTTTCTTAAGATGAAAATATTAAATTATATTTTTATTCTGATGGGATAAAACCAATGAGAAGAAAAAAATGATGTAGGAGAAAGAGAAAACAATTGCAACAGTAAAGTGTTGAGTAGATAGATTAGTGGAGAGTTGATTTAGGAGCATGGATAGTTTATTCAATACAACAGGCTAGAGGGAACAATGTATGGGTACAAAGGCAAGTAAATTGGTCGATTTAGTGATGCACATGGATGTAAGTCACTTTTGATCACTTTTGTCTTCTTGTTGGAATAAGCAAAACACCAGCCGTGGTCGAGAATAAAAAAGGAAATGGTGAAGGTTTGAGAAGAGCAGAAAAGGTATAAAATGTTCATCTCGAAGAATGTAGAAGTGAACTGACTAGGGCATTGGATCTCCAAGTGTGGTCCCCAGACCAGCAGCATCAGCATCACATGGAAACTTGTCACAAATACAAAATATGGGGCTCCAGTCTAGACCTACTGAATCAGAAACTTTTGAAATGGAGCTCAGAAATCTGTGTTTTGACACACTATCCAGTGTGATTCTGATGCAGATTTTGGTGAGAAATATTGAAGTAGGAAAATGTAGTAAGATTACTAGCAGATCATTTAAGGTTTTTGGTAATCAGTTTAGATGAGACTACTCAGCACAATTGTCTGCTTTTCTCTGCTCACATAGAGATTAGGCAGAGTTAGATATGCCATGGTGAGTATTATGCCAGAATAATTATATTGATAGATCACGGAGTAGTACTGAAGCTAGAGAACTGTGGTCAGGAAGCAAAAGAAAGTACAAGTAGGACACCTTCCTCACTTCTAAGTCCACCAGGAATGAAAGAAGCAATGAGCACTGCCAGAGAAGCAGCCTCCTTAGTGAACGGTGAAATTGCAGTTACAGAAAATAGGTGAGGGAACATTTTGAAAGTTGTAGGTATAATGGTTTTGCTGTTGATAAAATATAAGTTCTAAACAGTAGGGTGGAAAGTTTTGGAGAATTGATGATGAGTGGGATTCTGATTCAAATGAGAGATTTTCAAGCATATTGGGATAAAGATTAGATGACCCGGAAACCTTGGACTTTTTATGTAAACTGAGGCAACCAATGTATAAGCCTTAATTGGATTAATAGAGATGGCTCACTGGGAAGGGAAAAAAATCAGTTTTAGCTATAATTTCTTTATTGAGATGTATCTTTTTGTGGTGGAATGGGAATCTTTGGCAGTATGTTTGCTAGACACACTTGGAGTTTTGCTCTTGCCAATGCTTTTGTCAAGGCTCTTGCCAATGCTTTTGTCAAGGCTGGAGGACAGGTGGTCTGTGAGGAACACACACATCTCTGTGGATCCCCTTCGCAGTCCAGAATCAAACACTTCTCACCACCTCCACTGCTCCCTCACCAGTCCCAGACTCTACTATTTTCTACCTGCTCTATCACAGAAACACATACTAGTTTTACTGCTTCCAGCTTTTTCCTTTACCATAGTCTATTACCCCCACAGAGGCCAGACTGATAAATCAAATCACTTCTTTCTTTTGCTCAAAATCCAGCAGTGATTTTCATAGTAAAATCCAAAGTCCTCACCAGACTTACAAAGCTCTTCAAGATTCCTCTGATGTCTTCTTCCCACCCCCACTCCCATTTTTTTGGTCACTCCATTCCAGCTACGCCATTTCCTTGTTATTATTCAAAAACAAGAATACTGCTACCTCAAAGCCTTTTATTTTTTTGAAGGTAGCCTTTTCTGCCTTGAACATACTTCTCTCAGAAAATTGCATGTGCACCTCTCCCAATTCCTTTTGATTTCTGCTCAATGGCCACATTTTCAGAGAGGACTTTTCTGTTTATTCCCTGTTAAAAATGGCTTAAACTGCTGCATTTTTCATCAAAGCACTTATCACAACCTAACACGTATATAAGTTGAATATTGTTTGTATCCCCACAAAAAGGAAGTAAACTCCATAAATGATCTTTGTTTTATCACTGATATTTCTTTAATGCCTAAAACAATATTTGACTTATTAAATTATGGCAAGAGCTTGATAAATTATTTAATAATTAAGTATTTGAACCACAATTCTTTCCATAGCAATTGGCTGAGATACTCGGTGAGGCAGGAAGAAGAGGAGATAGGGCTTTGGTTAACTGCAGAAAGCATAAGCAACACGCAGGAGCTATGCTAAGAATGATATTGTTGGAAATGTTGAGCCTCACGGAGACCTGGGTTTTTTGCGGCTAGAATGAAAGGTGGCAGCAGCTATACCTCTCTGTGCTAAGAGATAATGATAATAGTGCAGCAAAGCCCTATGATCGTGGAAACGGCAGTTATTAAGAAACTCCTACAAAGATGAATACTCCTTAAGACTTGACTTAAATGTGGGTCTTTTCCCACTCTGACTCACCAGGTTTTTCTTCTGCTGCTTTTAAACTTGAACATTTTGGATTTGAAGAACCAAGAAAGTATTTACAATTAAATATCTGAGTCTATCTGTAGTATTTTTCCCTTCTGTATGTTTTGTCTTCCTTATATGTGGGTCTGTTTATGTATCTCTAAGTATTTATGTATATCTGTGTACACACATGACTGTATTTTTTGACTTTATGTGCCTATATATGTGAACCTTCAGCCATGTGAACTTGTGTATGTGTACATACTTATGTATGTTCTTGAGTATGTGAATGTGCTATGGTATCGTACATGTGGATCTCTAGTGTACAACTATGATTCTCTATATTAATATATATGCAAATGGTGTATGTGTGTGTTCGTGTATGTAGGTAGGTAAGACAGAGACATCACACACAGATAGTTGCCTTTTTGTGAAAGAAACAAAGCCAAACTTCAGATGGGAGCAAGTGGGTGTAGCCATTTTATTGACAGATCTTCCAGCCAAAGCCAATGATCTATGATTCAGTAGAGAAAGCATTTGTTGATTTCTTCTACTCCGAGATTTCTTCTGGCTGGAAGCATCAGAAGAGGAGGAAAAGGCAGATGAAGTGGTCAAATGAGTCAGCATGTAGGTTAAAAGCAAACAGGTAGGCATGATGTTTAGAACCCCTGGGATCTCTTGAGCTTAAGAATAGCAGCGTTGGTGTCCCCCTTGGTGGCAATGAGTGCCTGCAGATTGGCATGGTGGTCTTCAAACCCCATGGCCTGAAGAGATTCCATTTGCTTGCTAAAATGAACCTCAGGGGCTTGCAGAAGATGAGAAGGCTCTCCAGCTAGGGACTGTAGCCTCTGCAGGACGGCTCCAGATTTGTGGCAGCACTCAGGCCCTTTGGGCTCAGCCGTATCTGACACATCCCAGGCCCAGGACACTGTGTCAGGGTAGCTGCAGCTGGGGGCAGGAAGCCAGCCCAGACCCCAGAGGTAAGGTGCAACCCAGGGCAGAAGTACAGGAGCCTCAGTGGCCAGCAGCTGCAGACCCTGTTCAATCTTCAATATTGCTTGTGATGCCTTAGGATTGGCTAGGGCTATAAGCACATCAGAAAGCTGGGTCTGCTGCAGGAAGGTTGGCAGCTGCTGCTTCCACTGTTCACTCAGCTGGGGCATACTCATGAACATCATCTGGGCTGCCAGGTAGGGGTTGTTCAAAAGCAACTGCATTATGCTCTCTGTGATCTGGGAACTAATATGCTCATCTGACAGCTGGAGATCATCCTCTAACCTCACATCAGAGCTATCTACAGAGACGGTAGCATCTTTGTCTTCTCCTTGGGGCTGCTGAGTGAGCTCTATGCTAGGTAAGGCTGGAACCTCAGCTGGCTGCTGGATGGAATTAGCGGCAGTATTGGCCCTAGAAGTATGGTTCAGCTTTTGGGAGGTAGCATTGGCTGAGGTGATTGAAGATAAACCGCAAGAACTGGTATAGATGATTCGGGTTGTAGGGAGCTGTGGGGACTGGTCCTGCTTTTCCTGGGGTGATGATGGAGATGGGGGTGAAAACTGAACTTGTTCCGGCACTTGTTCTCCCAGGAGAGCTGTGAAAAGGTTGCCCTTAAAGAGATCTTGTGAGCTGTTGAGCATCTGGTTATTGGAATCAGCATAGCTCTGGCTCATGATACTATCCCCACCTGGGATTGTCTCTCCTCCCAGGTGTGATGGTGGATTCAATGGATGCTCGAGATTTGGTGCAGGCTGCTGGATCTGCATGATCTCTTGAATCGTGGCAAGGTTCCTGGCCAGCTCCAGCATCTGCCATAGAATCTCAAAATTGTCAAGGCTGTGTGAGACTTCTGGGTTCTGCTGCATCAATTGTTGCATGTCTGGGTGTTCTGAGATTACCTGTCTCATGAGGTCTGTGTTGGACAGAAGTTGCTGGATGCTAGGATTCTCCAGCATCTGTGCTATGTGCTCTGGACTATCCACTTCTAGGTGCTGGGTATGCACTTGGGGTGCATCAGGCTGCACGAAGGGGGCTGATTCCACTGGGGTATGACTCACACCAGCAGGTTGGTATAGCCCACTGCTGTTTCCTTCAGTGTTTCTGTCCTGGTAGCATGGCCCACTGGTTGGCTGGTTCTGGGAGGAATGGGCCAGAGATCTAGAGCCCTGTTTGGACCTGATGACCAAGTGGATGGTGTGGCCATCCAGGATGCCCTTCTGACTCAATGTGTCATGGTCTTTGAGAAGACGGCCCATGAAGACCAGCACTAGTTGGTCCATTTGGCATTTAAAGTAAGCCGATAGTTTCTCCTTGAACTGCTTCACTGAGGTGTCATCAGCTATCATAAAGTCTTCTTGCCTGTCAGGTGTCTTCACTATCACTCGAGTGACACTCAAAGAGACATTCTTGTCTGCAGGCAAACCCGAAGGACTCCCAGTCTGAGCCATCCTGGGTGTTCGAGAGAAAATATTCAGCATGGACCTTAGTGGGTGGGCAGATAGGAAGCAGGTAGAGGCAGGGGCAAGAGGGGTGAGGGCAGACAGATGGTTCCACTGGCCTCTTTCTCAGGTGTTGTGTTCTCAGGCCACAGGCTAGCTTCCTTGTTGCCCCAAAAGGGGTGAGTGACCAGGTCAGGGCCAGGTATTTTGCAATGTTCTACCCCCACCCCAGTTCTCCAGATGTGGCCCAGCTGAGGCTTGTTGTGGCTACTGATTCATACTTAGTGCAAGGTGGGCTAAGTGGAGATGGCTTTTTCCCAGGGCTGCCCCTCCCCTTGCCCCACCCACCAGGAGCATAACCTCTTCAGAAAAGGGATATTGTGATGTTAACTGTGGCCTCACAGTCTCTGCCAGGACTAACTGAGAAAGAAGGACATATTTGGGGGTTCAAGTCCCCATTATGAAACAAAATAAGATAATTTCCCAGAAAACTGGAGACAATGTTCTCAGGATGGAACTATTAAATAAAATAAAATAAATTA
>NW_006438643.1:961750-978280 GCF_000325575.1 Pteropus alecto | reverse complement strand
AAAATAAAATAAAATAAAATAAAATAAAACCAGATCAGTTATGTGAGATGTGTGTTTCTCTGGTGATATGCGTGGGACACTTATGAGAATGTTAGGCTTGTTGCATAAAAAATTGAGTCTATTGAAGCCATAGATAAAACTGCATACCAGTGGGTAAGAATGGAATCTCTCCCATAGGAAGGGGTTTATTACTTTTGTTAGTGATCTAGAAAGAGTTGGGGCTTAGAAAGAAAAATGGAGCAAGAACAAACTTCTTTAGTGGAAGAAGAGGTCATGTTTTTCTCTGTGTCTAAATTCTGGGATGCTAGACTTAACTGAGAGTGCTCCCGTGTGATGGGAAAGATCCCTTCCATCCTGGAGTGGGGCGGGGCTAGCCAGGGAGAGTCCCTCTAGGGACATTCCAAACTAAGGTGAATGAGCCATTCCTTGCAAAATATTTTTAATTCACTTATCACTTGGTCTTTTCTACATGTCAGTAAAGCAGAAGTAATATAATGATTTGTTTCAGGGCTCTAGCCCAGTCTTAAGAGCCTACCTTCATGCCGAAGCATTAAATGCAAGAGATATCTGCGAACCAAGAGGTGAAAGTTAAGTTGCCTAATGGTGAAATTCCTAACAAGACAGGTTTAGGCAACTAAAAGGCCAGATTTCCAGTTCCATGCCAATTTGGGGGATGGTGCTTGATATTTAACTTATCCATTCGTGGATAAGTTAAAATGCATGTTTTTGTCTATGTTGATGTTTGGGCGTGGGTGGAAATATTGCACATGTAGGAGTGAGAAGGCATATGTTCGATTGGATCTGTGAGTGTATGTGTATGAAAGTGTAAGCATGAGACAGTGTGTGTGAAGTATTCCAGTACCTGTGCGACTGACTATGAAGTCCTAAGGACCTGAAACTGAACATTCCATCCACCTGCCTGGAAGGAAGGTGCACCATGCAGATAGGTAAGTGTCAAGCACAGAGTCCAGGACCATATGTTCTCAGTGTGTTGAAGATGAGCAAAGAAACTACAGACAGTTGGCTAGGAGACTCCCTGCTATCACACTAAAGGATTCTTTACTGAGAATGTCTGAACCTCCAGCCCAATCCATGTCAGACCTGCTCAGCCACCAATTGCCCACTTCCTAGAGCAGACTCAGATCTAAGCCCCTCTCAATTGCACTCAAAAGTGAGATTGATTCAGGACAGTGAAACATTGATTTTCACACCAAAACACTGCCTCATTTCTCCCCAGGTATCACACAGAAGGTTGAGGATAAGAAAGGGAACTCGCACACCCTACTCTAATGACCAGCTGCCCTGGATCTTCTACACTAGAATCAGAGGCTCTCGACCTGAGATTTACAACTCTAAACCTAGCTCACAGAGTCCTACAACTGTAGGAGCCAGATTCACAGTTTTCAAAACAGAATATGAGATTTGTTTTAAAAATGGTTAAATCCATCTACAGTTCTAGGATTCTGGTAAAGAGGGAGTAACATTTTCTATCTCATGTTTTGTTTCCCAATAAAACCCAATCAAATCCACTGAGATCGTTATTAAAGAGAATTTTAATGTGCTGATTGAGACGTTAAGAATAAAGAGCTAAGTACATATGATCAAGGCTGTCAATCATTAGCGCTGATGGCCATTTTGAAGAGTGGTCCACCCGGAGGGTGAAGAAGAGGACACGCTTCTACTGGTGCTTTGCCCTGGGGTCTCCTGGCCTGGAGGGCTTGTTGGGTTTGTCAGCTTTTGGTGGAGCCTGGGCCCCAGAGGGCCTTTTGCCTGGTGGTCTTGGTAGCCTGCACTTCAGTGTCAGGAAGCTAAAGTCATAGTTGATCAGGTAGCCATCATTATAGACATACAACTTGTGATCTGAGGGGCAGTAGTTGATGCCCTGCAGTGTTTCCAGCATCTTATCCAGCAGGATGCTGAGATGACACTTCTGCCCAGTGGTGGTGTCAAAAGCATAGAAGATCTCCTCTTGGCGGGTGCTCGGTGAGCATAATGCATAGAGAACCCCACAGGCCATGAAGGCTCCTGACAGGGATGGCTTGTACTGGCTGGTCACGTTTATCATCTGAACACCTTCTGAGTAGAAGTTAGGATTCTAAGGCCCAGGTGTAGAAGAGTTTGTTCTTGAGATAAGATCAGGCTAGGAATAGAACCAGCCTTGGATTATAATGGGATTAAAAGTTTCAGACAGTGAATTTGTGAAGGAAGCTTGGAGCAGTCTGTGCTATCCTTAACCCATGAGATGAGCACTCAGAGGTAGCCTGTCAGGCCTAGGTTAAAATTGCCCAGGGGAGCTCCTGAAATAAAAGAAGCTAGGATGGAGCCACAAAGAAATCTATTAGGGCAGGGTAGGAAATATCTGGAAAGAACCTGCTTGCAGAAGAGGATTCACGCTGGACTCACCTGCCATCTTCACGCAGAGGAGCCACCCAGTAGAGGGAAGAGGCTGGATTGGGTGCCGAGTCTCGGCCCCAGGTGCCTGCCTTGTAAGAGAATCCTCTCCAATTGAGCTGTACTACAATGGGTCTGCTGACTTTCTGGAGCCCTCCATGGGCACAAGAACCTAGAGAAGAGAGCAGAGAAGATATGAGCTAGCTGTGAAGCACATGACCCACAGGAGCAGAGTATGAAAGTATAATAACCATGTGTGCATTTGAGTGTATGTCCATGAACCGAATGCATTTACAAGTGTATAAGCAGGTGTGATTGCACATGAATAAAGGTTATTGTGTATGTTTGATTATTTACAGGTTCATGTACATGGGTATACCCATGTACCAATCTTGGTCTGCATCCCTTAGGAATATGCCAAACAAGAAAATGAGAGATTTATTCCACATCAAGATCTTTGCTGCCCACTCCTCAGTATAGCATAAGCAACTCTATATGTCCAATCCTATCCTTGGGGAGATGAGATCTTGGGAAACTCAGTCTGTGGCCTTACCCAGGGGCAGAGGTGGGTGACAGTGTGTGGAGGCCTCTTCTTGCTCTTTCTCCCTCTCACACTCTCTTAGCTGGCCCTTAAGGACATCCACCTCCTGGCAGAGACAATGGAAGCTGCACTGGTCAGAGTCAGCCAGGAGCTTGAGTGTGAGGCTGGCATTGGCCACCTATGGAAATGAGATGCCAGGGATGTGGGTCACCGAGTGCTCTTAAGAACTGAACTCAGGCTCCCATATTTCTCAGCTCAGGGTCTTCTTCCTCAGAAAGAAGTAGTTTGGAGAATTGTCAAATTTGATATTAGATAAGGCAGGAGGCTGTGGAGAGGGGAGAAATTCTTTAATCAGTCCACATACCTGGCTCTGGAGTTGGTAGAGGAAGTCCCCAGCCCCACTAACTCTTTTTTAGCCTTAAGCTGGGCCACCAATTCTTGTGCTCCCTCCAGCTCCAGGCGCAGCAGGTTGAAGACTGGGGACTCATAGGAGGAAGCAAGGGCAGTAGGATCTCTGGAATTAGGAGAGTCATTTATCTCCAGGACCTGGCTATCCTGATCTTCAATAGCACGTGCATACTCACTGACCTGGGCATGGGGGAATAAACAGGCAGATCCCCCAAACTGCAACATCCGTGGCTGTTCCCATCCATTCACATCCCTGCCCCACAGTGCCTCAGAGCCTACAAAACTCTCACATCTGTCACCTTACTTGCTTCCACTAATAGCCTGTGAGGTGAGCATTAGTGTTATTCCTATTTCATAGCTGAGGACCCTAGTACCCTTTTCACTGCAGAAAAAATACCTCTTTCCCCTGCACCGCCCCCCCCCACACACACACACACATTTTCTTTCCTTTTCTGGTTAAAGCCGCACTCTCTCGGGAGTTGTTTAATGAGTAACTAAACGGACAGACTTTTAACTTCCAGTCCGGCCCCATCCCATCCATCTTTCCCAGGAGCTTCACTAAAAACCATTACAAAAAGCAACTGCCCACATCACATTCTATTCACTCAGCCTTGCTTAGCATCAATGCCAAGCTCACCAGCCTGGCCCACAAGTTTCTCCACATGTTGCTCCTATAAGTCATCTTCAAACTCTATCCTGCCTCCTTTGAACTGGTCATCCCACTTCCAAGCCTTTTCTTATTCTATATCCTCTTCCCATCTCCCAGTTCTATCCCCTCTTCCCATACTCATTAATTCACTCATTAATGTAGGAAGATGGGAACCTACACAAGCCTCTATGTACTGTTTCTACCAGTGGGGATCCCCAAACATTACCTAATTTTCCCCTTCATACTAAAGAATTACCTCAAAGAAGAGGGCTGTGCTTCCTTTAGCTCCTTCTCTATTGCCAGGGCTCATCTCCATGCTGGGTCCAGGAGAGGCTGTGCTTGTGCTACTCCCAGCCCCAGCCCCCAACTCTAGCACTCACTCACCCTGGACAGCTCCTGCTCATACTTGCTCATAAGCTCCTGGGCTGTACTCTGCAGTTGTTTCAGCTGCTTCAGGGTGGTGGAGCTGTTGAGCAGGTGAACCATATAATGGCATATGCCATCCTCATCCACGGTGCCTGGCATACTGCTTATCAGCTGCAAAAACATGGTTACAAGCATATTCAGCATATACATTGGGGCACGATGTGATGTTTAGCAAAATGAAGCAAGAGAGGAGTCTGGCCCTTCTCTGGTGTGCCCGAAAACAGCTCTCTCTGCACAGGAGGTTGTTCTTGATTGTCTGGGCATCCTTCTACCATGGGTTTGTGTGACCCTTCTCTTGATGTTCCATAACTGAAGCCACAGTTCCCTTCCAGGTCCTACTGGTAAGGCCAACCTCATCCTACCTCATGCACTGGCTGAATCTGACTGCAATTCACATAACTGGAAGCAGACTTTTCCTGATGCTCTGTGGGAGAGACAAAAGCTACTCTGAAGAGAAGTGTCAGGGAACCAGCTTAGGGGCTGTAGTCCTCTGCAGTACCCTCATTGTAGCGATTGAGTAGATTACCACAACTTCACTTGGTCTTGAAGACAGCAGGAACAGAGAGTTCCAGGTCAACAAAGAAAGAAAATTAATATTAACAGTACCATGAGGCACCAGAGTCTAGACTGATATTCAGCATTAACAAGAACCTGACAAGTTAGGATTTGAAATCCACATTTTATAAGTGAAAACCAGAAGTTCTGAGAATTTAAAAAAATATTTTACTGTTGCATGATTAATAAGTGACCAGGTTACAAGCTGCCTGCACGTCTCATGTTTGATCTAGATCCTGTGCTTTTACTCCTAAGGGAGATGCAGAACTCCAAGCCATGTCGGGATGAGTATGCAATACAGGCCAGCAGGTAACAGTGGGAGGCAGCTGCCTTGCCTCAGCTAAATTGAGTGAGGGGAGAAAGATTCTAGGAATGAGAGATGCATAATTTGGGATCTTCTTCCCTTTACCTATTATCTTACTTATAAACACACTGATTTGAGAGCCAGAATGCCTGAGTTCTACTTCTGGTTCTGTGACAGTGGTGAATTATTTCATCTCTCTGTGTCCCAATGTCCTTGTGTGTAAGTGAGGATACTTATATTTTATTTTTTAAATTATAAATATATGTAGAGATTAATTTGTAAAGACTTTTACTAGTCTGTGGTTATTATAATTAGTTATTATAGACTCTTAGTTATTAAGACTCTTATTAGCCTATTAGCTATTATGATCCCCTATTATAGACTCTTAGTTATTAAGACTCTTATTAGCCTATTAGCTATTATGATCCCCTATGTCCATCTCTCCACTCCCATTTTGAAGCTAAATGAGCCAGTACTGGATCAAATACTCCTTCTCAAGTTGATTAGACCTGTGGCACCAGCTGAAGTTTCTTTACAGAACTTTGAAAAATTTAAACGTGGCCTTTATTTTTCTCTGAATAGTCCCACACATATCTTCCGTGGCCCCTGTAGTTAATCTGGCTATGTCTTCAGCCTGCAACTCCAACTTGAGAGTTTAGCTTTTGGGGATAATGAAGCAGAAGTCACATGCCTACAATAGTTCAGGCTGGCACCACTTAGCTCCAGAGTGTTTAGCATAGGAAAAGGATGGTGACATTTTGCAGAAAACAAGGCCTCATGAAAAGCAGGTAGATAGCCCAGAATGCCTCCATCTCTCACCATCATCTTTGTTTTCCTCTCTGACCCTATGCCTACCCAAGCCCAGAGATCATCAGAGCAGGTAAAGTACCCCACCCTCCTTCCATGTGTCCCTCTCCACCTTCACTTTCTCCTAGAACCCGGGGAGTTCTTGAAAAGGATCAGAGCTGCAAGAGAAGCCAGTCCAAAGCACAGAGCCATTTTCCTCCCTGCTTGTGATCCCTCTACCCTCCGCCTGTACCTGAGGCTGTCCTGGGAGTACCAGAGGCAGCAGCAGTAGAGTGATCAGGGACACTAGGACAGGTGTCATTTTGCATTAGTTGCAGGATGGACTAAGACCTCTGTGCCCCTCAGGCTTTTATCTCTGGTCCAAGTGAATAGTCTTAGCAGGAGGGGCACAGATTTCGACATCTGAAAGTTCTGAGAGTATGAGAGGATGTGGGGAGAGTATGGGAGTAGAAGGTGGGAGGGAAGGATTACAACAAACTGGTGCCTCCAGAAAGGTGGTAGAAGTGAGTTTCTCAGTACAAACAGGGTCTTTCTCATCCATCCCCAAGTTTAGATCTGCCCTCATCCTGCTGGGCCCCCTGTCCAAACAGATTAAGGCAAACCTGAGACATTTTGTGGGGACCTTGGAATGAGTCCCTTTCAGGAGAGATTATGGTCTTTTTCTCAGCTTTAAGGGAGGAAATGCGACCCTACTTGTTCCATCTCAAGACGAAAGCCATTAACTTAACCATGCACCTTTGGATGAGGGCCAAGGTGTATATATGGGGGTTGGGGGGTGTTGCTTCAGCAACACTCCACTGACCAGCTCTGTTATGTGCCCTTCCTTGCTCCTTGAAATGTATCTCTTCCACTGTTCCAGGCTCACTAAACATTTTCATCACACCCTCTATTCAAATATAGCCCTCAATTTGAGCCCCTGATGCCAGAAGCCTCCACTATGTGTCCTTCAAGAAAGCTCCCTCTCAATATATTCTAACCAACCACAGTAGCCTGTTGAACCTCCAGTTCTCTGGGCTGTTGACTGGGATACAGAAAAGGAAGAATTTAGGTCCTGAGTCTTGGACAAGGAGTCATACATAGCTCAGCGTCCCCAGTGGTGGCCACCCTAAATTGCTCTGTCTTCTTCTGCTATATCTCTTGAGTACTTCTCCAGCAGTGGCGAGTCCCACACCCTCCCAAATGCCAAGGGGGATGTCAAGTTTCCTGTGAAGTATGTGTTGTGCCCTCCTCAATTTTTCCACTGAGGAATTTGATATCTGTAGCTCTAAGATCTGTATCCTTTATTATTTCCCTTCTTCTCAATGCACCCCTAACTCCAGCTATTATAGGCACTTAGCATAAATGCCCTCTGCTCACTCATCTCATCTTTTAGAGTCTTTTTCCCAACACATAATACCTAGTAGAGAAAGGCATATAAAACCTCCACTTCTCCTTCTAAGGAAAGGGTCCAAGAGCTTAGGTGAATGTATGACTCCAGGTAGACAATTCCTGAGCTCTGTTAAGCAATCTTTGAAGACAGATCATACCTTTATCTTGTTTTATAGATTTTCACCCTCTTACTCCCTGCCCAAGTCCAAGAATCCATTGTCTATCAACTCCTCTGGCCTGGCCTTGCTATAATCATGGAGTCCAGGGGAGCCATAGATGTTAGGGAGACAAGAGAGAAATGAGTTGGAACACCTAAGCTGCATGGAGCAGGAAATCTAGCTAGAATTAGTGCCCAGGTGGGTTATACTAGAAATTTAGGAAGGGAGGGATGGAGGGAAAGAAAGGCAGAAGAACAGATAGAGTATAAAGCATGACAATTAGTACTGGGGTCATCTTCCTATTATTTGCCAGCTGAAACTAGTGAGTGGTAATAGTTTGAAAAGCAGGAGAAGTCTCAGCGTCTGAGCTAAGTGAGGAAATTGCTTAGGGAGGCAGCCACAGTACTGTCCATTCCCTTCTGTCCCAGAGACAAGTCTCCCAAGATTTACATATTAACCACCCAGGTCAGAAACCATGTCAGTTTCATGAGTTGTGTTCTATTTTATTCACACTGTGCCATTTCCCCAGCCCCTTCTGTCTCTTCAGCAAACATGGAGTTCCTGCTTAGTATCACACACTGTACAAAGCCCCCATTCAGAGCCACCTTTCACCAGTCTGGTTCTGGCTCAGCGGAATGAAAAAGATAACATCTTGATCTCCATTCTGCATCCCTGTCTGTCATGGTCCAGGCCCAGACTCTTCTATATGTGTGTGATGCATCTATGGAGTTCAATACAGAGTTAGAACAGAAATAGTCCAGCCATGGTAGACCCAGGCAGGGAGAGGTCAGTTCAATGTGCACTCTGCCCCCATGATGGGAATAGGACCGGGTTGAGCATAGCACCATCTACTGCCAGATGAGGGAAATGCCTTGGTTAGGGCTCTGCCCAGATGGGTCCTGCAGCACTACTTGGAAATCTGAGAGCACACACTGGAGAAAACAGGTTCCTCATTTATTCCTGTGGGAGGCCCACTCAGAGTCCACATTCTCACTGCCCCTGGTGAGCAAGAAGAGGGCAGATGTGTAAAGAGAGTGATAACACTGGCATGGGACTGCAGGTACCCAAGGCCTTGTGGCGGGCAGCATGGGATGGCAGGCGACAGATGGCATAAAGAATGAGGGCATAAGAAGCATCTATGAGCCCTAAGTCCAGGGCTGGAGAGAGCATGGTGGCCAGTTCATACCAGATGTTGGGGCATGTATTACCACATGCCAGCCAAGCTGCACCCATGTGTTCACAGTAGATATGGGGCAGTGCCTGCTGCCAACTGCAAGGCAGTCTCTGGAGCAGGGCCACAGGGTCACAGTCACTGTGACCACTATACCTACTACATGCTGGGTCAGCAATGCCCTGTAGCACAGAGGCTGGCAGGCGACCACGTAGCAGTCCACAGTCATAGCCAGCAGCACCAAGGACTCGTGGGTTATAAAGAGCTCAGCTAGGCAAGCCCCAAAGGAGCTCTCACCTGACAGACTCCAGAGCATAGCCAGGGCTTTGGTCACTGTGGATGTGGCCAGAGTCATTGGCTGCCAGAAGCCTGAGCAGCTGGTACACAGGTGCCCAGAATGTCTTGTCATCTGTCCTCAACCCCAGAAGAAGGGTGTGTCCTGCCAAAGCTGCCTTGTATAGCAGGGACACAGGCACAGAAACCCATGCATGCCAGGCCTCCAGTCCTGGTACCCCCAGCAGAACAAAGGACCTAGGTCCAGAGATGAGCACAGTTTGGCAATCTAGATCCCAGCGCTATCTTCTCATTCCACCTGGCTCTGTCCCTGCAGAGTATAAATAAATGGAGCCTGTGAGAGGCAATCAACAGTTCCACATAGATTTTAGGTAGGTGAGGATAGGGATCAAGGCTTAGTAATCTACAGCATTTACTGAGAGCCATCTTTGTGCCAGGAACTGTCATATGCTGACCTATGGGTTCTCTAACCATCTGTGGGTTTGTAAATGTTCCTTTAAGATGGATCAAGGAATTTGGTTTCTGAGAGGTTAACAGACTTACTCTGGGAAATAGGATTTCTATCAATACTCATTTGACTAGAGACCATGCTCTTCTGACAGTCTTCTCTAGATGCAATGCCTCCTCATTAGCCCAGGCACATGGGGACATTGGAGAGTGCTTTTCCGGATCCCCCGTCCCAGAAGATATCAGTCTTGTTATCTATACTTAATTCTTCCAGCTGCAGTACAGCTTCTGTGCTCCCTCCATACTCCGGGAGAGATAAATCAGAGTAAGGAAAAATGCAATGGCTGTTTTCCACCCTATTCACTGACAGATGCTCAGATTAACTCCTCTTCCAAGATCCTTTTTCCAGAAGCCATATTTTTTTAAATCTCAGACCCACTTTCTCAAACATCGCATTCCTTCCAACTGTCCACTACTTTTTCCCAGCTGCCCATGGCCTTTGACATCCCTCCCTCCAGATATGAGGCTCTGTGTACTTGGGTCATGGAACTTAATTCCTTCTTTGACCAGTGTGGACTTTCACCTCCTGACTCAGATATATTTTGTTTTGTACAGAACTGTATCTGGGAAAGTTCCGATCCCACTGAGGACACAGCAGAGCATCCGTATCAGACGCAGTGAAAGGGACTGGGATGAGATGCCACAGTAACAGTGCAATTGGTGGGTCAGGTTAAAATGGTGGAGGCTAAACAACTTTACCTATCAGGGTTTAAGTGGGTAAGACATAGCCTAAAAAAAGACTCTCCATGCCCCACCTAAACACCACAGTTATGTCCTTGACCTTCATGAGATATAGCATCTGGTATTTTAACCTGGTCCTGAGGACTGAAGAACCTGAGGCAGGTGAGCAGAGAATAGTGTGTCTGGCTCTGGGTTCAGCTAGAGCACTGTCTCCTGGGCTTTCTCTCATAACCACACAGTTTGACTCTTACAGAGGAGAGTCAGGTGATAAACCAGGATAGACTTTTCTACATGGAAGTCTTATTGGTTTAGAAATTAGAGCTTCCTTCTGAAGGATGAGGCTTCACTGAGTCATGGGGCCTGGTCCCACCTCTCCCACATTGGGAGCCCTGTGGGATCCTCTGAACCCTGGGAACATTCTGCCAGGACCAGCAAGGCAGGCCCAACCTTTACAAAAGAAGGATGTCAAATTCCTCAGGGCCTGAGAATGTCTCTCCCAAAACCACAAGATAAACACAACCTATACCAGGCAGCGGCCCCAAAGAAATCCCTGTATTCAAAGTGTGGGCCCTATTAGTACACTTCCTCTTGGCAAAAGTCCAGGGACAACTCCCCTATTTCCCTCATGTTCAGAGCCCACATTTCTGCTCCTTCCATTTCCTCCCATAGACTGGGCGATGGGAGGAGAAGGAAGCCAGGACCCACTTCTAACCCTCCAGCCTTAGCCTCTGTTCTGTGTTCTGTTCTCTGCAGGCACAGCTGCACCCCTCTCATCTTCTACCTGTCTGCTCTGCTCCCTTTGCCTGTCCATTCCCTCACCTCCTCTCCAGGCTCCACAGAGCTCAGCTTCCTCTTTAGGTCAGCAGTTCAGTAAGGATGGGTTGAGGGAGAAGGAAGGTAGAATCTCTACTCTCCCTGAGCTTCCAGGCACAGGACCATCCGAGCTGAGGCTCAGAGTCCTGGAGCTTCTCCTTGGTGGTGATATACTGCAAAGGTATCACACTATCTTTGATAGAAAATTGACGTACAAAAAGGATAGGGTCACGTGGAGCTGGGACCAGGAACAAAAGCTCCTGGATCCCAGTCTAGAACTGCTTCCTTTCCTGGGATTTTTGCCTCATTCCTCAATTGACAACAATTTTCTTTTTGACAGGAGAAGCTGTCTCTGCTTCCCAAACATTCTGCTGCTCTACTTGCCCCTGAGTTTCCACTCCCACTTTGCAGGCATTTTCATTCTGACTCCACTCACACATGTGCTCCCTTGTACTGACATGAGTCTTTGGGGCCACTGGTATAGTTCACAGACCTGCATGAACCAGCCACAGACAGAGACTTGTCTCCTACCATCTGCTACCTCCTCTCCATGAGGTTCCAAGCCAGAGCATATCACCGCCCTCTTCTTTTTCTGTTGATCCTTCTCAGGGGACCTCTGGCTCCTCAAACTGTTCTACTCAGAGTGCTCACATACTGTGTCATGCCTAAGGGGATTAAGGGACAAGGTATTCCTCCAGGGAAGAGTAGACCATCAAAGGATGTATTACATGCATCTGGAAGCTGTATAGGAAAAAGAAGGCATAGTGAAAAGAGGTCAAGAAATGAACTCTGCCAACAGTCTAGGTTTGTTATATGATTTTGGGTTGAATCCATTCATCATTTTAAACCTTGATTTTAAAAGAATATGTGGTCCCTACCCTTTTTGGAGGGTACGTGAGAGTGGGAAGGAAACATGGTACATGTTACAACTTTTCTGTTTCTGTTTATTCCCACTTCAGCACAGTGGTTAAAATGGGCTCTGAGGCCAGAATATCATGGTCAAACTCCTATTTCTGCCACATATAAACTGTGTGACTTTGGGCAAAATATTCAACTTCTCTATGCCTAAATTTCCTTATTTTTAAATTGGGGATAACAATAAACATACCTACTTTAAAGTGATGTTGTAAGAATAAATAAAATAATGTATGTAAAGCAATTATACAGGGTACAATAATGCCTGAAATAAAGTAAATATCCATCACATGTTAAACAGCTGTATTATTATCTTTAGCACTTGTATTATTCCTGGAGCCCATTCCTCCCCAGCCCTTCTCCATTGCGTTCTTAGTTCTCAATTTCATAATCTGGTTAAAAAAAAAAAAATTCTTTATTACATCTTAAAAAGAAAATAAACTGAGTTGGGAATTGAACTATTTGAAAGCAGAATGGTTTTGAGTTTGAAAAAAAAAGCCTAACAGAGACTGAAAGATTCATATTTGACCTGATTAGATCAAAAAAGAATTTCCTTTGCCAACAGACCCAAGAAAAGTAGGTTGAGTACAAGACTTTTTCTAAATAAAATTTAGGAATTCGGTGGCATTGTCTTCTATTCCCAGCCGCCATCTAGAAAAAAACTATGAAGGATAGAATACAACAGAAATGGACAGTTATCATTATTTAGTATTGTTTCTGCTCCCTTAGCCTTATAAAGAAATAATGCAACTCGATGAACAGAGCCTGAGCTTTCAAATCAAGCAGACCTGGGTTTGAATAAGTCTCCTCTACTGTGTAGCCTTGAGCAAGTTCCTTAACTCTTCTGACTTCAGTTTTTCCCTTTGTACAATGAGGATTAGTGTATCTTCCCAAAAAGAAGGTTGTGCTGATTAGAGTAACATGCACAAAATACCTAACAGGGTAACTTGAGCTCAAGAGAATTAACACATATTACTCAAGGTTGTGTGATTTGGAAAGAGTCACCTTAGGACAAACTCTGGCTATCTGGGATACCTGCCAGACCCACGTAGGGTAGCTATTGGACCCTAATAAAAGACATAATTTCACAATATCACCCTTCCCTCAAAAATAAATGTGCTCCCTTCCTTTTAGAGGTACATAATAGAATATGGTAATGGTATATAGTTCACAATATGTCACACACAGTTTATATTTGTTTTAATAACATTTTTTTTGAGTTTACACTGTCACAGAATGAATTCACTATTTATCAAAAAAATTTATTCTACTATTATAATCATGTGTTTTTGATATTCTAGAATAGTTCGGCCATCCTTTCTTGTGTTGGGTCTTTTTCCTGTGTCGTGGGGGGAGGGGGTTGCGGGGGGGTATACATTATAACCTTGAGTGTGTGGAAGCAGTTATTGAGATATAGTCCAGAGACCATAAACGACAAGCCCACTGTGCAAATGTGATGATTTATTCCTGGGGGCTTTGAATGAGGAACTCAACCTGGACTACTTCTTGCAGTAGCACCTTCCCTAAGCATGCTGCCCCTTTTCCAATGACAACATAACTTTCCATAGTTAAGAACTAATTAATGATATGGAAGTCCAACACACACACGCACGCGCGCGCGCACACACACACACACACAATAAAGCTGGAAAAGTATTTTTCTATTATTTGTGTGATTTGAACATGACAGTGAGGTGAAGGAAGAATTATTCTTTCAACACTGGCTGATAAACCCAACTAATTCTAAACTGTGTATACAACTATGAAGGATAGAATACAATATCAACAAATATAGTTTAGGATTTAAATTTGGTGTAAAAGTGTGTTCTGACAGAACAGTGATAGGTACAGATAAACACTGCAGTAGCTACCAAGATTAAGGAGCTTCCATCAGAATGTAAATCAAAAAGCTTGCTATGAAAAATAAAAGTCAGCTAAATTAAATATGTTTAGTGCTATAGTAAGAATATGGACTAGTATAAAACTTAATGTGTTAAATTCAAGATTATTCCCTTTATTGTGTGATAACATGGAAGCTGATCGAAAACAAGACTCACTGCCTGCTGAAGAATGATATTATTATGAGGAAAAGTTCTATTGAGTTTTTTGAATTATGGAAAGAACTTTTAGTATTTCTGTAAAATAAGAAACCTCTTTAGCCCCAGTGCTTAAGGATGTAAATTAGACAGCCAGATTTTCTTATTTGACTACATTCAGTATTCTTTATATTCTTAATATGTTTATGTGACATATTTTTCAATAGTGGAAAAGCTTTAAAAGTAAATATAGAAGTTAGAAGTTTGGGATATCAGAATTTCTACAGAATATTATGAAAAATTTCATAAAATAATAATTTTTAATAAAATAAGTGATGAGCTATATATCATGTATTTGCAAAAAGTTATCACTGAACATGTAAAAATTTAATAGAATTTTATTTTTCATCAAAACAAAATTTACATATAAAAAATTTAAGGATTCAGATTATTTCTTTCATGGAAAGATCATTTAAATTTAATTATAAATGTATAAGACAAATTGTTGGAACTGGCTACTAATGGAACATTAAAGATAATAAAAATATAGCATTGCTTGACTAATTTTGAATAAGAGATAAAAATAAATGTTCTTAAAATGATGAAATTACTTTAAAATCATTTCTTCCATTCTTGTTAATAGAGCTTTGTGAGGCAGTTTCCCCACTACTCACATTAGAAAAGCAAAATCTAACCGAACAAAACACTCAAAAATGGTTTAATTATAAATAATTATGTACAAGTAACATCAATCCAACCTGTTAGATAAATTAGCAAAAAAAGATGCAAGCTCATTTGCTACATTAAAAATGGTTAATATTTATATACATGACATTACTTCAAAAAGTGCATATATATATATATAAGCTTTTAACAAGATTTTTACTATTCCACTCACAATTTTTTGTTTAACTATAATTGCAGAATGACAAAATGTCATGATGTAATATAAGTTCTCTACATTAAGCACCTGTATGCACATTTCAAGAAACATTGTGTACAATTTCTCAATTGTTTTTCTGTGTTTATTTCATTTATACTTATTATATTTATGCCTTTCAAACATAATAATAGAAATGACGTATGTTCTACAGTTATTTTTAAATTTTATTTTTCTTATAAATTATTGTATTTTACAAAAGTATTAATCTACAGTTTGAGAAAAATTTTTTTAAATGTGGTCCTTTCTTATCGATAGTTTGTGACAAGCTGATCTAGGGGCTTTTCTCTACACACGTCTACATATACATATACCTACATACAGGTATATACGTACATTTGTGATTCAATGGTTTCCTTCTGCAGATGAGTGAACCAGTGTGATTATTTTATGGATCCCAATTCACTCTTGGGTGTGTCTTCTCAAGTTTAGACTTGGAAATAAAATAGTAGGAAGACAATCTGAATATACAATCATATCACATTCTTGAATTAAATACTGGTCTAGGTACATGGTGCAACTGTCTGGCTAAGATGGAGACAAATGGGATGGATAAGTGAGTAGGGCCAAAATCTGAGAGGCAACATTAATGGTATCACAAAGACCTAAAGGATTGTTAGATGTGAAAAGTCAGGAAGAGAACAAAGATGGGCCTAACCTGTTTTTTTCTTTTCATAAACAGTAAAGAGTTGGGAAGATTTTAAACAATAATGATGAGCTCAGGTTTAAACACAACTGGTCCTAGATGAGAATGGCAGTGGTAATGAGTAAAAATACCAACATAACAGCTAATATTAGGATAGTATTTTAAAATCTGCAAAGCGCATTTATCTACAATGTTCTTTTAATCCTAGTTCCAATCCTATGAGGTAGGAAAGCAGACAGTAAAATTTATAAGGAAGATTATAAATAAAAACTAGGATATATAGTTACTAGCAAAGAGGCCATAAAGCCATAGAAATAAAATGAACTCTCCTGGGAAGGGTAAAAACAATAATAACAGATAACTGGGCCAAGGATGGAGAGTGGGAGGAGGAAATGGAGACAGTGAAGGGGAAAATGCCTTCCTTTGTTGGTTTTCTTTTTCTTCTTTTGGTCATTAAGCTTTCACGGGAGCCATTTGTGCGTGTTGGTGAATAACCATGGGTTTGAGTTCCTACCAGAATAATAGACTTATATACTTTTAAATGTTCTTGGCTCAGACTCTATTTATTATTCCTTCAGTAAACTTCTAAAAATATCACTTCTTGGCCAATCCTTGTTCTCAGCAAGATGGAAATAACCAGAAGAGAACAAGAGGTAATCTCTTCTGATATTTGCGAGCATATTTAATAAGCTGGAACAGAAAGCAGAACCCTTATTTAGTCAAGCGTGGCTTAATTTAAGGCAGCCAGAGTTCACAAAAACAATGCAAACAAGCTTCAATATTCCTAGATATTTTTCCCTTCCTCTGGAGTCTTTTCACAAGAACAAGGCTGCATGTAATGGGAAAGAGCATCCCTCACCCAGGGGGCTAACAGACTCTACCATCGCTCCACATCGATGGCCTCTTCGCTGAGCCTTGGC
>NW_006438643.1:947383-961650 GCF_000325575.1 Pteropus alecto | reverse complement strand
AAGAGTATCCCTCACCCAGGGGGCTAACAGACTCTACCATGGCTCCACATCGATGGCCTCTTCGCTATGTGCCTTGGAAAAGTCATTTTCACTCTGGCCTTCAGTTTCCCCTTCCAAGAATGAGGTTTGGGTGATTTCAGTCCCACAGGATCTGGCCCTGCTCCTCCTCATCCTTCACTTCCTATCCCTACCTCGCTTTGCTCCAGCCACACCAGCCTCTTTTCTGTCCTCAATTCATGTCATGCTGTTTCCAGCCCAGGAGCATTATGTTCTCTGTCCTCTCTGCCACTGTCCTCTTCTTCCAGTTTTAGTCCATCATTTTATTCAGCTTTATATTTCTATTGGTTATATTCCTACTTGAAAGCAATGAATGTGTTTGTGTTCTTGCTTCTTATTTGTGATTCCATTAATGTTGTCCCTTAGGTTTTAGCTCTACTCACTTGTCCATCCCATTTGTCCCCTGGAATATAAGCTCCGTAGAAGCAGGGTAGAGCTGTCTTCATATTATTAACCTTCATTTTCTGAATGCTTAGAATATTTAGAATAGAGTATATACTCAGTAAATAATTTCCAAGTAAATGGATAATTTTCAAAAAAATTTGTTGAAAGAACTACAGATCTTTCTTCAATCACAACATATAATATTTTCTCAATTCTAATGCTTATGACATTTGGATGCATCTTATCACAGATGTATCACTTTATTGTAGTGTTCCCTTCCTCATCCCTCTCTTCACTGCAGAAATGTCTTCTAATTGATTTTCTCTTGCAATCAAGGAAATATACTCTGTAGATAAGAGCTGTGGTGTAAAATTTTAACTGTAGTGCCCAAATGAACTAGCTTGAGATCTCATCTGTGTTTGATGAGAGTTCCAGCCCTTTTCCCAGATCTCCAACTATTTTCAGGGATCATGTTTTCCTGGGCTCTATCTCTGCAGCTCACTTCCTCAAAGCCTCTTGGAGCCTGGAAGCTACGCTCCTTTTTTTCAGCACAGGTGCTAACAACCCTGGCATTAATAAATATACTACTTCAGTCATTCCCATTTCAGCACTGCTGATAGAATTTGTTGCTTATAGTAGACTTGTACTAACTTGCACTATTTTGCTGCAGGATTGAGAGGGGGGGTAGTGGGACATTTAAAGGGAATTGCAGTGAAGCATAACATGAACAATAATTACAATCAAATATTATTATAGGGTCCTAAATCAATCTACGAATACCCTAAATAAGAAATTTCTCATTGATGTTCTCACTTTTAGTCTTTCTTCATCAGGGTCTGTCTCACTTAATACCTTTTTTCTTTCTCCATATCTGCAAATCTCAATTTTCAAATTTTTATTGCCTCTTCTATTTAAAGTAATCCTCCAGCTCTCTGTTTTCACCTCCTTTTTCCTGATCATATCCTGTAGAACTTTATATTACACAAGCAATCAGGTCATCAAAGAACGTTTTATTCATAGAACCATCTCTTTCATATAGATGATGCCATTTTCCTGGTACGCAAAAGCACCTGCAGGCTGTTTCTACTTAAATATCGTTTGCTTTTTTTTTTATCCTTGCTACATTGATATATGCTATAAACCTATTCTACCTTTTTCATTACACAGTGGAACATCATTCTATACCCTTGGTAAAAAACAAAAGTATAACCTTATCTCTGATCTGTTTAGTTTTCACTCCATAGACGATGGGGTTGAGTGTAGGTGGGATAACTATATAGAGGTTGGCGAACATGATGTGGAAAGTGCGGGAGACATTGTGCCCAAAGCGATGGGCAAGGATAGAGAAAAAGGCAGGTGTATAAAACATGAGGATGACACAGATATGGGAACCACAGGTACCAAGTGTCTTCTGGCGGGCATCTCGGGAGGGGAGGCGAAAAACATCACGGAGAATGAGAGTGTAAGAAACGGCAATGAGAATCACATCTGAGATGACGGTCATGATAGGAACACAAAAGCCATACCAGATGTTGATGGAGATATCAGCACAGGCGAGCCGGGCAACACCTATATGCTCACAGTATGTGTGTGGTATGATGCGTGTCCTGCAGAAAGGCAGGCGTGTGAGCAAAAATACATCTGGCAGGATAATGCAAAAGCTTCGAAAGGAGATGCCCACTACAATCTTGATGATGAGTTTGGGGGTCAAGATAGTAGTGTATCTCAAGGGAGAACAAATGGCCACATAGCGATCAAATGCCATAACCATCAGGATGGCTGAATCCAGGACAAAGCTATAGTGGAGGAAGAACATTTGTGTAAGGCACCCTGGAAATGTGATTTCTCGAGCCCCAAGCCAAAAGATACTGAGTGTTTTAGGAACACCAGCTGTGGACAAGATGAGGTCAGTCATGGCCAGCATGGAGAGAAAGAAGAACATGGGTTTGTGAAGGCTACGCTCCACCGCGATGAGGTAGAGAAGGGTGCAGTTTCCCATCAGGGCTACAATGTAGATGATAAAGAAGGGAATCCCAATCCACACATGGGATTTCTCCAGGCCTGGGATCCCCACCAGAATAAAGGGTCCTGGGTCATAACTGCTCAGGTTGAAAATGACCATGGCACACCAGGATGGCACAAGTCCCAGGTCCTGAAGACAGAGTGTGGTAAAGGACAGTTAGAATCATTTGAATCACTCTCACTTCCAACCACTCATCATTATTGACTCCTAAAGATAAGGTGGCCATATAATTTGTTATCCAAAGTAGGAAATTTTGAAGAAGAAAAAAAGGTTGGTTTTATAACAATGGCAGGTAACATGCATAAACCAGGATTGTCTCAGATGCATTAGGATGTGCAGTCATTCTACATAAAGAGAATATCTTTTTCCTTCCGGCCACCTCTGCTAATTTAAAACTTTTCTCAAGCAACCTTCCAGATATGCAACAATTATTCTTTTCATTATACAGTAGACCCCTAAGACAAGTTAACAAATTACAGAATATGCTTTTCCATGGGTTGATGGATTATAGTTTACATGACTATATGGATATTATGGGTCAAGATCTGCTCGTTCTATCATTGTGGAATATCAATCTGTCTCAGGGCAATTACTCATTCTTTTCAAGGCTACATGGTGACTATGGCTCTTAGATCTGTGAAGTCAACACTTTAGTGCCATCTAAAACCCTAGGTCAGCTCAACAAACACTAGCTGAGCTCCTATGCTATGCTAGGTAACATGCATAACTCAATCTTAAATTTAAAAAGTTCCCTATAGCTGAGGCTCAGGAGCACTTGTTCCTCCAAAAAAAAATCATTTTCCTGAACTTTAATCATTATATAGCTGTATAATATCCTAATACTTTGGACTTAAGGACACTATTAATTATGATTTCTTTCCAAAAGAAGGATTGTTTCCTAGTGAATACATATTCTATTAAATAGATAATAGACCTCCAGGACACAAACTCTCTTGGATACACACACTCTTAAAATTTATAATCTCAAACATAATCTGGTTTATATTCACATTCTTTCATACATTCTTCCACCATATGTTCACCCTCACAAAATCTTATGCAAACATAAACTCCTTCTCTCTCACTCACTCTTCCTCACATGCGCATGTACACAGATGTACACACCACACACACATGCACATACACCAGGGAAAATAGTAAAAACTATTCTATGATCTTGGATTTTGGATTTTGGCGCTATCATTTGCTTTGTCAATTCCCAACACCTTTACTCGGGGGATTGCTCTTTTAAAGATTCCTCACATGTGTATGTATATTCTTCCTTCTTCAGTAATGTGTTTACATAGAAAGTTTTGTATAATCTACAGAAAACCAACAATACAGCAAAACCAGGGACTCCCAAGATCTGAACTGAGAGAGAAAGTTTGTCATGGCCATACATCTCAGGTTCCAAACATGATAAGGCCATAACTCACATTCAACCTTATCTCTACCCCCACTGTTTTTATCTCATTCTTAGGCCCAGCTCATCATACCTTTCATCTCCCTGACCAATATTTATTTTCTCCAGTCTTCTGCTTTTGCCAGATGAGAGACAGGATGCTCTCTTCTTTTCTTTCTGACCTTCTCTTATCTTTAAGTAAAGACACTTTTCTTCTAGCAACTCAAATCCTCCTCTACAGTGTCTCCATAATTCAAATGTTCTAGGTTCTGGGAACACAGTCCAGAGTTCAAAGGTCAGACAGTGGGTCACAGTCCAGGCCCCATCTGTTGAGCATCTGTGTTCTCCAACTTAGTCAGCTTCATCTAGGCTTTCTTAGCCATTGGAGACCTAAAACTCACAACAGAGATCTGATTGGGTTTTTCAGACTTCATGTTGAAACCCCTCTTCTGTGCCGCTCACATATTCCAACAATATATGGCATCAGCACTCTGAAACCATGCACTTTGAATCACAGCTGTTCCAGGTTACCTGAGATCATCGTTTATCCACATACATGTGAGGAAGGGTCTTCTCCAGTTTTTAAATTTTCATGCACTCAAACACAGCAGACATTCAGTCATCCAAAAGTATTTACAAACACACACATGAGCACACATAAAGAAGTTAACGCTGAGGCTTGTCATTCTACAATCTGGTAAATCCATGGTATGGGGCAATCTACAAGACGGACAGTCTGGTCTTTTCAACAAGTCAATGACATTAAGAAAGAGGAAGAGGCTTAGATAAGGAAAATGCCTTTCTACATTAAAATAAATTTAAGATAATGGAAAACCAAATGCATTTTTGACTGGATTCTGTTTAAACAAACCAGATATAGAAGATAGTTAATATATAATTGGGACTATTTAAATATGAACTAGGTATTAGATGATATAAAGTAATTAATATTAATTTTATTAAATGTGATTGTAGTATTATGATAGACACACACACAGCAAGTGCCCACATTATCTTAATAAAATATTGGCACAGAGTATGTACTCTGGAGCCAGGAAACTAGGCTCTTTAATCCTGGCTCCATAATTTAGTAGGCTGTGTGAACTTGGGCAAGCTTCCTTGAACTATATGATCCCTGGGTTCCTCATTTTTGAAAAGGGCTTAATAGCTCTAATTTTTGCAGTTATCATTAAAGCAAAAGAAGACACTCGCCAAAACCACCCCTTAGTGCAGTGCCTAGCACATAATAAGCATGTAATAAGTTTTACTTCCTTTATTAGATTATATTTTATATAATCAGTACTATTACTAGCATTTAGACACAGAGTAAAGAAGAGTACAGAAATGTACAGATGCATAAAAACTACCAACAGCACTCCTGGGCACACACATATACCCACAAAATTAATTTCGCTCTTTAGGTTAGGGCTGTGGGTTCTTGTCACATGTCTGACACAGAAATTGCCTGAACACCACTTACAATGGCCATTCTTAACCCACTTGTATAATCTATTCTATTGTTCATCTATTCCAATCTTTTGGGGTCCATTTGATGGAGTGTATGTACAATTTCTGGAGACCATAACGTTGGCTTATAGTTGGGAGTTGCTCAGAAAGAAAGTTATAGTGTTCAGTCCACGACGCCTAGAAAATGAAGCCCAGAGCTTTTCATTCGCTCCCTCTTTCTCTCCAAATCATCCACACCACTTCAAACAGCCAGGACTCACCTAATCTTGAAATAGGGCCAAATAGAGAGAAGAAACCTTGTGCTGACCAACACACAGAAAATCTGCAAGAGAGACAGACACATCAAACAAATAAATCAGTAGAAGGGAGAGGGAAGGACTGACAGACAAATCAATTTCCTGCTCATTTATTTTTTTCTGGCTATTGCTCAATGTGGAGAAGAGGTACATAGTTAGGGCCTGAGGGACGTCATTGTCCTCTTCTCACTCTCAAGGGAAGAGAACAAAGGAGTTTATATTAACTCTGCCCTTGCCGGTGAGTTAACACTGCCTCAGGGTGCATTTTTGTTTTTTGTTTTTGCATTTGTATGTGAGCGGATGTGTCTGTGGGTGTATGGTTGCTATGTGTGTGCATCTATCGCATCATCTAGGTTTCAAGCTCATACTCTCACCAGATGAAAGACTTCGGGCAAGTTTTCTATAAAAAGACAATAAAATATTTCCTACCTCTCAAGGTTATGTAAGGACTGACAAATTAAATATGACAATGCATGCAAAAATGTTTAACACAGTGATAAACTCACAGAGCACCTGCTAAAATGGTTATATGGCTTACTTCAAGATATTCTAATACTGTCTTTTAGAGTGACACCCCAGAATCCGCATTCATCAGCTCTACAGTGGACTTCTGTGCTATTTATTTTTTCCTGGAGTACCACTACATATGTGGATTTGAACATAAAAACTGGAAAGGTAGAAAGTTGGTTGGAACTGTCTGTTAGGGCAGGCATGGAACAAATCTTGCACGCTGTTTTGTTTGAAGAACTACATGAGGACTTTCTTGTTGGACACTGAATGGCTGCCTCTTTGGAACACCTCTGACTAAATATTCACTTTAACTTCAAAACCATCATGTCGCAAACTACATCCATTACCTCCTCAAACAAGCTCTTTCAGTGTTCCTAAACTCAGCAAATGTCACATCACTATACACATGAATTTTTTGTTCTTTTTTTTTTTTTTACCAAATTGCATTTTCTTCCCCTTAAAAATCTCCTGAATCCATTCTCTTCTCTGTATCCATTGCCCAGCTGCCATCATCTCTTGCCTAAATTATTCTAATAGCCTTTAAAAGATCATCTTAGTTCTACTTTTGTCTCTTTCAGTGCATTTTACAGGCTGCAGACAGACTGATTTTTCTAAAGTGTAATTCTGATTATGTTTTTCCTCAGCTAAAATCTCATTTTGTTCTCATCTCAGAGTCTTGGCACTTGCTATTCCCCCTACTTTTATTTATCTTCATCCGGATTTCTGTGTGGTGGTTCCATTTTTTATTATTTGGAACTCAACACAATTTGAAACTTTATTATAAAAATTGTTATTGGTTAAATATATATATATGTATGTATGTACGTATATAAATTGGTAAAATACATTCCTGTGGGAACACTGTTAGATCTGCCTTTGGGTACTATCAGGAGTTCTGAAGGTCTGGATCTCAATTGATACCTAAGAGGCTTTTATCTCTCTTCTCTAATGGCTAGGTCAATTTCCCTGAGTTTGGCAAATCCAGTCTCTCTGTCTACATGTCTGCAAAGATACTAAAAAATAACTCTGAATAGGAGACTCCAAATAGGCTAATTTATTTGCCTTTATCTCACTCATGAATGTATTTCCTTCTGGTTGGACCCAAAGTACCAGTAATTCCATTTTCGTTGGTTATCTTTTTACATCTCACATTGCAAGACTACTGAGGGTGTCAGTCAAATGCACACCAGTGTTTTGTTTGATGTACCATAAGCTGAATTTTCTTAGGCCAATATTTTTATAAGAAAAACAGGTATGTTTAAGTCCTGTTCTTACCTTTGGTGTATTCTGTTCCCTTATGAAGACATCCTTCTTCCTTGAGTGTTAATTGTGTGGAAAAAAAACTTATTTTGGGTAACTTGCATGAGTTTTGTATGAATGTGTAGTCCATACATAAGGTTGTATGAAACTTAGAGCTTAATGTTGCCATAACCTGAACTAATAAAAATAGTTTTCTGGTGAATCAGTAAATGATATTCTCTAGACTAAAATAAGAACATACTCTGGTGCCCCTGCCATCTGTACTTATAATTCACACCCTAAAAATTTGAACTACATTCCCCATCTTTCATCTCCACTTAAACAACAGCAACAAATAAAATATTTTTAAAAAACCAGCAAAAAAACAACTATTATTTTACACACAAATGTTCTGGTTTTATTAGCATGATCTAGGAATGGTGCCTTAAACAGAGCTGGCCTTGCTATCTAGTATTGTCATACAAGAGTACAAATCAACAATTTCAAAACGAAAGTCCCCACAATTCAATTACTGCCATGTATAAAACAATTTGTTTAACTGGAAATCATGTTACTTTTTTAAAAAATGATTAAGTGATTAAGGTGGAAATGTCCTTGTGCCTGTTTTAATATTTTATACAAGTTAGTTTTGGCCACTACCAACGACTCGGACTCCCATTTAGCAATTTCAAACAACCTGAAATCAGAGTTATTCCACAGGGACTCTTTAGCTCACAGAAATGTATTTGATTGATTTGTTTCTAATTGGTGCTGACCCTGCCTTTCCTTCAGGCAGTTGAAGGCTTCCTTTTCCACTCAAAGAGGCTGCCCCTCCTACAGAGGGTTAAGTGTATGTGAAAGGCTGCTGGTTCCAGTGACTCCACCCTGCCACCTCTCAAAACTCTGACAAACCTCATAACAAAAACAATAAATTTATGAATACAATTTGAACTTTGTTGCCACGTTGATTAAAATTTCTATTCTTACCACTGTTCTTAGAATGTTAAACAAACTCCTTTAAATGATTTGTATTTTTTCATCTTCTGCAATCTCACCTTTTGTCATTCCCTCTACCTACACCCACCCACCCCATCAGTGTTCAGTTCCTTTAATGAACCCAGTCTTTTTTCAGCTTTGTGTCTTAACGTGCTAATCCCTCTGCCTTTCTTCTTTTTTTTTTTCCTTTTATTTTTTAAAGTAAATACACCAGAGTTTATTCATCCCTAAGTGTTTACTTTTCTCCCCAGCTTTATTGAGGCATAATCGACAAATAAAATTGTATATTTTTAAATTGATATAGGTATACATTATGACAATCAAGTAATTAATACATCCAATACATCACATAGTTACTATTTTTGGTGGTGAGTACATTTATGATCTACTCTCTTAGCAAATTTCAAGTATATAATACAGTATTATTAGCTACAGACATCGTGCTATACATTAGTAAGACCTCTAAACTTATTCATTGTATAACTAGTAGTGCCCTTTGACCAACATCTCCCCATGATCCCTACCTCCAGCCCAGCCCCTGGCAACAGCCATTCTACTCTTTGTTTCTGTAAGTTTGCCTTTCTTTCTTTTTTTTTTTCCTGATTCCACATAAAAGTAATACCACATAATATTTATCTTTCTCTGTCTGGCTTGTTTCACTTAGCCTGATGCCCTTTATTCATGTTAGCACAAATTGCAGGATTTTATTTTTTCTCATGGCTGAATAACATTGTGGTATATGTACCACAATCTGATTGCCTAAAGTCCACTCTGTACTCTGAATGTTCTAGAATCTTGACTAAACTATACTTAAGGCGATTAGCATTATATTGGCTCCTCACAGAATTTTAGCTTTTATTGAATGGAAATTTAAGGTATTTTACTGTTCTATACTGGAAGAGTCCCATAAATCTGTATATTCTATTAGAATGTGATTAATTGAATTACTTGGCACCTTTTCTCTAAGAGCTTGCTCTCTGAAGATATCTCTGTTCTTCATATCAGGAGTAAAATTACTTATCTAAGGAACTGACTGGCTTGTAACTTATAGGCACTGTGAATTATGTAAATAAATCATAGTTGACTCTCATATAGACTAGAGATAAATTTTTGACCCATGTGTAACAAAAGAATAAGAATTCATGGTAGGTGGAAAGTGTATTAGTCTGTTTCTTGTCTTATTTTTTTAATCTGTTTTTCTTTTTGCCTTTACTTTTGTTTCTACTTATACTTCATAGTATTTTTGGTTAAGGTGCTCAATATACATCTAATAATTGTAGAAACAACATACATGGTCACACAGTAAAATATATACTCAAACTTGAGTCTCTGAGCCCAAAGGACACGTCTTTCTGTGTTGAAAGTTATTATGAAAATATTAATTTGGTGATATATGAATTGAGTGGTAGTATCGGGTTGGGAAAGCAGTGAGAAGTAGACAGACCATGTAGACCTCTGGTGTTTTGATTCAGATGAAAGGTGATGAGTGTGTAAGCCATGTGTTAAGGGATCGCAGTGCTAACACTGGACTGGTAAATCCTAGAAGTTGTTTAGAAAGAAGCAATAGACTTTGAGGACGTATTAAATATAGGATGAAATCAGACAACTGTCATCAGCACCTTGCAAACAGAAAACATAGGTATTCCTCTACCGATTTAGTGACTGAATGACACTATGACCAAGTTAGACATACTAGATTTGAAAAGATCATGAATTATATAAATAGAGATACATTTTCTGGGCATGAAACTACTTCTCTGTTTATATAAAAGAATGAAGAAGAGATTTTTGCATCACCAATACTTCTAATTAATCAAATTTTAAATGTATATCTTACTGTGTACATGCCTTTCCATCTTACTGGCCATAAGAATTTAGCTTCTTCTGTTTATTTCTTCTTAGGGAACTCTACTCACTCATGTCTCATTTGGTTTTCTCAAGATTGATTGAAAAATGAGTTTAGGTTTTCATCATTGTCCTCTATGGTCCAAAATAAAACCCTCACCCTTAATTTAACAATATCATTATTGTTTGTCATTCATTCATTTGATAAACATTGCTTATGCACATAGTACATGCAAGACCTATACTTGATGTTGTCTGGAAATGGATTAGAGTAACCAAACTAATACCTCCAACCTCACAGTCATCACAGTAGAAATTCCTTGTTCTGCTATGATGTATAAACTACTATGGTGTATAAATCTGAAAAAAATAGACGATTTTATTCCTTAGAAACATTTTTATAATGAAAAAAAGATGCTGATCATTTTATTATTTCCAATAAAAATTTGTAAACATCTTAGAGTAATCATAAGAAATTGAAAATTTTTCATTTCCAGAAATTTTTAAAAATTATTATTTCCTAGACTCAGAATTTTTTTTTGCAGCAGCAGCAGTAATGACTGAGTAGACTTCTGTCTAAAATTTCAAAGAAAGCAAAACCATGGTTCTAATTAATAAGGAATTTTTTCATCTGTTATTTCTCTGGTGTCATTGGCTACAGGGTCAGTCTTTACCTTAGTGCATACTAGAAACTTGCCCCTGCATCCCAGACTTTAGACATATGTCACTGGGACCCCTTAGGAAAGAGCAGAAGAATGACTTTGTCCCGGATCTGCTTGGTCTTCACTCCATAGACAATAGGGTTGAGTGCGGGTGGGATGATTACATAGAGGTTAGCAAACATAATGTGAAAGGTCTGAGGAACATTATGCCCAAAGCGATGTGCAAGAATGGAGAAGAATGCTGGTATATAGAACATGAGGATGACACAGACATGGGAACCACAAGTGCCAAGGGCCTTTTTTCTGGCATCTCGGGAGGGGAGGCGAAAAACATCACGGAGGATGAGGGTGTAGGAGACAGCAATTAGGATCACATCTATAATCACTGTCATGATGGGAACACAAAACCCATACCATATATTGATGGAGATATCGTCACAGGCGAGCCGGGCAACACCTATGTGCTCACAGTATGTATGAGGGATGATATGTGTCCTGCAGAAGAGCAGACGATTTACAAGGAAAACACATGGAACAAAAACACAGAAACTTCTGAAGGAAATTCCTACAGCAATTTTGACAATGGTCCTGGGGGTCAGAATAGTGGTGTATCTCAAGGGTGAGCAGATGGCCACGTAGCGGTCAAATGCCATGGTCAGCAATATAGCTGAGTCCAGGACAAAGCTGTAGTGTAGAAAGAATAATTGGGTGAGACAACCAGGAAAACTGATTTTCTGGGGACCAAGCCAGAAGATAGTAAGGGTTTTTGGGACACATGTGGTAGACAATATGAGGTCAGTTATGGCCAACATAGAAAGGAAAAAGAACATAGGTGCATGAAGACTGCGCTCCACTGCAATCAGGTAGAGAAGGATACTATTGCCCACAGTGGCCACAAGATAGATAAAGCTGAAGGGGATGCTGATCCAGACATGGTACTGCTCAAGTCCAGGGATGCCCAAAAGGGTGAAGGCATCTGTGTTGTAGCTACTCAGGTTGTAAACGGCCATTGAGGTCTGATGAGTAGCTTCTGTATCCTGAAAACAAATTGTGTATAATGAACATGAGGAAATTGCATGGTAATTCTTCCTCCACCTCTCCTTAAGGCCAGCTTTCCTCATTCCTATCTGCCAAAAAAGAACCTCCCATTGCTATTAAGAGCAATGCTCATCTTGCTCATCTCCTTAAGATCCCTTAGACCCAACAACCCTGGTAATAATTACTCAATCATTCTAGAATCTTCTTCAAACTACATAAAATGCTATTTCCATTTAATGATTGCATTTTCCCCGGGTCAGGGTAAGTTGTTGCTGTATAGATGTCAGTACAGAGAAAAACAATCTAATCCCATTCAGAGATAGAAAGAAAGTAAAAGTGGGGGCACAATTAGGAAAATAAGGAGATAATTAATAATTACAGACTTCTACTATGTGCCAGGCTCTTATAAAGTATTACCATATTTAGAACAATCATCTAAGACAAGTATTTTTATCTTCCTTATGTTTTTTGGGGTTTTTTTTATGGAAACTAAAACTCTAAGAGATAATCTTTCTTAAAATCTCGTTGTTAGTGACTGGCAAAGCCAAGATCACTAGATTCCACAGCTAATACTCTGATGCTGCTGTCCCACACCAGGTGACTGCCTCAGCACATTGTTAGATTCCAAGGACTGAGAAGAGGCAGAGGATGTAAAGAAGTATATAAGGAAAAATATAACAATGGAACTGTAATTTGACCAGCACACCAACCTTACCCTAGTTGCAATGATTTTCCTGATATTCCTGACACTATAGAGGCTTGGGAATTGCAGGTCAGAATGTTCTCCGGACTATGATGTGTGATTCTTCATCATGGAGGATAAATATGAAAAAGAATATGAAATTCAGCCTCTAGCCCACCCTTAAGATTTAATGAGGAAATTGGTTCACATGCACTTTTCTTCAATATAGAGGTGACATATAGTGGGAGAAATATAGAATTTATATATTTTAAATTCTGAGTCAAGATAAAAGCAAATAAGAAACCTCCATAACAAGAATTAATCATTTTTGAGACTAATATATTCCACAAATCTGAAGCTTTTTATATGAAATTATTTCTATAATCCTCTTAATAACTCTTTAAGATAAGTAAGAATGTTATTTGTATTTCTGATGTAGAAGCTGAGGCAGAGAGAAGTTAAATAAGTTGCCAAAGGCCACACAGTGAAGAAATGGTAGAGCTGGGAATCAAACTCAAAAAGTCTTTTCCTAGACTCCTGTGCAGATAACCAAAATTCTCTATAGAATACCTGACACATGGTACGTACATGATATCTGGATAGCAAGAGATATAAAATTAAGTCACATAGGGATTGGAGAGAAAACATGGTGGAGTGAGAGACGTCCTCAGATCTCTTCCCTTGAAAAACAATAAGCTAAACATCTAAAACTGAACAAAAAACACCCAAACTGCACACCAGCACATCTGAGCATGGGATCTGCACAAAAGAGCTACCACAGGTCAGAACCCCGGGTGTCAACAGTGGACTGGGGCAAATAAAGAAGTTGCCTCTCGCAGCCACCAGAGCTCCTTGCAGGAGGAGAGGGAGGGGTGAAGGTGAGGGGACTTCCCTGGTCAGGCTGCCTGGAAGTGCAGGAACTTCTAACAGCCAGCAGTAGGGCCCAGACATCAATGCAGAAAGCAGAGAAGCGGGACGGGATTGCAGAGAAACAACAGTTGATTTTTACTGGCCTCAGTTGCAAAACAGAGGCTGAGACAAGCTCCCAATTCCCAACCCAGAGGGTCCCTCATCCCGTACCCTCTGAGACCCATCACCACAGAGCCCCAGGAGAATCTGAGCAAACTCTACCAAAACTGTTAACACTGACAGGTACTGAAACTGAGAGTAGCAAGTGTGATTAAATATCCACAAGAAAGTAAAAAAGACATTTAGGCTTTATATAAAACAGAGATCCGAGAGGCTTAGACACCACCAACTGGGAACCGAAAGAAATGTGCCTTCTTTGCAGCAGACTAAAGAGAGACCTTTAAATAATAAATCTTTCTGGAAAAACAACAAAATATATTTCCATTAATGCCCAGGGAGAGAAATAGTCCATTAAACACCATGAACAACCAAGGTGACAAGGCATCTCAGAAAGAGAAAAATCTCCAGAAAATACGCTTACAGACATAGAAATATGCGACTTTAATGACAGAGAATTCAGGATGGTACTTCTGAAAAAACTCAATGAGATCCAACACAACTCAAATCGACAATTTCAGGAATTGAAAAAACAACTAGATGAGCGGAGCAAGGAGATTGAAACCCTCCAAAGGAACCAAATAGAATTTTTGGAGATGAAGAGCACACAGTAAGAGTTGAAAACTGAAATAGCAAACTT
>NW_006438643.1:934661-943373 GCF_000325575.1 Pteropus alecto | reverse complement strand
CAAGAACAAGGCAAGACTGTCCACTATCGCCACTGTTATTCAATATAACATTGGAGGTCCATTTGTTATATTGAATAACAGTGGCGATAGTGGACAGTCTTGCCTTGTTCTTGATCTTAGAGGGATGGTTTTTAGTTTTTAGTATAATGTTGGCTGAGGGTTTGTCATAGATGACCTTTATTATGTTAGGGTACTTTCCTTCTATACCAATTTTGTTAAGTGTTTTGATCATAAATGGGTGCTTGTTGCACACCAATGTTCATAGCAGTACTATTCAATGTGGCCAGGACATGGAAGCAACCAAAGTGTCCTATGAGATGATTAGCTAAAGAAGCCGTGGTACATATATACAATGGAATATTACTTATGATGAAATACTGCCATTTGCGACAACCTGGATGGACCTCGAGATAATCGTGCTAAGCAAAATAAGCCAGACAGAAAAAGTTGAAAATCACATGATATCACTTATATGTGAGATATAAACCTAAAAACAACAAATGAACAGGACAAACAGAGACTCAGGGACATAGACAATAGACTAGTCATTGCCAGAGGGTAGGGAGTTGGGAGGAGGGAAGAGGTAGGCAGGGTAAAAGGGGTCAAATGTACTAGGTTTGGGGAAGGCCGAAGTGGGTAAAGCGGATCAAATATATGGTAGCTGAAGGAAACTGGACTCTTAGTGGTAATCACACAATAGAATATATACATGTCAAATTATAATGTACACCTGAAAATTATATAATTGTATTAACCAATGTTACCTCAATAAACTTTAAAAAAAGAAATAGAAAATAAACTTTATGGGAAAAAAATTTTTTTTAATAAAAAAATAAAAAATAAAATTAAGTCACATAAAGAAAACAGAAAACTGGAAGTGTAAAACAAATTAGCAACATATGACTTAAGATTACAAATATATTATACTGTATACCTAAAATTAATATAAAATTTTTTTAAAAAGAATTTGTTGTAAAATTTTTTAAATAAATAAATAAATAAAAGCTTGAAATCTTAAAAACAAAGATTATAAATACAGGTTGTTTAAACTCTTCTACTTAAAAGCATAGGTATCAATAAAGTCTTTTAAATTAAAATATGATTATATGTTGTTTACATGAGAAAGATCTAAAACAAAATGAACTGGAAAAGGTAGGAAAAAAAGGATAGATAAGTGCGCTTCAGAAAATTTAAATACAAAGGAAGCAAGCCTAGCAAAGCAAAAATCAGAAAAAAAATAAATTAAAAAAAACATTAGGTGAAGCAAAAGATACTTTGTACTATTAAAGGAAATAATCCTTAATGAGGGTGTTAAGTCATATCACTTGCAGGTATCTCTACTTAGGACTCTTGTTTTAAATAAACAAACAAACAAACAAACAAACAAATAATGGTCCTTAATAATCTATTCATTTACCCACTTTTCTTCTTTTAATTATTTTACACGGACTTGATAATTCTCCTGATTTTTTGAAGACACATTTCTAGCGATAGCAAATTTAATATCCTTGTGGCTCACCTATCTAAAATGTTTTCCTCAAAATAGAATCGCATTATCCTGGATGGCTTTATTTTGTTACCGAAAGTCAGCCACCCAATTCCAGGGCCTTCTCGTTGAGGTTTTGTAACCCTAAAATGACTAACTTCATAAATAGCACATTTAGCTATTTTACTTTGTATCTGTTCAACTGACTATTGGTTGTTATCAATTTGTTCTTCAACAACCTTGAACTCTCTAGGGAAAGTGAATTTTTCATTACTATTTATTCAGTGCCCAAGTGTCTTTGCATTCCTTTTTATCTAGATTAAATTCTATGATTCTTCATTTCATTTCCATGACTCCCTTACAAATATTTTGCTTGTCCTTGCTCTACTGACCTTCAACTACATATGTGGAACAAAACTCAATTCCTAGATTAATCAACCTAGTAAGTGTGCTAGGTCATGGTGGAAAACACTTCTTAACCATGCATATTTATGTTTCTATAATTTCATGATCATCAGCTTTAAACTTCACACTTGACACTGCTCAGTGATCCAGCAACAGGATCTTGTTCAACTCAGTCTCCCTCTATGACTTTTTTCCTACTCTCTTCTAAGTACATTCATCATCTCCAACTCCCTCTTTCTTTCTCAATAAATGACTTTTTATTTTACTTCACAGAGAAATTACAGGCCATTAAATATAAAGTTATTCCAGGTAGCCATTGCATCTATTTGTATGTGTATATATACATATATGTGTGTGTATATATGTACATACGAATATTTCAATATCTATTCTCTATGTTATTTGTTTGTTATAATTGGGAAAAGTGTTCTTTGTATATGTGGAACCCAAACAAACCCTTACTTTCTATCTCTAGTCTTCCCATCTTGTCAGATACCTTTCATTATCATTAATTCTTTTTCTCGCTTTTGTCCTCAACCTAGCCTTTTAAAAATTCTGCTCCTTCAGCATTTAAACAATTAAAACGTGCTCAAATATATTCCAGTCTAAATGATGATGAAATAACTATATTCTCTCATTCATAGTTAAAATTTTAGTTGTCTGCACTAATTATCTTCACTCTCATCTCCTACTTGCCCTTTAACTCATGCTAATCTCATTTCTGTCTTCGTCTTTTTATGGAAGCAGCTTTCACCGAGGTCATCCATGGTGGCTATGTTTCATCTTTCAGTCCTCGCTTGAACTCTTAGCAGCATTTGACACCACTGATAATCCCCTCAATCTTGAAACATTCTCTTAATGCTTCATCACAACTTTGGGTTTTCTTCAACATTTCTGGCATCTAATCTCATCCTTTACCTGTTCTTTCTATTCTATGTCTCTTAAATCCTGGTATTTCTCAGGGCTCTACCTGAAGCCCCCTTTCCTTATCTCCATACTTTTCCTGATCTATATCATCAATTCCTAAGATCCCAATTAATACATTGACACCTCCTGATTTTTTACCTCTTATTTAGATCTTTTAAAACACACATATCAGACTGCTCCCTGGATATCCTCTTTTGTATATCACAAAGGCACCTCAAGTTTAATTTTTTAATTAAAATTAAAACCTATCATATTTCTTTACAAAACAGATGTCTTTCACTGTGTCTAATATTTCAAAGAACATCAGTACTATCCACTAAACGATCCAATGCAGAAATTTGGAGTTGATTATTTACACTCTCCTCTTTTGAAATCCCATGTGTAATCAATTATATTAATCCAATTCTTTTTTGAATCAAAATTTAAAAATCCTTAACATAGCTAACAAGGTCTCCACGATCTGTTCTGGTTATCTCTTCAGCCTTCTTATTATACTGCAGGAATATTGGTCAGGAAAAATCCTGCATTTTCTAAAAATGTATATGTTAAAAGCAATTTCCATATACAAAAGATTGTGGCAAATTCTTCCATCACTTCATTTCCAGGGTTCCAATTACAGTATTTAATTATTTTATCTTAAATTTGGACTTAGTATCCACTGAGACTCATATCTTTTCTCTGAAGATGGACAGAAATGAAGCCAAAGATAATGGAAGCCCAGATGATGAAGAAAAATGAAGTCACCCCCCAGACAGACTCTTTCAGCATGAGCTATCTTACTGCAAGATGTTCTAAGCAGTCTCATGCAATGAGTTGTCATAAATCAACACTGCATTTCTCTGAGCAATGGTTGTTGTAGATAAATGAAAGTCTAAACAGATAATGTGTGCTATTATAAATAAAGGTTAGGTAACATGTGTTCCTTAGTGTCAAAGTCTCCTGACTATGAGACTATGTACATACTTCACTCTTAACTTGAGAAGTATTCTCAGCCCTACTCCTGTCTCCCAACAAGGCTAAGTTCTATTCATCATTCAAGTCTCAATCTCCCTTTCATTCAAGTCTCAATCTCCCTTTCATTCAAATGAAATTCCCTTTCATTTCATATTTCATTAAATATGACTTCCCTGGGAACAGTCTTCCCAATCTCTCTGTGTTAGAAAATTCTATTTCCAAATTGTACTTCCTGTTTTCTGAAATTCAGCATGCTTGCAACTATTTGCTTAACGTTTATTTTCTCTGCTAGACTGAAATCTGTACAAAGGAAAAGATCAAATCAATTTTGTTAGTTTTTTTTGTTTCCAAAATATTCTCAAAGTCCATACAATAGTGGCACTTAAAAAGTGCTCAATGAATATTTTTGAAATTGAATGTCACTAATGAGTCAAAATAAAAATAATATTCTTATTGTTTTTAAAATATACTTAAAATCATTAAATAGATATCACTGAATAAGTAAAGAAAAATAAACTTTTTGCAGAATGGCAGCCAATAATATGCCAAACAAGGATGCTAAAGGCATTTCTGTTAAAGGTAAAAATAAGAAAAAATATAAGATCTTGATTATCATGTTTATTAACATTGCTCAAGAGGTTCTATCCAGAGACATAAGACATCATTAAGACTGCTTATTTTTGCCCACCACTTTTGCCTCAGCTTAGGTGAAAATTCTTACATAAAACATTTTTCTAACCCCCAAAACATTTCCTTTTATTCACACCCACAGAACCATGATCTTATGTCTTAGAGAAGCACTCATAGTTTATTGCACTTATTTGCCTATCTTCTATTTTTCTTGAGTGTAAAGATTATCATATTAATAGTTTTAACTCCTAATTCTAGTTTGATTTCTAGAAAACACTTAAGTTTTATTAAATAAATAAATAATGTTTAAATCATTGTACACAAGCTTCTCTTTGATATGGGACATTTATACCTTTTTTTCATCACACCTCTCCCCATTCCACCCCATTTACTCTTCTATTTACTCCATATTCTATTAAAGTGCAACTTAATAAATGAATCCCTAAAATAGTAAATGCATGAGTAAATTAAAACACACACACTTACACATATACCCAGACACATGTGGAATCAAGGCAAAGTCTGCACAAAGTCACATTATTGCTACAGCTGAAAAACCTTGATTTTAGAGTCAGGTATCTTGGATTTGCGTTTGATCTATGCCTCTTTTTTCATTATGCCAAACAAATTATTTGATCTCTTTAAAATAACTGTTTCTTTATTGAATTTCTGTGGGGATTACATGAGAAAGTTATCAGTTCAGTGACTGGAAATGTTAAGCTGTCAATACACAGCAACTATTATGTAATATCATTATTATTATAAACACAAGGAAATACAAACAGATGGCAGAAACCCATGCAGTGACAGAAGGTTTCAATCATAAGGAAACCAGAGAGTCTGAGTCTGCTCTTCTGGATCCAAGCTCTCAGGTCATTTGACTTCAGCTGTTAGATTATGTCCTCAAGATAGCCCAGTTCTACTTGTCTCCTTCTGCCTCATTTATCCATTCTTATTCCAACCCCTAAGACTTTAACATCTGGCTCCCAGACCTACAGATGCTATTACATGGGGAAAGCTGGACTGAGTCCATCCTGTCTTTTCTTAGCCTCACCTTGTGCCTCCTGGTAAGTCCTCTGTATGTCCTTCAGTTAGCCTCCCCCAGGATCTGGGCCTGAGATCTTTCCTTGGCTTAACCTTGCCCGCCTTGCCCAACATCTAATTTCAACAAACCCCAGCCCTTGATGAGGACCACAGGATGGACAGAAACAGCATTCTAAGTGGCCAATCCCCTTATTCCTCTTACTGGACTTCAGAGAGGGTTTGTGGGCCCCTGAGAGACCAGAGCCACCAACCTGATCAGTGAACTGTGGACTGCACAGTGAGGTACTTCCCAGGGCTCTTGAGGATCTGAGGTCCCAAAGGCTGAGGTGGACTGAGTCTCTGCAGTTTCAGGTCTTTAAGGACAGGCAGTATCTTGAGTGAGCGGAGTCCCCCAGGGCTTTGAAATGGCAAGAGCTCTCTCCACTGCTGCTAAAGCCATCTACAGTGAAATCTCTGTGAGTTTAGTGTGTGTGTGTGTGTGTGTGTGTGTGTGTGTGTGTGTGTGTGAACTTGCTTTTCTCTGTAGGTTTTTTTTTATGTTATAAATATTCAATCATTTGTGTATGTACATATAATGGTTACTCTAGTAATCATTAAATCAAATGGATCTGTGGAAGGAGGGTACAGATTCTTCTTTCTGATTCAAGCCTAAGAGAGGAATGCCCTAGTTATCACATATTAGCCATATCGAACTTTCATTTAAAACTCTTTAAAGATACACTTGGTAGTCCTATCAATTTAGACTTCAAAATATCTTTAGAACCACTTTCCTTCTTTAGTCATAATCTTTATTCTCTAGTCACTTCTTCTATTGAGCCTTCATTGATCTAAAGATTTCAATTCCACACCACCAATCCATCTGCTCCTCTGAAGCCATAATAATCATTCTAAAATAGAAATATGATTATCATTTCTGTAGGGAGTTCATAAAACTTTTAGGACAAAATAAGTGCCATTAGCATTACATACAAGATTCAGCAATTTCAGGTCCTTGACTTCCTCTTCAGTTTCATCTCCTGTCACTCATCCTCAAAACAATCTAAATTCTAAACTAATCTCTTTGGAATTCCTAGTGCATATTATAATTTGGCAAGGATCATTCCTTTGCATATGTTCTTCCTTCTTTCTAGAATATTCTTCCTACTCTTTTTTGTCTGACTCAGTTTTAACCCTATCATCACCTCATTTGGAAAGTCATTCTTCACTCACCTCTGTGTTTACTCACCCCGCCTTCGCACTAACTAACCACGCAATATTGCAATTATCTGTTTAGCTCTGTTTCTGCTTCCAGTAAGCAAGTTCCTTTATCATAAAAACCTTACTCTTCTTCACCATTACATTTCCATGGTTGTTCACAAAGTAGGCATTCAATCTATGTTCTGTTATTATTAATAGTAGCAATATTATCAGTTTATTTGTATCACATTTACTTTATAATATTTTATGCATTGAAATTACTATACTGTCAATTAGAAAATAATTTTATATTATTTGATGCATCTGAAAAATGCCTGAAGTGTGTATTTGTATCATTTATAAATACATCCACTCTCTGATTACCTACCCATTCATACCCTCTTAATGGTCATAGTCCTCCTGAAGTTATAGCCTAATTTTTTTGCCTTTGGGGAAGCATTTGTCCATGTTTCCTATAAATGCTTCTTTTATTTTATAGAATATTTTAGGAAACAATTGTTATTCTGAGTAGAACCCACAGTACTAAATATAGTATGAGCATTATGGTTCATACGTGGGGCCTAGAGCATTTTTATGGTGATAGCCAGATGCATATACGGCCTCGAGTTCTGTGACAAAGTATCAGAAAGACAAAGAATTCAGGTAGTGGTAAATATAAACAAGTATGGTGGTTTTTTAATATGTTCACTAATTTTATAATATGCCTGTCTTCAAAAAGTAGAGCTTTATTCCTCTTTCTTTGAGTTTGGGTTAAACTTAGATATTTATCTCTAAGAATAGCAGATGGTGGATATGGTAGTGTATGCCTGATACTGGGCCATAAAAGGCATTGAAGTTTCCTTTTTGCTGTCTCACTTGAATTGCTCACTCAGGGAGAAACCAGCCTCCATTACATGAGGATATTCAAACAGCCTGTATGGGGAGGAACGGAAACCTCTTGCTAACACACAGCACTATATAAGTGGCCATATTGAAAGTAGACCCTCTATCTCCAGCCAAGCCTTCAGATATTTGCAACCCCTGAAACATTTTGATTGCAACCTAATCAGAGACCCTAGACAGAACCACTTCTTAATTCTTGACACAGAAAGTGTTTGTGACAATAAATGTTTATTTTTCTTTTAAGTTGCTAACTTTTGAAGTAATTTGTTACACAGCATAGATAACGAATATGAAAGGAAATACAAGTTATCACTGTATAATCCTACCTGTGAATAAAGAACTGAAGGTCAAGGCAAAGTAAGTGAAGTTCTTAACAATTTGGGCTATTTAAACATAATCTACTATAATTCTATTTAAATAATCCCCTTTGAAATTTACCTCAACAGGGGAAGTAACTTAGCTTTTGTGAAATATTGTAAGCATGATTCTGCAAAAGGATTTCAAGATCACTTCTTTCACACAATGACAAATATTAACATAAAAATAATGTCAGGCTCAGGAAACCAGGCATTTTTCTAGACCCTGAATATTCAGAGGTAAATAGTTTATTCACTTGAAGACATACCTACTGAGGTCAATAGACTTGTAAAATGAAATTCAATACAGAATGAGAATCACAGGAAATCCAAAGACAGTTCACAACCTCAGGAATTCAGTGGGTGAAATTCATAACTGGCCCCTGTACCCAGGCAAGGAGGGATCTAAGAAAAAAGCAGGCCATTCCAGGTTGGTAGGTGGTAGATTTCAAGAGCAAGGGAACTTACATACAAGACTTGTCTTGGGTGGTCACAAGACAAGTAGATCCCCACACTTCCCTGCCATCATCTTAAAAGTTTATATAAAAGCTGCAACCAGGTGCAGGCACACATACCATCTAGATAGTATCGACAATACAATGTTCCCTTAAGGCTGTGTCCTTGAAAATGAATCCATTTATGGAAATGATGGGCAGAATGTACATTCCAAGGAAAGAGAAGCTGTACCTGGATTGCCCCGGGTACAATTTGCAGGTCAACCAACAGTCACATCCTCTTGACCTCTTCCAACAAAGGCGTCCACCTGGAGATTAGAGAAGGTCTTGAAAAATAGATTAACTTAACAGATGTTGAAGATGAATAAGTGTTAGG
>NW_006438643.1:879768-934640 GCF_000325575.1 Pteropus alecto | reverse complement strand
TAGAGGTGTAAGAGGATATAATGTGTCCTGGGAAATGTGTGTCACTTAGTAGACTCAGGTACATTTAGTGAAATGCTAAGAAATGAAACCGTTGAAGGGGACAGGCAATTGACCATTCATTCATGCATGTATACATTCAGTCATTCAATACAGATCATTGAATACCTGTTAGAAACAAGGCTCTGTGCTAGATAGCAGAACATAATAAAGAACAAAATAGATAGAATGCCTCTCCTCATGTAGTGTTCAATTTGTTGAAAAAAAGACATGCATTAATCAAATAATCAAGATTATATGTGTAAAAATAATCACTACCTTTAATAATTGTTATGAAAATCTATAGAGCATCAAGAAAATAAATAACGAAAGTATCTGATCAGGCCTGGGTATATAGAAAAAGATTCTTTAAGGGAGATATTTGAAAGACAAAGTTAATTTTAACTAAAAGCTAATAAAATTGATACTGTGTATTGAGCTCTTGCTACATGTCAATTATAGCACCATGTCCTTTACAAACATCAAATTTAGTCCCAATGAGGTAGGTTTTCTTATTGTTTCCATATTATAATAGAAAAATGACACACAGAAAGTTTATCTAAATTGTTCAGCTGTTAAGTGGAGAATTTTCTAACTTACATAGTTTGACTCCTGACCCCTACTTCTAAAAACATAGTGCTGGATTTTCCTTGGAAGCATCTTTTAAAAATTCTTCAATCCCACAATGAATCTTTGAAATCTTTCTCTTCAAAGCAGATTACTGCACACATTTGAGTCCATAATTAGCACTCTGAGTAGGTGGGAACTTAATGAAGTGAGATTTTTACATAGCAGATCTGAGCCCACTGAGAATTAATAAATATATACTAGTTGGTTGTGACAGGCTAGCTCTTTAACTTTCTTTCTCCTTACAGATAAGTGATGAAAGCTTCATACCATAATTCAGGCATGTCTGCTCTCAACTATTCTACTGTCAATTATGATATGTTTGTCCTTATCGACATCCCTGGCCTGAAGGAGCTGCGCATGTGGATCTCCATTCCCTTCTGCCTGATGTACCTGCTAGCTGTTTCAGGAAATGGTATCCTGATCTGTGTAGTGGTAGTGGAGCACAGTCTGCATATACCCATGAACTTCTTCCTCTCCTTGCTAGCTTTTTGGGATCTAATTCTATTATATCCACAGTACCCAAAGCCTTGAGCACCTTCTGGTTGGATGACGTGGACATCTCCTTTGGTGGTTGTGTAACCCTGCTCTTCTTTATGCATTTTGCCTTTGTAGTAGAGTCAGGCATTCTCTTGGCAATGGCTTTTGACCATTATGTAGACATCTGCTTCTCACTGAGGTATACCACCATTCTTAGCCATGGCGTCACTGGCAAAATAAACGGTGTTGTAGTGCTCAGGAGTTTTGCAACTGTTTTCCCCATTGTCTTCCCTGTAAAACGACTGCCCTTCTGTCAGACAAACATCAATGCCCACACATTCTGTGAACACATGGGGTTGGCAAAACTGGCTTGTGCTGATATCACCATCAGTATTTGGTATGGAATCTCTGTGCCATTACTCAGTATTATGCTAGATATGGTGACAATAGCCATCTCCTACGGGCTCATTCTAAGGGCAGTCTCAGGCTTCCGTTCCAGGATGTTCAAATAAAAGTACACAGCACCTGTGGTTTTCATGTCTGTGTCAACCTCATGTTCTACCTTCCAGGGGTTTTCACCATTATTGCTCAGCGCTTCGGCCAAAAAATCCCCAACCATGTCCACATCCTGCTGGCCAACCTCTATGTTCTTGTCCCCCGCAACGATGAACCAAAATATCTATGGAGTAAAGACCAAACACATTTGTGAACGAGTGGCCCTTGTGTTTTCTTCAAAAGGGAAGTGTTGCTGAGGTTGACTGGATCCCATTGTGGTTTCTTATAGGTGACAAGGAAGGATCCTATTAAAAAAGAAGAGAGACAGTTGTCATTTAGAATAGGCTCTACTTGCTACGAAATTAATCTTTTTTCATTAAATAGGGATGATCCAAATTGTATGAGTCCCTTATCTCAAATTTAAATAAGTTCTTTAAAATTTGTGCGTTCATAGACATACAAAATGCTATTTTGCATGTCCATAGGGTTCTTCAATATTTAATGAAAACATAACATCTCTATTTTAAAACATATGAAAAAACTTTTCATTTATCTACTATTTAAATTTTAGATCTCTATGTGTCCTCCTAATAGCTATTATGAATACAAATAAGAGAGAGCAAACACCAACATTGTATAAAAATAGGGGAAACAATAGAGGCTTCCTCTTCTGGCTCATCTTATTCACAAAAGACTTTATCCATCTTGTAATACAAAAGGGAATACCTGATGATATCCAATAGCACCATCCACACAAATGAAATTTACTGCTGTAAGTACAAGATTTGGGAGAATTTTTTTAAAGGACAAGCTAATTAAGAAAAATGTTTAGATATATAAGCTTCCTTGGATGCTGGGTGTCCTGTGCAACCCTCCTAATTTGTGGTCGAGCAACCCCCTTTTTAAACTCCGTAACTTCTATCTCACAGGGTTGTTGTATGAGGATCCAATGAGAAAGTGGTTGCTAAAGCACTTTAGAAATTATAAAATTCTGTACAAATGTGGTGTGTCACCGTCATTAATGTCATTATGTTCCCTGGTATGAGCTTTCACCCTCCTTACAGGGAAAGGTTAAAAACAAAAAGAAGGCCTTGTCCTTTGTCTGTGGCAAATTAGTTTTACCCCGCTCCTTTTCTTTTTCTACCAGGGTTCATGTAACTACAGTGAAGTAGCTTTCCACAGCTTTTCTCTAACAGATGCGCACCTGCTTTAGAGGCTGATAACAAACAGACTATTTATGTGCAGGGGCTCCATCTGTACTGCCCATATTCTAGGCAGTGTGAGCCAGTCTTGTGCTTGCCCATCCTTTGAAAGCTCCTATGGGAATTTTAAAGTAAATTTTTCATTGCTCCATAACCATAAAACTTATGCCTTCTCAGCTGTCTGCTCAGGTTTCTGGCATATTGTGCAGTGTAGAGAGGATATTTTTGTGTTTTTCCTAAGTTGGGCTTTCTGAATAAATTTTGCCAAAATCTTGGGTTCCTGTGCTAAGACCCAGTCTTGGGAAATTAACTTACAACTCTAGTTAATGAGATAACTACAGATAATGAGAGAACTCCAGAGACATTTACCTAACTCCAGAAGTATGAAGACATGAATGGGTTTTAAAAATGGAGGCAATGGTCTTATCTTTTCCATAAAGAGATTTATTTTCAATTATTCTCCAAGGAAACTTTTTCAGAAAGTGGGAAGTAGGAAGAGGAGGAATACTCTCTCTGGCCTTTCTAAGAAGAGAAAATACATTTTTATTTGTTCCTTGACTATGTAACAGATTTTGTATGCATAGGATATTTGATCTGGCCCTCACAGTGTAACCCTACGGGTAAGAATTGGGTGTGGGGAACCACACGGTTTTATCTGCTTTTTAGATGATTAATGAGAACCTGTCCCTCATCTAGAACACTTAGTGTGTGCATTCAGGATAATACTAATAACATGAATATTTAAAATCCAACACAAGCTCAGTACAAACTTCTAGTGTCAATGGTCTTCTGCTTCTATAAAACTCAACTGCATGAGTCTTGGGTGGCTGCTGGCCCTATGCCTATCTCTGTCTCTCCTTCCCACTCTGTTCTCTGTAGCCACACAAATCTATATACCTGAAAGGACCTATATAAATCATAATACATAATAAAGTATTGTGTTACTCTGCAACCAACAACAATACTACCAAGCTTAGGAATATGAAGGGTCATTGGAGATAAAATAACCAAAAGGACATAAGAATAAGAGTTCAGAAGAAAAAGAGCCCAGTAAAGTGGCTGAAGCTAAAGTATAGTCATATAAGGTCTGGGGTCATGGCCTGGGCCACACTCAGGCTTGTGAGTTTGGTTTCAAGAGGCTTGTAGCCAGTGGTGTGTTTGCTAGTGAATGTTTAACAGCTGACTTTAGCAGGTTTGATTTGTCATTTGGCTGATTCCCTAGGTGTAGATACTTCCTTAATGGCTAATTTCAAGCTATCAATATGATGTTGACCTGTTCGCAAAACTTCTGAAAAATTTAACACTTGGCTCTCGCGAGCCAGTATGAACCATTTCCAGCTCACCACTAACTGTAGCTCTTGGTAGTCTTGACACACTAGGAATAGAATAAACCTAAGTACTGTGGCTTTGGTTTAACTCACAAAGGATGTGAGAGGAAGGGTCTCTGTGGTAGAGAAATTCTGCCTCACTGAGAGGTAAAACAGTGAGTTGTAAGAACAAATACTTTGAAATCAGACAGACGTATTAGCTGTACACCCATCATATATTATTTGTATAACATTGAGCATATTTAACTTTTTTATTAAGGTAAGATTCATATAATATTAAACTTACCATTTTATCTATTTTAAAATGTACAATTTAGTGGTTTTTAGTACATTTACAATGTTGTATAACAATTACCATTATTTAATTCTAGAACATTTTCATTATCCCCAAAAGAAACCCCATGTTCACTAAGCAGTCACTCCCCATTTCATCCTCCCCCAATCACCTGCCAAATACTAATCTACTTTCTGTGTGTAAGGATTTGCCTATTCTGGACTTTTGACATAAATGGAATTATACAGTATGCGGCCTTTTGTGTCTGGTTTCTTTCACTTAGCATACGTTTTCAAAATTCACCATGTCGTATTATGTATCAAAACTTTATTCGCTTTTATGGTTGAATAACAAAACATTATTTGGATATAACGCATTTGGATATAACTGATAAATCATTAGTTGATACACATTTTATGCAAGTTATTTACACTTTTTTGGGGAGGGCTATTATAAATAATGCTACCATAAACATTCATTTACAAGTTTTGTGTGAACATCTGTTGTCAGTTATCTTTGTTATATACCTAGAAGTAGGTTTGCTGAGTCATATGATAATTCTAAATTTAAATTTTTGAGGAACCTCCAACTGTTTTCCACAGAGGCTACACCGTTTTATATTCCCACTAACGATGTATCAAAATTCTAATTTCTCTACATCCCCACTAACACCATTATTTTAAATTTTTAAAAAATTATAGCCATTTCAGTGAATATGAAATACAACAATAAAAGGGATTGAAAAATTATTTTCCCTCACTCTGTTCTTACCCAAGTTCAAGCTAAGCTTCAGATTCCAGAGGGAATAACGTTGTGAGAAGGTCCAGAAGGAAAAGAACATAGTTCATTTGAAAAGCCAAAAGAAGTACAGGGTGGTTGTAACATAAAAAGCATGTGAGGGGAAGAGCTAGAAAAAAGGAAAGCATGGAATCAGTGGACACCAAGCAATAAGTGGTTAGCACCAATCATTCCATAAAAGCTTTTGAAGATGTGTTAGAATATTTGGAGTTTATTCTAAACAAAATGGATAACTGTTAAATGATTTTAAGTAGAAGATTGACATTATCTAGGTTGGAGTTTAGTAAGAGCACTCTAGTTTCTAATTAAAAAAAAAAAATGTATGGAAAAGAAAAAAGTTTAAAGGCAGCAAATTACTAAATGAGCCTACAAAAAAAAATCCAGGACAAAGAGAGAGTAGTGATCATGTTTTAATGTGAAACATGTGAGTAAATTTAAAGACTATTCAGAAGAAATAATTGATAGTAAATTAATTTTTAGATGATTAAAGAAAATAAATAAGATAAAAAGAACAGGCTTTGACATGGGAATTGCTTGAATTCCATCTCATTTAATAAGATAGAGTATTCAAGATCATGAGGAAAAAAAAGAGAAGACAATTATATTTTTGAACATGTCGATTTTGAAGTTTCAGTGAGATATACAAGAAGAGATATCAAAAAGAGAGTTGGTTATGTAGGACAGAGAAAAAAATGGAGTAAGGCTTAAGACTTCAATAACTACCAGCTTATAGATGGTTAATGAATTTATGAGTTTATTGAGTGCTAAACAAATTTAACCCCACAATAAACTTATGAATTAAGTACTATGTTTTTTATTCTAAAAAGATGAAATTGAAACATGATAAAAGGACCAAATGAAGAGTAAAACTTTTTTGCATTTATGGTAGAAAATTATATATACTTCCATCTGATGCTTATCGTTTTCTTGAGATTTTAAAAAACCTTATCTCCACCCCTCCTCAATTCTACAAATAATTTTCTCCAATAGAATTGAGGTCTTGAGGTTCATAAGAATTGAATCCATTACTGGAGGGCTTCCTGCTGCTGATTTGCATAAGAAATTCCATTAAATCAATATGATTACTTGACTGGCCACGATCTTTTTCTCTATGTTCTCATCCCCAGGTTATTGCATCCCTTTAGAAAGGAATAGAAGGATGACCTTGTCCCTAATCTGCTTTGTCTTTACACCATAAATAATGGGATTGAGTGCAGGAGGGATTGCCACATAGAGGTTGGCAAACACGATGTGAAAGGTATGAGGGATATTGTGGCCAAAGCGATGCGTGAGGGCGGAGAACATGGCTGGAGTATAGAATATGAGAATGACACTAATATGAGAACCACAGGTGCTGAGGGCTTTCTGGCGGGCATCTATGGATGGAAGGTGGAAAACAGCACGAAGAATGAGAGTGTAGGAAATACCAATGAGGATTAGATCTGAGATAATAGTCATTAGAGGCACAGCAAAGCCATACCAGATATTGATGGAGATGTCGGCACAGGCAAGTCGGGCGACTCCTATATGCTCACAGTATGTGTGGGGGATGAGATGTGTCCTGCAGAAGGGCAAACGCTTCACTAGGAAAACAACAGGCAAAATGACACTAAAGCTACGACCAACAAGGCCCACCATGATCTTGACAATTGTTCTAGGTGTCAAGACACTGGTATATCTCAAAGGGGAGCAAATGGCCATGTAACGATCAAATGCCATGCCCAATAAGATGGCTGAATCCACAAAAAAACTGAAGTGGAGAAAGAACAATTGGGTGAGGCATCCAGGAAATGTGATTTCATGAGCTTTCAACCAGAATATGCCAAGTGTTTTGGGGACACACGTGGTGCATAATATGAGGTCTGTAGAGGTCAACATTGAGAGAAAGAAGAACATGGGCTTGTGGAGGCTGCGGTCCATAACGATGAGGTACAGAAGGATGCTATTACCTGCAAGAGCCACAAGGTAGATGGTACAGAAAGGAATTCCAATCCAGATGTAGAACTGCTCCAGCCCTGGGATCCCCGCCAAAATGAAGTAGTCTGGATTGAAATTTGTCAAATTCAATGTAACCATCATCTTGATTATCATTCCCTGAGAACAAAATGTCACATTTGATTCTTGGGACTACTATCCATGAATTCTCTTTAAATCTTTTCTATGACTAGGATCCCTCCCTTTCTATCACCTAACAAACACTAGAAAAAATACAAACTGCCTCTTGTCATAATCTCTATGGCATTTAACGAAAGCTGTCAAGAGACTGCAATTAAACCAATTATTCCCCATCTATAGACATTACCATTTTTCTCTTGAAAATATGAAATTATCAAGACATCCACAATCTTGTTTAAAAGGGTATAATTGCATCCATTATGCCTACAGAATATATTTTATTTCCTGTTTGGCAGTCAATACTTTACCTATAGAAAGTGGTTCTACATATGTGAATATGTCTCACAGTCTTCTCTAAAAGGTAGCCATATAAGTTGCCCTATATTTCTCCATCATTCCTACACCTCATTGCTTGTATTGTTGCCTTTATATAAATGCAATCTTGTCTTTTCTCAATATGTCTAAATTCCACTCATTGCTTCTGATCCTTACAAGTGCTAATGTCTCCAGGAAACCTCCACTATTGCTGAATCATGCAGTCTACTCCCCAGCTTGTACAATCATAGTTCTTAATTGTTTTACCAGACAAACAATAAGATGGTTCTATTGAGCTTTGTGTTATTTTTCTACTAATTTTCTTGGATTCTCTTTCCTAGGTATGTGGCCATCCTTCATTAATGATTGAGAATTCTTCTTAAAGACAATTTTTCTGTTTCCTTGGGTTTCTTCCAAAGTAGAAAAAGGCACAGTTTCACTCAGGATAAGCATTACCACAGTCTCAGTAGTAAAACTGATGTTTCAATTCTGTCAATTTGCTTTGCTTTTTCTGAGTTTCTACTATGTCTCATTTGGACCTCCTCCCCCGCAAAAAAAAAAAAAAAAAAAAAAACTATGTATATGATCCAATATGATCCTGTTTTAAAGCCAACTGATTATCAACCATAAATCTTCTTTGACATATAAATAGCATTTGCACAGGTTTCAGGTATTAGGATGTACATATCTTTGAAGGGCCATTCATTATTCTTCCTACCACAACCTTTCACACTGTCTGATGTTTCCCATTCTGCCTCCCCAAGACTCCTACCACCATCACCATTACAACACTCAGATAATACTCACAGGCACCTAATTTTGATGTTGGTGCTGGGTTAGAAAACCAGTAAAAAGCTGGAAGAGGATAGCTCCAGGATGAGAACAGAAAGATACAGGAGGGAATACAACATAACTGGGGAGGACATATAAAAAGAAAGAAGGGAAGAGTTTCCAGATGAGGTGAGGCATGGGGAGAGAGAAATTTAATTCTAGCCGAGAAAGATAGACACACCTGGATAGCATAACCTTTTATCTCTCATTGGTTTTCTCAGGGAATGGGGAGACTGAAAAGCGAGAGCTCTAAAATGTAGGGGGACTCCAGGGACTCCAGTCCCTAGGCAATACCATTAGTATGTATAAATGTTTACATAAACATTTTCTTGGTCTAGTAATGACATCATATACACACAGGATATGATTCAGGGTTTTGGACAGAAGAGAGAAACCAGAAAATGCTGGGATTCTTCAGGGTATAGCTTGTGTAGATGAGTCATTTATAGACACTCAAAAAATACTTTTTGAAAGAATCAATAAATTAAACTCATTAGGCTCCAGGTTTGCCTTGGAAGAATGGTGTGATGATGACTCTAAATTCTAGATCTCAAAAGATGTTTATGGGAATATTTCAAGAACAGATAGTTGATTGGTTAGGGAGGCTGGTTAGTTCCATATAACATTAATTAAGTGGGGAGGCAAGAGAACTAAAAAGTTAAATCAAGCTATATGCAGAGATTGCAATGTCCTGATCAGCCCTGCAGCCAGACCATGAAGAACCTGCAGAACTAAGGACAATTTCTTCTGGGATTGCTAACAACTCATTTCCCTATACCCTGAAGGGGAAAAAGGAAAAACAAAGTCTTTAATTGGAGCTCTAAACAAAATAAAATTGTTCATTCCCTAAAGCTAAAATCATGAGAAACTATGGATTACAGGCTGGGAACTGCCAGCAGGCCTTTTACTTACGTATTCTTACATATTCATTCTACATACTCTTATCTTTTCTCACTGTATGCCCATATCAAAGGAAAATGGGTAAATAGTCTTTAAACTGTAACTCACAGGAACTAAAGAATGATATATAAACTGAATTCCCCTAACATTCAGGGTCCTTTTTAGTATCTTTCTTTCTCTCAGTTCCTCTCAGTGCCTTTACTCTGTGTCTCTCACTATCCTTATCTCTCTATTATCTCTGTCTTTCTGAGTCTCTCTTAGGCTCTCTCACTCTCTGCCTCTGAGAGGACACTATGCTCTATCTGTGGAATGTTATCCCTTCTCTATTAAACTTTCTTTTTGACTCTAACTTTGGTATGTGTTTGAATACTTTCTTGCACTTTGCCAAGAACCCCCTTGTCTGGCAGTGCAGGGCTTGAGTCTCCCCCCAGTCAGGGGAATTTGCCCATCCTGCATCAATATGGCTGTAGGACAGATATAAGTATCAAGCTTTCAATGCCCTCCAATTTTGATGCATTCAGTTCCCCAGTGCCAATTTCTCCATCAGGTGATTATTTTTCTGGGTTATTATATCATATTCTATTTCACTGAATGGGGCTTTCTAGTCTATACTTTTAACTGCATTGAGATACTTTTTGGACAGAAGAAACTCAATGACTTCTGAGCAAGATGAGTTAAACTTTCAGATAAACCTCTCACTGCATATTTATTGAATGCTTACCATGTGAAGGGAAATGTGTCATTAACATCCAACTGCTTACGGCAAAAATCTAAAAGTTACTTTTGACAAAACTTTCTCTCTCACCATGTTCTCCTTTAATTTTATTCTGTTAATGCATTGCCAAAAAAGAACTAACATAGATTTCAGCATCTTATATAGGCCTTTCATACTTGAACTGTTTTTTATAAAAGTGTTAACAAATATATAATGCAGAGTAAGCTTTATATCTTACAGAAAAAGTTGAAGATACACTGTAATTTTGTGGTGTGAACTGTTCTTTTCATTTTACTAAATTAGACATAAATATCAAGTCCAGAATATCTCAAAGGAAAATAGACCAGAGTTTTAATGATAGTTGTATGCTGACTAGCCTGGTATATCAATTGTGGCAGATAAAAATGGGTAAAATAAACTTCTGCTTCTCTAAAATTCTATTCTCTTGACTCTGGCTGTGTGAGTGAATTCTTGCAGATTTCTGAGCTCCTTACATGAAACTGATTTTCTCTCATTTCAACAAGTCGGAGTTGGAATTCTATGGCAAAAATTAGATTGAGCACACAATGACACCAATCTCATCCATTCTGACAATATAAAAGAAGAAATTTAACATTTTTAAATAATAACATGTAACATACACAAAAGTCATTTAAAAAAATCAAAGTAGACTAGTAATAGATTGAAAACATTTAAAAACTAAACCGTCATAGCCAAGACGAGCCTAAGGAGACATTGCAAATAAATCTAATGAGGTTTCTTTGGGGGACTCTGGAACAGAAAAAAAAAAGGACATTGAGTAGTGATGATGGTTGAAGAACCTAGAGAATATACTAAAAGCCACTAAAATGTGTACTTCAAAAGGTGACTGTTGTCTCAATTCACAAACAAACAAACAAAATTAAGTAAGGTCTGGCCCAGAAAAGGGAGTCATTCTAATTTTGGAAGAGCCTGAGACAGATTGATACTATTTCCTATCTCCTGAATACTCGTCTCTAATATTTCTGCTCTCCAGTAGTCTGGTTTCCATCTTACCCCTCAATCCAAATTCTCCAAAGTTTACCATCACCATTTATTTCATCTGTTCTGTCCTTTCACATTCATTGTCTCAATTGGCACTCACAATAACTACATGCACACACATGCTTATGCACACAGACGCACACGCACGCATTTTTCAGTCGCAACTGCAATGTGACACTCTGTGAAGCCTCCCTTAAAAATACCAGGCAGAATTATTCTTCTGGCCTCTGTACTTTCACAGCACTTTGTACCCACTTCTATATTGTAATTACTGGTAGCTGCTCATGGTAAGGAGACATGATTCCCTTATCCATTGACTTAAAATGCTGACCTAAAGAACGAATCAATCAAGGTTTGTCAAAATTTTTTCCCTGGGGAGATAAGCTATTTTTATGAAACATAAATAATCATTTTTAGTTCACTATATTACATGATTAGCAGTGGATTCTCTGAAATAAACAAGGACAATTAATACAGGGTAAGATGTTTTGTTTTAAAGAGACTAAGCTGAGATTTGTATCTCTGTATGCAACTGATTTTCAAAAGAACAGAAGTGGTCTTTGATCTTTCTGAACCACTTGTCTTCAAATTCTTTCGAAGATCCAATCATCAAGGCAGTCAGGGCTACAGAGCCAACATGCTTCGCCTCATTGTGAATCTCATCTTTTATTTTTTTCTGGGACAATATTTTCTCCCATAACCTCAGCTATCGAATTGTCTTCTTTGAAGCTGAACCCTTTCATTTTATCTTCAATTGCCTGCTGAGTCCTTAAGTTCCTTTCCAAAGTAAATGATGTTCGCTGATTGGGTGAGCTGAAGCAAAAGCAGGTGTTCCCAGGAACATTCAGCAGAAGTATCTCTCTGTAAAGTCTTCCTTTTTCCTGCCATACAGAACAGCTCCTGAGTGCTGGTCCCCGTCAAGTTCTGCTCATACTGCTAATACACTGTTGGCTGCCTGTGCTGCCCATCACTGACTATATGTATATTTTCCTCAATATAGTGAGTAGTGTAAAGAAAGGAACTCTTTTTAAATGATCTTTATGATTTCAGCACCCAGCATATGCTTGGCACACAGTTGTCACTCAATGTACTTCATTATTTTTTTAGTTTCAGGTATACAGCACAAAGGTTAGGCATTTATATAATTTATAAAGTGATCCTCCCAGTTACTCTACTACTCACCTGTCGCTATCCATAGTCACAGTCATTACAATATTATTGCCTGTATTCCTTATGCTGCACTCTACCTTCCCGTGACTGTTTTGTAACTAATAATTTGTTCTTCTTCATCCCTTCACTTTTTTCACCCTGCCCCAGCCCTGCAATCGCCAGTTTGTCCTCTGTATCTGTGAGTCTGTTTTCGTTTTGTTTGTTCATTTTCTTCATCGCTATCCATAGTCACAGTCATTACAATATTATTGCCTGTATTCCTTATGCTGCACTCTACCTTCCCGTGACTGTTTTGTAACTAATAATTTGTTCTTCTTCATCCCTTCACTTTTTTCACCCTGCCCCAGCCCTGCAATCGCCAGTTTGTCCTCTGTATCTGTGAGTCTGTTTTCATTTTGTTTGTTCATTTTCTTCGTTCCTTAAATTCTGCATGTAAATGAAATCATATGGTATTTGTCTTTCTCTGTCTGAAGGCTTGCCAAATGTAAATGAAATCATATGGTATTTGTCTTTCTCTGTCAGAAGGCTTGTCAAAATTTTGAATGAGTAAGATCGAGCAATAATTCCCATACATCCTTTCCTTTAGGATGACATATAAATATAATAGATTTGATGAGCAGTGAAGGGATGAAGAGAAAGTACTAAAGTAAAAAAGAAATAGGGGTTCGAAAACAGACAGTAGGCAGATGATGAATGAAAGAAGCCTAAAAGGAAAATGCTGTGGGAAAGACAACAGGAAGATAGTTGAAGAAGTAGGATTGAGGATGTGGAAGAGATCTAGTATCAGAATGGGATATGCAAAAGCAAGTTTAATGGAAACTTTCAGACTAAGAGTCTCTGAGCTGGTACTGACCACCCACCCCCTTAGATACTCAGAGTGTCTATTGCCAGATTTCTTCTACCTGGCTCTATAACAAAGCATATCAAAGTGCCTTAGATTCTTGTGTTGAACAGAGTTATATTGGCCCAAATGGTGGAGGAAAGTTTGGAGCTGAGAAAGGAAAGGATACACAAAGGGAGGAGAATCACTGTTCCCAAAGGAGAGGAGAGAAAAAACACCATATGAAGATGAAGCAAGACCTGAGATTCAATTCTATATATTAAGGAAGCATACGCTATGTATGAAACATTGACTTGAGAAACTGTGCGTCTGAGAAGGTAGCAAGTCTTACCTCTGAGGAGGTAAGTCTGTGTGAGACATTTATTTTCAGGATGGAGAGAAGGTTTTAAATATGGAGGACTGGATGGTGAGCGGATACCAGATAGGTGGACAGTTGTATAGCAATGTTCAAGGAGGGGTGGAGGGCTAAAGGGAAGACTTGTCTAGGGTAGCTGCAGTGAACTGTCTTCCAGGGAAGTGGGGTGATAAAAGGGTAGTTTGAAGGGTCACTTTCTAGGTGAGGATAGAGTGCTTAATAAGTAAGTAATCCTTGGCTCTTACGGAGAATGCAAAGGTTCTATCCTCAGACATTTAGAGAAAATGGAAAAATAAAGTTATGCTATTGCATTTAAGGGACAGCTTATCAAAGGACAAAGTCCTGGGTGGTGCAGACAGGTAAAGGATTCAAAAACAGGCGGAAAAAATAATTCACTGGAATAACAGGGAATAATAGTTTTTCTGGTAATTTTCCCAAAGATGACAGAAACAGAAATGAATGGGCAGGGGAATGGAGCATATAAAGAGTGGAAGGTCTGAAAAAGGGAGCTGCCAGAGAGACAACCTTAAGTGGAACTCTTGGGGTTGCTCACTAGTTGGGATGTGGCAACATCAATGGATGCCTGATGGAAGTGACAACAGAAGTCGTATGGAATAATAAAGAGATATTGTGAACGAAGCCTGCCTTGGAGGTTGATTATTTAGGAGGACAACTGAAATTGGAGAAGAAAAGTTTAGGCAGGTACTGATGCGACAGGCAAAGGTGGGAACATGTAGTGGAGGATGAGGATGATGAGTGGTACTGTGGGAAAAATGAGCACAAGTGGCACAGACAAAGACAAGAAGAGAATGCGAGGACTGAAGATCTATGATTATAAACCTGTGATTTTTATGATATGAATGTGAGTCCTTGACAGTGTGAACTTACATGACTGAGTGGTTGGAACCTATTTCATCCTTTTTTCTAAAAAAAAAAAACCATTCACTACATGTCAACTCTATCTCAGATGGCACAGTGCTGACCCTTACGGAGTTCATAATAATTTGAGGCCAGAAATATTTCAGTGTGATAAATGTTAGAGAGAGAAATAGATAACTACAAGAGAACATAGGCATACTGGGGAAGTGTGTAACCCAGCCTTGAGAAATGAGAAAAGTCTTCCTGAGTGAGAAATATAAACTGGCTAGATTAAAGGGGAGGATAGAGATAGAAGAAATGGATTACATAAAAGACTGCAGAGAAAGAAGAGCAGGTTTAGACATGCGTTTTGTACAATATTGGTAGAGAAAGCAGAGAACTGTGTATATGAATCTATTAGGCAATGGGAAATTATTATCTATAGTCAAGTAACTAAAATGCTCAAAATTATCTTTTGGAAATATAATTTATATAGGGAGGCTTTTTTAGAGACTGGAAGGACTGCAGGCTAGGAGAACAATTGGGAGGTCTTTGTATAAGTGGATCTGGAGCCTGAAAAGCAAAATAGATGACAAATGTAGCTTTGGGAGGAATTAGTAGATGCTAAAGGAAGCCAAGGCAGGTGACAAGATTGGCTGAGGAGAGGTTAGAGACAGACCAATAGGAAGTACAACAGTAAACCATCCAGCAGGGACAGAGGAGCCCTCAATGAGGACTGGAAAGGAAGGTGAAGGAAAAGAGAAGAACCGGTGTTGGGTAAAGAAATCAAAGCCAAAACAAGTATTTTATGAAAGGTGTAATTTTGAAGAAGAAAGACAGAACAGGAAGCAGTGTAACAGGCCAGTAGAATAAGATATTTTTATTATAGCTGTTAACTTTTTGTTTGCTTTCAAGGTCAAAAATGTTTGAATGTTTATAAATAGTAAAGATAAAGATCTAGGAAATTAGAAGAAACTGAAGATAAATAAGAGAGGGAATAATTGATGAAACAAAGACCCTGAGAAGGTGGAAAAGGGATTCAGAGACTACGTGGGGAAATTATTCTTGAAGCTATACATAGATAGATAGATAGATAGATAGATAGATAGATAGATACATACATACATACATACATACATACATACATACATACATACATACATCCTTATGCACACATGTATGCATATATAGACATATGCATACATACAAGTACACATGTATGCATTTGTGTTTGTGTGTGTGTGTGTATCCAGCTTATTTTAAAAATAATTTAAGATAACTCCTCCCACAAAATGGTAACTATGTGAGGTGATGAATGTGTCAATTAACTTGATTGTGGTATTCATTATATAGATACAATTTTTATTTGTCAATTATGCCTCAATAAAGCTGGAAATTTTAAATTAAAAAAATAACCTACAGATTGATTTTGAGAGAACTGGTATTTTAACAATCAACTAGGTCTTCTGATTTATATGCATGGTATATATTTCCACTTAACATTTTAAAAAAAAAATCTCTTCCAGCAATATTTTGTAATTCTCAGTGTAGAGGCTTTGCAAATTTGAATTAAATTTATTTTTAAGTATGTTATGTTTTTAACATACATTTTGTATGCTTGCATGTTTGTATCGCAATCAGAATTATTTATTTATTTATGTATGTAATCAGAACTTTTAACATTTAATTATATATCTGTTTGCTGCTTGTATAGAAAAATACAACTGATTCATATTGTCTTTGTAGTCTCCTAATAATTAAATAAGTAACCAAAGAGAGCTTTCTTGTGCCTAAAGCAAAACATATTGTAGCTGTAAGAGGGAAGATGTTGAAACATGAGAGGGATATTAACACAACTTTCTCTGAGAGTGGAGGAAATTAAAGGAGGATAGATGCAAAGATAAGATAAATTTACAAGAGTGGAGTAATAATATGAGGATTTGTCTCCTGACAGTCTTGAAGTCTCAGTTATGGAGGAGGAGGAAAGTTCAATTGAAAGGGAGGAGCAGACATTTGGGTAGTGGTAAATGTCGTATATTTATTGTGAGAGTAATTTAATAGGACTGACAAGGACTCAACGGGCCTGATATGTAGTAAAGACTATTTGTATGGTTACATCACATCCTAAGTGAGCTGAGAGAAACACTGGGTAGTGTTAGTTGAAGCTTGAGCATTTTCATGGAGAATGCTGCAGAAATAATTGGTACTGTCCTGGCAGAAGAGATGGATATGTAGACTAGATTGGGAGGAAAGTAAAAAAGTTTTTATGTCAGTGGTTCATAAACTTTAGCCTAAATCAGAGTCACCTCGTGGACTGAAAAAATCAAAAATCCTTTCTCCAACCCCAGAGTGCCTAATTCATTAGGTGTGTTGGCAAGGTCCAAATGTCTGTTAAGTTCCCCCTTGATACTGATGATACTGGTCTGGGGAACCACATTTTCAGAAACATTACTCCATACCTTCCTTCATGTTCTAGGTGATAGCATCACACTTCAGAGTCACAGAGGTGACAAAAATTTAATTTAACACACCAGCAGGACACCAACTATGTTCATTTCAAAGACTGAAAAATTGTTACTCAAAAAAGACAGTGACTTGTCCAAAAATCACACAGTCAGACAGAGCAGATCTCTGACTCAGGTTTTTTCACACCTTATACAGTGTTCCTTCTACATGGCATAGCTGCCTTCACTGCCTCCTTACTTGTCAAAGCATCTGTGACTGAGAGAAAAAAAAGATGTACAGTCTGCAGTGGCCACAGCCCCCAACTCTCCTCTTCCACATAGTCTGCTAAGGTGTGAGACTGCAGCCCTTCTGAGCATAGCCTGGGGCTTTGGCAGAGCTCATTACAGTTCACACCCCTATGGAGAATATAGAGACTTTTATTGATTTTCTAGCTATTCCTGCTCTTTTCAGAACCTGTGGCGGTGCACTAAATCTGGCAACGTTTTTGAGCCTCGTGTTGCTTGAATATTTTGCAGCTTTATGGAGAGCCTCTGACTGTGGGCAGGGCCTGTAACCGTGCACTTTGTGCAGAGCTTATGTGTGATCGTCTATAGAGAATATGCCTGTAGTTGTTGGACCTGTGAGTGTGTGCAGACCTTGTGGTTGTCTCCATGTGTACTCTGCTAATGTATACAAAGTCTAAATCTATTTTCTCCCTGTGATATAGGTGACGGGGAGAAAATCATGGGTCTCTTACCTGCTAATAGCACAGCTTCTGGGAGCAATTCTGACACTCGCATGGCAGGCTGCCTCCTCATTGGCATCCCTGGGCTGGAACACCTACACATCTGGCTCTCTATCCCCCTCTGTACCATGTACGTAGCCGCCCTGGCAGGTAATGGTATTTTAATTTGCGTCATTCTCTCTCAGCCAAGCCTGCATGAGCCCATGTACATATTCCTGTCCATGTTGGCCAGTACAGATGTTTTGCTCTCGACTTCCACGATGCCCAAAGCACTGGCCAACTTCTGGCTAGGTTCTAGTCACATTTCTTTTGATGGTTGCCTCACCCAGATGTTCTTCATTCACTTCCTCTTTGTGGCTGACTCTGCAGTCCTGCTGGCCATGGCCTTTGACCGCTATGTGGCCATCTGCTCTCCTCTACGATATGCCACCATCCTCACAAGCATGGTCATTGGGAAGATCGCCACTGCCACCCTGACTCGCAGCTTTATCATCATGTTTCCTTCCATTTTTCTCCTCAAGCGTCTGCACTATTGCCGGATCAACATCATTGCACACACATTTTGTGAGCACATGGGGATCGCCCGTCTGTCCTGTTCTGATATCTCTATCAATGTCTGGTATGGGTTGGCAGCTGCTCTACTCTCCACTGGCCTGGACATCATCTTTATCATCATCTCCTACATCCACATCCTCCGAGCTGTCTTCCGCCTCCCTTCTCCAGATGCCCGGTCCAAGGCCCTGAATACATGCGGCTCTCATGTCTGTGTCATCCTACTCTTCTACGTCCCTGCCCTCTTTTCTGTCTTCGCCTACAGGTTTGGTGGGAGACGCATCCCACGCTATGTCCACATCCTTCTGGCCAACCTCTATGTGGTCATCCCACCTATGCTCAATCCCATTATTTATGGAGTGAGGACCAAGCAGATTTTGAAAGGGGCTAAAGAGATGTTTTCCAATATTATCAAAGAATCTAAATAAATGCTCCCAACTTGAGCTCGACTTAATCTCTTTTTGTATCTATTAACTGTCTTGTAGTCACCCTATCTTCATCGCTACACCTCCCAGTTATCTCCGTGTCATTCTCATCTGTGTCCCAATTTATTTAGATAAGTGTTCTACTCAAATTGGAGGCGGGTGGAGAGTGGTAAAAAAGATGAAAGGAATTGAGAAGTATAAATTGCCAGATATTGAAATGATCATAGGGATGCAAAGCACAGCATAGGGAATATTGTCAATAATGCTGTAATAACTATGTATGGTGTCAGATGGGTATTAGTCTTACCAGGGTGATCACTTCGTCAGGTATATAAATGTCTAATCACTATGTTGTACACCTGAAGCTAATATAATATTGTATGTCAACTGTATGTAAAAAATTACTTACTTAATTAATTAAAGAAGTGATTCATCTCAGGCAGTGGGACTCAGACAAGACAGCTTCCATTGGACAGTTCCTTATACTACATTTGAGGAAAACATTTCAAATCCACTAGTCCTGATCCTGGCTGTTTTCATTTTCATTATTATTTACTGACATAAAATAATGTCCACAGTATATGGCTCTTACCAACTCAAACTACAGAGTACTTGTCATATTTGATACTTTTTATTCACTACAAGTGACGTAATGATAATCTAGAAAATCTATAATTAACAAAGGTTACAAGCTTTGTAATCTTTCTCTCGAGGTCTCTGACATATCACACACTCGCAATAAAAGTATAAATCCGTAGAATCTTTTAGAATTTAGTAATATGAATCAAATGCCTTGAAAATGTTCATTCTCTTTAACCTACTAATTCATGTTCCTAGAAGGTAGCTCAAGGAAATAGTCAGAAATAAGTGCAAAGATTTATGCAAAAAGTCATTAACTCCAGAATTATTTACGATAGCAAAAAAACCAAAAAGGGAGATAGCTTTAGTATCCCGCACAGGTGGCAATAATTAAGTAAATAATGCTATGTAATATATACTTACTATCAAATATTAGTCATTAAAAATAACTTTATAAAGAGTTAATTGGTTTGAGGAAATGTCTCTGGTAGAATATAGAATACAAGGGAGTGAATACAAAAAATTAAAATAAGTGTTCTACTAAAATACACCTTTGATTTATTTTCCTAGAAATCTATAGTAATATCCACTTCACTTTCTTCCACCTATTACTCAAATGCCTTATGATCCTCCACCGTCTTAAGAAAAACTAACTAGGGAAAATGTGATAGCTTACTTGGAATCTATCATCCAATTGTACTTTTCTCAGCATTCACTTGCATTAACTCATTAGGTAATGAGTTACCTAATCCCTTATATATAATTTTGACATTTAGATTTGCCAGTTCAACATCTTTGTCACAGTGGAAATCTCCAAGAACTGTCATGTCTAAAAATTCATAAAATGATATTTTTTATTATCAGCTACACATGTCCATAATCATACATGTGTATGTACCCAAGTTCAGAGATGCTAACACACAATAACATATGTAGGTGGACACATGCATCTATCAAAATATAGATAATTATATAGAAATAGAGTACTCTTTTCCATCTGAATATGTTTCATATCTAAAAATTATATTCATTATTGAAATGAGATAAGACGTCAAAATATCTACTTATATCTAATAGATATAAGTTTATGTATTTATAGATTTGATGTATTACTAAAGAAACTTAAACATCTATATATAACTAACTTGCTCACTAATTATTAATTATTCACACCAGAGATTAGTCTAGCCTGATGTTCTCTGAAATTGAGGGATCTACTCAGCCTGACTTTTAGTCCAAGATCAACCTGTCTTCTAAAACGTAGTTTATATCTCAACTCTGTCCATGCCCATACTCAGCCCATAACGAAAGAGTCATCTTTTGAGATTCTCCGCCCCTTTTCATCTAAATCACTATTTGGTTGGGCTTGCTCTCGTTTTATAAGAGATTTTTTCATGTTTGTGCTTGTGCTTTTACTCCCTGTCTAGACTGCATTCCTTAAAGAGAGGGGTTATTTTGAAAGTCTTTTTATCTCTTTTGCCCCAAAGCATAAAACCCTGCTCATCGCAGATATGCAATATCTAACTGAGGAGAAATGTTTTCAAATTATATTATAAATAATTGGCTAATTTTTCCTACTATATTAGGGACCTTTAAAATGTAGGGGAGAAAATGATCATAAGTCTGATGAAAAAGAGGACAAAGACATAATTAGAATATGCTTTACAATGAACAAAAGAAAATACAATTAAGACTGTATCAAAATACCATTTCTCACTTGTCAGATTGGCAGAATCAAAAGGATTAACGCTGTGTTCACACCAATGTGAGAAAACAGCCTCTCTCATACATTGCTCATGAATATACAATATAATAGAATTTTTGTGGAATTTGGAAATATCTTAACAAAATTCTTATGCATTTATCCTTTGATCCAGAAATTGCACTTATAGGAAATTACTTTTCAGATATACCTTCACAAGTACAAAACAACATATGCATAAGATTAGTCATTATGGCAAAGTTTTTGTAACTAAAATATTTGAAACAACTTAAATGGAGTCTGACGTTCTACATTTCAAATCCACACTTTTATGCTTACCAGGAGTGTAACTGTTCCCAAGTGACACAAAGTCTTTAGAGTCACACAGATTTAGGTTAGAGTTATAGTCACCATAGTACATATTAGCTGTTTGTCATTGGGAAATATAATCTCTTTAAGGCTTAATTTCCTGTTCTGTAAAAAAAAAAAAAAAAATAAAAAAAAAAAAAATGGTAATAACACCCACTTCAGAGCAGTTTGGATTATTTAGATTAACTAGATATGGCAAAAATAATAATAATAACTGGTGTATTAGTAAACATTTTGTTGCTATCAAATTTTTCACCATTTAAAAATAGCTGAAATATAATTCTTTTTTGGTATATTTGTGTACACCTCTTGGAGAACTGTATTTCTATAAATTAAATGTCTAAAAATGGAACATTCAGATCACAGATTATGTATATTAAATTTTAATAAATTATTATGTTTCTCTTTATTTCAAGACAAAAACTTTTTTCTGTATCTTATTTTATTATATTTTTATTACAGAATTAACATGCTATTAGTAAAGAATTAAAATTTTAAAATAAAAAGCAAAGTTTCTCTGATGTTATTTCCGCAAAAGTAACATAGTCTTGTCTGGTATCTTCCCTTTTTCATGTAAGAACACCTTCGTATAAGAAACAATGCCTTGTAGATTGAGGGCTGAGAATCTGAGGAAGAGACTAATAAGGAAGGTGTGCTCCAGAAGGTATAACATAGTTTATAGAAAAAAGCATCTAGGGATTTGAGATATTTTTGTTCATTGAGTCTCTACCACTATTCTAAGTCTCGATCTCTGCCCTCCTCTAATATAATCTAAGGAGTTATTCTCAGTTTTCCCTGAGAATGCCCAAATGACTCATGGCTTTACCATTTCAATTTGAAAATAAATAAAAAATAAATATATTTCAAAATAATTGAAATTGAAAGAACAATGTAAGAAAAAGCTGAAACAGTTTCTTCTCCATCCCACTTGGATTTTCCTCACCCTTCAATCCCCTTATTATTTTAAACTTTAGCCTGAGAACAAACATAAAAAGGCCTCAGATGAAAAAATTTTTTGAGCTGTCACAGTTTACCTTATTTGCCTATTTGTTATGTCTATATCAGTTATTATAATATGGTATGTAGATGCATACATGGATTCTGTAAGACTATGGGGACCCAAGACAGACAGGGCAGTTAAGGCTTATATGCCATCATGAGCCAGGAAGAAGGGGACAAGGGATTGTGCTTTGGGACTTCAAAGGGAAGGACTTCAAAGGGAAGGAAGGGAATTCACATGTAATGAAGATAGAAAAGCAAATGTTTGGTAAATAAATGTTTGGGCCATCTTTAACAATAGAACACAGATTGAACTTTGATCAAAGGGGCCTTGCTAGGTTCATCCCTATCTATTGCACTTTGTTGATATTAATCCATAGTTATCTATGATAATAGCTTCCTTCCTGGAGCAGGTCCTCTATTTAAATTCTTTAAAGCAGTTAGGGAGAAGGTCAAAGGTTTTTCCCGAACTTTTTGTTTCTCAAAAATAATCAGTCGAAAATAATATCCCAAAGAGGCATATTTTGAAGTGGCAAATTCAGCTCCCCCTCACTCCTTTAAATATCACCGCACATTTCTCTTTTTTTTACTTGCATTCTTCACCTCTTAACTTACTTAGTCTTCTTAATGTCCTTCATTAAGATGTGAGAGTAAGAAACCTGAATGTACATCTCGAGTTACCTATTTCTAATTCTCACACCTTGTTACCAATTATTTTACAAATCCATTCTCTTCTACCTATATTCAGCGCATCTAGTTAAGCACTTTTTCCTCCATACTAAAGCAATAGCTAGACATTTACTCTCCTTGGATTTAGGCAATTTTGTTACCTACAGTTTTCTTGAACCTACTCACTGCTGCCAGGTGATCTTTTCTTAGACATTCAGACATGTCATTCTCTACCTGCCCCCTACCATCTCACACACACACACACACACACACACACACACACACACACACACACCCCTGAATAAAAGCTCTTTAGTGGCTTGCCAACAATGTCAAGACATTTCGATGGGAAATGAATATGGTCCTGGGACAACTGGATATCTACATGCAAAAAGATAAAACTGGATCTCTTTCTTACACAATAAAAAATAACTCAAAATAAATTATAGACATAAGTAATGAGTTAAATTGTTAAACTTTTTAGAAAAAAACATAGGAGCAAATCTTCATGACCTTGGATTAGGCAAAACAGTCATAAAAAATGACACCAAAAGTACAAGTGACCAAAAAAAATTGGATTTCATCAAAATTAAAAACTTGTTCTTCAAAGGATGCAATCAAGAAAATAAAAAATAACTCCTAGAATGGAAGAAAATATTTACAAATCATAGAACTCATATAGAACTTTTATCTAGTATATATAAAAAACTCATACTTAATATTAAAAACACAAATAACCTAATTAAAAAATTCGTAATGGATCTGAATAGACATTTCTCCAAATGAAGATATGCAAATGGTAGAAAAGCCTATCAAAAGATATTTCACACTTTTAGTCCTTAGGGAAATGCAAATTAAGATGACAATGGGCTACCATTTCACGTCCATCCACAAAGATGACGATATAGAAAAGACATACATTAACAAGTATTGGCATGGAGATGTAGAAATTAAAACCCTATTATTATGCTGGTGGGAATATAAAATGGCACAGTGACTTTAGAAAGCCATCTGGAAGAGCCTCAGAAGAGTAAATATATGATCCAGCAATTCTATTCTTAGGTATATACCCAAGAGAAATTAAAAGCCTATGTTTCAAAAAAAAAAAAAAAAAACCTTGTAGAAGAAAATTCATAGCAACATTAGTAATAATAGCCAAAAAGTAGAAATAATCCAAATGTCTAAAAACTGATTGAATAATAGATATACAAATGTGGAAAATCCATACACTGTAAAATTATTCAACCATCAAAAGGATAAAGTACTCATACATGGTACAGTATAAATGAACCTTGAAACTATCATCCTAAGTGAAAGAAGCCACATTGCCTAACCTTCTTTGTCTTAATTTATCTGGACGCCCTTCTCCCTGTGAGTTCCACTCCTCCAACCCACTTTTCAAGACCAAATCAGGGTCATCATCTCAATGTCCTTGGGGCAGGAAGTTTGGCCTGGCTTTTCTTCTCAGAGTTGCCGTGTCATTGAAACCCTATAGTCACAATACTAGGCTTTATAAGCTTTATATGTATTCATAAGAACCTAAAAACAAATAGTTATGGTCTCGATGTTGTATATGTTAAAATTACAGATTATAATATTACGAGTTATAATTTGAAATTTTATATTATAATCTATAATTTTATTTATTTTTAAGAGATAAACTGGATTTCATTAAAATTAAAAACTATGTTCAACAAAACACTTCTTCAAAAAGTGAATGAACAAGCCAAAGAATGAGAGAAGATATTCTAAATATATACATCTAACAAAGAACTTATGCCAAAAACACATTTAAAATAAGTAAACTTAAAACCAATAAGAAAAAGATAAAACAACTTTTAAAAATGAACAAATGACTCGAATGGGCCCTTCACTAAAGAGAATATCCAAATATAAAGCATGTGAAAAAAATGTTCAACATTATTTCAGTACTCATCAGGAAAATCTGAATGAAAACAACAAGATTTACTCATGTAACCAGCTGAATGGATAAAATTTAAAAGACTGACCACATCAAGTGTTGATAAGGATATGGAGCAACTGGAACTCTCATACACTGCTGATGGGAGTAAAATTGGTCCAACCACTTTGGAAAACTGGAATATCTACTAATATCTATCTATGCCTACCCCGGAACAAGGAATTCTACTTTCAGGTATACATCTAGGATAAATGAGAGCATGTGTCTACAAAAAGAAATATGTACAAGAATCCTCATAGAAACTTAATTCATAATAGCTGAAACTAGAAACAACTTAAATATTCATTAACAGGAAAATGAATAAACAAAGTGTGATATATTCATACAATGGATAAGTACCCAACAATTAAAAGGAACAAATTATTGATATGTATTGCAATACGTAGGAATCTCAAAAACATTATGTTGAGCAAAAAGAGCCATTCACAAAAATGTATACATTTTATGCCATAAATGAGGCAAAGCTAATCTGTGGTGACAGATATCAGAATGGTGGCCATCCTCATTAGGAGGAGGTATTGACAAAGAAACCATCCGGGGTGATAGAGATGTCCCTTGATTTGAGTGGTGGCTATAGAGGTGTAAGCATACATATAGTTCACTGAGCTATATATCTAAGATTTTACTTTTACTATATAAAAATCATAATCAATAAAAATAAAACTGTTTAAAATGAGGACAGATAGAGGCTAAGATATTCCCGTATATATAAAGGCTTTAAAAAGCCATGCAAAAATCAGTTTCTCTTCTCCTTTCTTCATTCTAGCCACCCTTAAGGGTCTGTAATCACTCCTCACATGTTTCTAGTTCCATTTCTGATTACCAATCACTGGAATGTTTCAGTGGAGAAATCCTAAATTTGTTAGCATCTAAGTCACTATCGATAGTAAGAGCACCATTATTTTATATACCACATAGTAGGCCAACCATTGCCAATTATACCATGACACGATGCTTTCTTATCCTTTAGAATTTATTTTAATCTTATTGAGAGAAACTTTAAAAGTCAAAAAGCTTATTTAGATATAGAATGCTATCACATATTATACGGATATTTTTCCCCTCACATTACAAGGAAAATATATGCAAAGTAAAATGGTTAATATAGCTCTAAAACTCCTTCATATACAGAGTCTGATCTTTCAAGAGCATTCCTATGCAGATCTCTTAAAAGAACATTCCACTGTTGTCTCTATTTCCTCCGCCGGTTCTAACATCAACTATGTACTTCCTATGCTGGCATTTTCTTCATCTTACAGAAGGGGTCAATGGAAGGTTTTCAGACAACAACCTCAACACTTATTCCTTTCTCAAATAGTCCTTAAATGCTTTGTTGACATTGGGGCTACAGGTAACCAGTAAGGTCCTCCAAAATAACAAGCAAGTCTGTATACACACAGGATAAATACCTCGTGGCCAACAAGGACTGTAAGATGCTATCGGTTGTAATACCCATTGCAACTTCAGAGCTGTTCATGAATATGTAAAGCACCTTATCCTAAGGGATATGTAATTGGGTGGCTGGGGAGTCTTACAAATGCCTTAATTCTCAGTATGGTGAACAGCTTACAGTCACAGAGGAATAATTTCAATATTATTCTAAAGTTATAGTTGAATCGCTTGTACCTAAAAAAAGAATGTAGGTTAAGAACAATCAGAGAAGAGTTTAGAAAAGAGTATCACAAAAAATAAGTTGGCATTGTCTCTACTTAAACAGGAATGGCCGGCCCAGTACCCCTTTAGCAGGTATTTTCCTATAGTGGAGAAAGAGGCCTCCGGCAGACATGGATAATTTAAGCCATTACTATTAACCAACCAATGCCCCCTGTTGTTTTCATCTTCATAAGCACATTTGGAATTATGATTTTGTGCTCTAAGTAGGTTTCTTACAAGGAAAGAATACAGTGAGTGGATTATAAAAATGGTCTAGTCTACAATATGTTTAGTTTTCTTTTTTTTTTAGATTTCACCTATTAATTTTTTAATTAATTAATTTTTAATCGAATGATTTAAATTCCCCCCGTCTACCTCTCCCCTATAATCTGTAATTTTAAATTGATAAATTTTAATTATCTTTTTGTAAAACATGCCATTGTGATGCCAAGTGGTTATCTTTACTCACTCGTATACTTTTAGATATTTTTATTTATTTAGATATTTTAATTAATATATTACTATAGAGTAGAGGTGTATTATCAGTGTTATTGATTACTGACATGATATCAGAAAGCTAAAATAAAGTGTCCTCTGTGGCCTTCAGGTATTCAAGGCCTCAGAATTTGCAGTTCAGTAAGTGAACAGCGGGTTACCTTACTTAAGCCTGACGGACACTGGCGACCACACCCCTGGAGTTCAGGACCTTAGGCTGTGTTGGGCAAATCCGCCCTATCAGCAGCAGCATCTCCTCCTCTCCTCGCCCCGCCTCTTTCCCCTAGAGTCTTTCGGCTTTGGTGGAAGTGGCAGCGACTGGGAACCCTCGACCCTGACCCAGTCTACGGATTCCAGGTTAGTGGGCAGATCCAATTTCTGGCCAGCCACCGCCGTCCCCACTAGTCCTGAGAGTTTGACCCGCCTTCCATGTTGCGTTGAGGGGAGGGGGTGGGGGCGGGGTCGCGGATGGAGGAAGAGTGAGGGAGAGCTCTGCAATTTTGAGTTGTCCCAAGTTTGGGAAATGAGCACAGAAGAGGTACCTTTGGAGCTAGGAGTAATCCGTGTGAAGAGTAGAGATAGTTGAACCCGGATTCTGGAAGCTAAAGTATGTAGGGGAGGCAGCACCGGAAGTTTAGGTAGGGAACAACTGCAAACCATGGGACTGGCAGAGATCCAGAGGTCAGCAACCCCTCCCCCATCTCCAGCCTTTCTGCTCCAGGAAGTGAGCGCCGTTTACCCGCAACCCGGGAGGCCTGGAGTTGAGCCGTCGGCGCTCTGCGGGACCTGCGGGCTGGCGGGGGAGGAGCCTTGCCAGCCTTCGAAAAGAGCATGGCCACGCGCCGGTTGAGTTTCAGACTCCTTGGTTTGCTCTGAAGAGCCTTGACCACTTAGTGCCGCCCGCATCTGGAATTTCCCTGGCTTCTCGTTCCCTCCATGTGCAGGTCGCGGTTCTCGGCTCTGACACTTAGAAACTGGCCGTGTGCCCTTGTTGAGCTTCAGTTTCTTCCATCTGTAAAATGGATAGACTAATATTTATATCCTAGAGTTTTGGTGAGAATTAAGTGAGGCAGGGGTTTAAACATATAGGAGGCTGCCTGCTAAATAGTTATTGTTATAGTTACTCAAATTATTATTAATGACAAACTCAATACTTACCTTTAAAAAATGCAGTTTTTGAAAGACTAGTGTAGAGAATAAAATATGTTAAAATGCACTATGATAAAGGAAAGAATGACTACTAACATCTAAACAAGTTAAAATACAACAGGAATTACAAGTGGAATTTTACAGATGCAGAAAAGAACCAAAAATTTTATAAATAACCTCAAAAACTCAGTTAATGGATGATCTAACACTCAGAAGAAAACCTGTGCCGGACAATATTTTGAGAATTTGCAAAGTTAATAAGTTTTTGAAATGCATGGGGTAGCGATCTTTTGAAATGAAATTTTTTAAAAAAAATTTGAAACATTATGTTCTAATTCAAATATTTATGGAGTGCCACCTGTTAGATCATCGATTCCACATAATAGGTTAAACTGGAATATAATTCTACAGAAATTAAAATGTTGTTATTCCCTAAGTACAAGAAGCTCATCTTATTTTTAAAATACAGTTGCCATCTGCTTAGGTATTTACTTCACTTTCACTAGAGCGCCTAGCTGTGAGACAGCCCTGTCCACCTTATTTCTAATTTTTGTTCTGAGCTCCCTATTCTGGTCCAACCTTTGATATCTCCTGCCCAGTCACCGAATTTTATTCTAAAAGCCATTTTGATATCAAATTATAACCTGTTCTAATAGATGGTTCGGATCTAAGTATCAGTCTATTCTCTGGCCCTCCCTTCTTATTCCTGTCCCCTCCACTTTCTAGCTATTTTTCATCCTAAATTGCATCTAGTTGAAAAGGAGGTTACCTTACCTGAGGCAATGTTTTTGAAGCCTTAATGTGCATACAAATCATCTAAAGATCTTAAAGTGCACAAATACTGAAGTGGTCCAGGTGATGCCTAGAGATCTGAATGAGGAGCTCCACTGGATACCAGTGCTTCTAAGTTAGCTGATCACTTGAACTTTTTCAGGCATCGGCTTCTTATTTAACTGTTTCCACCTGCCACCTGGTCTTGAATTTGGCCCCTTTCATTTGGTAATCTGATCCTGAGACGCTGGAATCTGCACTCCTCACAGCCAGACTATCATCTCTCAGCCCAACTACCCTGCTCTTGAGACATGGCTTTCATCTGACACCCAGGCAGACTTTTCTTGTCTCCTTTGGACTAGCTGCAGCTGGTGGTCAAGGGCTTGTTGGTATGTGGGCAAGTGTTATTCAAACCCTTGCTAACTATGCATAGCCAACTCCTTCAGAGTTTCTTCTTTTCCTCAGCCTCGACTTTATACCCTCTGACAAGAGACAGAAGCTCTTACATCATGTTTTCTTCAAGAATCCTCTGTCTTGAATATATGAAGTAATGCATTAGACAGAAAAGAAATGCAGAAGTATAATTAGGCAACATATATAATTTTAAATTTTCTGGTAGCCTCATTGAAAGAAGAAAAACAGATAGAATTGATTTTAATATACTTAACTGAATATATCCAAAATATTATTAGAACAATATAAAAAAAAATATTTTAGATTATTTTCTCTTACTAAATCTTTGAAATCCAGTGTGGTATATATTTTATATTTACAATATCTCATTTCCAACCAGCCAGATTTCAGGTGCTCAGTACAATGCAGTTCTAATTTATACCTGGAAGTTCAGAATACCAAGCCTTCCATTTTTCTCATTGCATTTCTTTTGTTTTTCTTAATTCTGTCGAGTTGTAATTTACATCTGGTAAATTATCAATTAAGCTTATAATTGTGAGTTTTGACATGTATACAGTTATGTCACCACCAACATCATCATGATATATAATGGGCATTTACATCATCCCCCAAATTTCCTTGTATCCCTGTGCAGTTCATCCCCTTTTGCAGCCCTGGGCCCTGACATCCACTAATCTGCTTTCAAATAGCATAGTTTTATTTTTTCTAAGATTTTATATAAATGGAATCATACAGTAATTTATCTTTGCTGTCTAGCTTCTTTCACTTTGGATAATGCTTTTGAGATTTATCTTGTTATATGTATCAGTAGTTCCACTTTGTTGTTTTGTAATATGCCATTTGTTAGACATACCACATTTGTTTATTTACAGTTAATGGTTTTATGGATTATTTCCAGTTTTTGGTGATTATTGCATTTATGAGGCAGAAACACTCTCCTAAAAGAATCATGTATACCAAGTATACTTTTGCTTGTAATAAATATATGTGTATATGTTTATGTTGGGGGAGATGTAGTGGACCTTCAGTTAAAATAGTTAAGTATATTATCACCAGAATTTTTAAGACATTTTTTTAAGAGCAGTTTTTTGTTCCCATAAAACAGAGATTCCCATTTATCTTCTGCCCCCACACATGCATAGCCTCTCTCAGTATCAGTATCCCCCATCAAAATGGTACGTTTATTACAATTGATGCATCTACATTAACAAATTATAATTATCCAAAGTTCACAGTTTACATCATGACTCAGTCTTGGTGTTGTACCTTGTATGAGTTTGGGTTAATGCATAATGACATATATCCATTATTATAGTCCCATACAGAGCATTTTCAATGCCTTACAAATTCTTTCTACTCTGCCTATTCATGCCCCCTCACCACTGCTGGCAACCACTGATCATTTTGTTGTCTCCATAGTTTTGCTTTTCTAGAATATCATATAGTTGGAATCTTGTAGTTTGTAGCATTTTCAGAATGACTTTTTTGGTTTAGTAATGTTCATTTAAGTTTCCTCCATGTTTTTTCATGGTTTCATAGCTCATTTCTTTTTAGTGCTGAATAATTTCCATTGTCTGGATGTACCACAGTTTATCCATTCACCTATGAAGGACAAGTTTTGACAAGTATGAATAAAGCTGCTAAAAATATCTGTATACAGGTTTCTGTGTGGACATAAGTTTTTATCTCCTTCGGGTAAATACCAAATAGTATGATTGCTGGATCATATGGGAAGAGTATGTTTGTTTTTATAAGAAACCACCTTTCAAAGTGGCTGCACAATTTTGCTTTCCCACCTGCAATGAATGAGCGCTCTTGTTGCTCTATATCCTCACCAGCATTCGGTGTTGTGTGCATTCCTGATTTTGGCCATTCTAATAGGTATAGTGGTATCTCATTGCTGTTTCAATCCTCATTTCTCAGATGTGGAACATCTTTTCATATGCTTATTTGCCATCCCTATATCTTTGGCGAGGTGTCTATTAAAGTCTTTGGCTCATTTTTTAATCAGGTCTTTTGTTTTCTCGATGTTGAGTTTAAAGAGTTCTATGTACGTTTAGGTTAACAATCATTTATCAGATGTGCCTTTTACAAATATCTTCTCTAAGTCTGTGACATACCTTTTCATTCTTTTGACATTATCTTTTGCAGAGCAGAAGTTTTTAATTTTAGTGAAATCCAACTTATTGTTTATTTTATGAATTGTGTCTTTTGCGTTATAATGTTATGTCTAAAAAAGTATTAATCATACCCAAGGTCATGTAGGTTTTCTCCTGCATTAATTTCTAGGAGTTTTATAGTTTTGTGTTTTACATTTATGTCAACGATTCATTTTGAGTTAATTTTGGTGAAGCATGTAAGGTCTGTATCTAGATTCTTTTTTTTGCAAATGGATGCCCAGTTTTTCCAGCACCATTTGTTGAAGAGGCTGTCTTTGCTTAATTGTATCACCTTTGCTCCTTTGTCAAAGATAAGTTGACTGTATGGAGATCTATTTCTGGATTCTCTATTCTGTTTAATTTATCTATTTGTTTATTATTTTGCCACTAACAAACTATTTTGATTATTGTAAATTTATAGTAAATCTTGAAGTTGGATAGTATCAGTCCTCCCACTTTGTTCTTTTCAATATTGTATTGGCTATTCTGAGTCTTTTGCCTCTTTGTAAAAACTTTAGAGTCAGTTTATCAATAGCCATAAAATAACTAGACTGGGGATTTGATTGGGATAGCATTGAATTTATAGATGAAGTTGGGAAGAATTGACATCTGAACAATATTGAATCTTTCTGTCCATAAAGTGGAATAGCTCTTCATTTATGTAGTTTTTTTATTTCATTCATTAGAATTTAGTTGTCCTTATATAGATCTTATTCATGTTTGTTAGATTTATACCTAACAAATTAGACTTATTTCATTTTTGGAGTGCTACTGTAAATACTATTGTGTTTTTAATTTTAAATTCCACTTGTTCATTGCTGATATATCGAAAAGTAGTTGACGACAACCTTGCTGTAATCACTTATTAATTTTAGTAGGTGGTTTTGTTTTTGGTTTTTTTTTTGTCAGTTCTTTCAGATCTTCTACATAGATGATTATGTCGTCTGTGAACAGTTTTTTTTATTCCTAATCTTAATACCTTTATTTCTTTTTCTTATCCCATTGCATTAGCTAGAACTTCTAGTACAATGTTGAAAAGGAGTGGTGAGAGAGGACAGTCTTGCCTTGTACCTGATCGTAATAGGAAAGCTTTAAGTTTCTCATCATTAAATACAGTGTTAGCTGTTGGTTTTTAAAGATGTCCCTTATCAAGTTGAGGATGTTTTCCTCTATAACTTTTTAAATGAGATTTTACTATATATGGATATTGGGATTTTCAAATAATTTTTCTGCATCAACTTATATGATTATTTTTCTTTTCTAGCATTAGTTTGTTTTCAAAATTTGAACCAGCTTTGCATTCCTAGTGTAAATCTCACTTTTTATGGTGTCTAATTCTTTTTATACACTGTTGGATTCAATTGGCTCATATTTTATTGAGGATTTTTGCATGTATGTTAGTGAGGGACGTTGGTCTGTTTTCTTGGAATGTAGTTGTCTGATTTTGGTATTAGGATGGGGTTGGCCTCATAGAATGAATAAGCTGGGACATATTCCCTTTACTTCTATCCTCTAAGAGAGATTGTAGGGAATTGGTACTTTTTTCTTCCTTAAATCTTTCATAGAATTCACAAGTTAACCCATGTGGGCCTGTTGCTTTATATTTTGGAAGGTTATTAATTATTGATTCAATTTTTTAATAGAGGCCTATAAGATTGTCTATTTCTTATGTGAGTTTTGGCAAATTGTGTCTTTCAAGAAATTAGTTCTTTTTATCAAGGTTATCAGATTTGTGGACATAGTTGTTCATAGTAGGCCTTTCTTATACTTTCATTGTCCACAGGATTTGTAGTGATGAGTGATGTCTCTTCTTTAAGTTCTAATGTTAGTAATTTGTGTCTTCTCTCTTTTTTCTTAGTCGGCTTGGTTGGAGACATATATTTTATTGATCTTTTCAAAGACAATTATTTTTTAACATTAACAATTTCATACAATAGCACATTTGTTTCTATCATGATGCCCCAGTGCCAACATCAAGTTTACATATAAACTCAGCAGTAAGTTATAGTTTTAATCCCATTATAAAATTAATTGCCTATAAAATCCTATTATAAAATTAATCTCTTATGTTAGTTTCAGTGCTAGCCTCTGGATCACAGGCAAGATCAAGAGAGATTGGATCTCTGCCCTCATAATCTTAATTTAACAAAGGTGATAGACCCTCACAGTCTAATGTTCTAAGTGAGATTATGTAGGTATGTAAGGAAATGGTAAACCAACTAAGTGCCCAGTTCCCATAGGTGTGATTAATTTGGTTAAACGTCAGTTTCTTAGATGATAGTAAATACTTCTGTAATATCGCTTAGTTGCTTGGGTTTCATGAATGTCTTAAAATTTTACTGTGTACCCTTTATGGAGGAGAGAAATAGAGAGAAGTGCTAAGAACTTTGGCACTGTAGCCTGAGTGTTTGCATTTAAATCCTGGAGCTACCACTTGGACTAGCTTCCTAACCTCTCTGGCCCTCAGTTTATACAACTGTGAAATGGGGTTGCAGGGACACTCAGTGTTTTTATCAAAAATTATTGAGCTGTTATATGTATAATAATTAGATATTATTGCCCAGTACATAACAGGCTTTGAATAAATACTTACTGTTAGCATTGCTGTTATCAAACTGGGCAAAGCTGAACAAGTCCAGGACCTTTAAGAGAACCAGTGAACACTAGGTGGCAGCATGGAGGTCCCATTTTTCAGCTCACTACTGCCCCAGCAGAGCTTTGTACTCACCCTACTCAGTTATGCATGCTATGTCTCACAGAATGTTTTTTCTGACTGGGACACTTTCTCATGCCCTTTCTCTATAAGGGCCTATTGTTACTGACAGGCAATTCGATGTTTTTTATCCATCAGGAAAATTAGTGCAAATCACAGAAGCTTGTATTCTCAAATTATACCCACACTGACCATGTTGTCATAAGTGTACATCTGCCTTTGCTGGGAAACCGGACAAAAAAAAAATTGGAATTACACCTGCTTTCAGCTGCCCAGTAGCATATCCTGTACAAGAGGGTCACAATTGGGACCAAGGCTAGTGTGCCTTCAACTACGCAATTCATTTGTGAGCTAGCTTTTCTTCGGTGGCCCAAACGAGACTTCAGCTAGGCAAGCAGAGAGAACAGCTTTCAATTAAAGTGATTCAATGCTGGAACAGTAAAACTAATGGAAGGAAGGAGAGGAAAGAGAGGGGGAGGATAAAAAAATCCTCAGTGTGGTTTAAAACAATGGTAATATAACTTAACAAGTGAAGACTTCCAAGAATGATGAAAAAGATATTCTCAATGAGGACATCTATCTTAATTTAGCACAGAAAAGAAATAGAGTAAGTTCTAGCATCTCTAGTTGCCTACTTAGAGAAGCATCGAGCTTTTTTAACTGACCCTTGTGCCAGGCACACAGAAACCACATTGTGCTTAAATGTCACCTTATTATATCTTGTTATAAATTGAAATAGTGGATTTTTCCCTTAGGTCCAAAATCTTGTTATAAATTGAGATAGTGGATTTTTCTCCTATGTGTAAATATAAATAAGCAGATATGGAAAGGAATGAGAAAGTAAATTATTTATTCTTATAACAAATAGTTATATCAACTTTGCTCTATTCCTATTCCCAGTAAAAATATTAAAGAAGTTTTTTCCTCATGGTGAGAGGTAAGAGAACTAAAAGATCAAAGAGTTGTGACAGTATAAGTGTAGTGATAACTAGTTTTTGATTGAGACTATCCTACTCGTTGGCTCAGAATATTATCACAAATATGCTCTATGGGAGGAATTGATTTCAACAATATACACGAGATTAAACCACATTTTGGATCAGGAATTAACCCAGTGTTCCAAAGCTAGAGGAAAGAATTCGGGATTCAGACCTGGGTCTGTGTGACTCCAGGGCTAGTGCTTTCTCTTCTGCCCCATACTGCAGAGAAAAAGATGAAGCAGGGAAGGAACCTACAGCATGAGGTTTCCTAGGTTCATTCATATGTAGGACGCGTTGATGCTTTATTCCTCCCTTCCCCCTGTTTTTACGCTTTTCTCCCATTAGCAGTTCCAAAATACTTTCCCCAAATGCTATAAGATGTCTTTGTCCCGGTCACTCCACCTGCATACCTCATCTTCAGTTCTTTTTTCTGTGGACTGTTCATTCTGTCACTAGAACATACATGGTCTCGACCTCTCACTCATACCCTTTCTTCTCCACACATGGGCCCGCTAAGGCTCCCGTCAAAGTCGATGACAGGTCCTTTTGAAATTTCTTCCTCAAATGGGGACTTTCCCATTTCCACACTCCTAAAACATCGAGTCTGTGTCCGACTTTTACCACCTTTGCCATCTGGCTGTCTGGTTAAAGTTCAGAGGCTAAGGACAGACCTTTGAACCGGGACTGTGGATATGTTAGGTTATGCCAGCTCTACAATTTACAAGATATGAGATTATATAAAGTCACTTAATTTCTCTATTTCTTTATCCAAAGGCCAAAAACGGTCTTATTTATTCAGAGTTTTCCTGTGAGGAATAAAGAAAGCAGGAATATGTTCCTAAATCACATCCAGCTATAAAAGTATTAGTCGTAAAAATATTACCTCACGTTATTGTGGTCATTATTATTTCTTTGGGGTTTTCCATGACCATGAGAAGTGAAAGGGCTCTGTGTGCAACAGTGCTTTTAGAAAGTAGAAGTGTCTTTACAATGAATGATATCTAATCTTGGAGATTAGATCCTGGAGAGCAGTGCTTGAGAGTGGCAAAGGCAGGTGGAAAAGCTCATGAGAAAGGTCTAATCATCAGTGGAGAGATGAGGTTCTAGGTTTTTAGTCAACGTAAGTTGCAGCCCTGTTGGGCCGGCACTGTGCTAGGTCTGAGGATACAGCAATGAACAAAAACGAAGTCTCCGATCCTGTGGAGCTTATATTCTGGTGGGAGGATTCAGACAATTAAAGGTATTAAGTGGTAATAAGAAGCAAAATCTAGCCAATAAGTATACAGAGAGTGATTGTATGGGAGAATGAGCCTTAGGTAGAACAGACTCTTATACGCTGAATGAAGTCAGAGTCGCGCAGATATCTGGGTGAAGGATCTTCCTTGCAGCAGTAAAAGCAAGTGCAAAAATTCTAGGGCAGCAACATATTTTGGTACTTTTAACATTGAGGGGGAGTTTTGGTGGGCTGAGAAAAGGTCAAACAAATGGTGGCTCACACAAGGTCACTCCTCTCCAGGGCCTCAGTTTGTTCCTTCATCCAGTAGAATGAAATCATAATTTTCGCTCTAATGAGGGTGCAAATTGATGTCTAATATGAGCTGGGATAAAGCATGTGTTTAAAGTTAGAATGAGAAGCCCTTGTTACCCCAGGTGTCTGACTTCTTTATTCAGGATCGTCAGCATCCTTTTTACCTCCTCCATTTTCTTACTGATGCTTTTTTGTTTACCCATCTACTCAGGATTCTCTAAGCAGGAGGCACCTTACAATCCAGGCCTGGGCAGGCACAAGCGAAGAGAATGGCTGCAATGACTTCAACATTACTGGTGCACATACAGGATGAGGTGACCTGCCCCATCTGCCTGGAGCTCCTGACAGAACCCTTGAGCATAGATTGTGGCCACAGCTTCTGCCAGGCCTGCATCACAGAGAACAGCAAGGAATCGGCGATCGGCCCAGAAGGGGAAAGCAGCTGCCCTGTGTGCCAGACCAGCTACCAGCTCAGGAACCTGCGGCCTAATCGGCACCTGGCCAACATAGCAGAGAGGCTCAGGGAGGTGGTTTGGGGCTCGGGGAAGCAGCTGAAGGTGATGCTTTGTGCATACCATAGAGAGAAACTCCAGCTCTTCTGTAAGGAGGATGGGAAGCTGATTTGCTGGCTTTGTGAGCGGTCTCAGGAGCACCGTGGTCACCACACGTTCCTCATGGAGGAGGTTGCCCAGGAGTACCAGGTGGGAGCCTGCAAAGAAGGAGATCGGAAGGAATGGGGTTCTTGGCAGAAGATTTTGACTTTATACTCTAATCTATTTTCTTTGTAGTTCTCCCATTTAGCTGCAGGAGTGGACCTAGAACGTGCTCCCTTGGCCAAGAGTAGAGATTTAACCTCTTCCTTGCAGCTCGATATCAGCTCTGTATGGCCTTTTGAGTAGAGGATGCCGCTAGGGCCAAATAGAGGACTTGCTGGATTGAGTAGGGCAGATATGTTGGCAATGAGAGTAAAAGACTTAAAGTACTTCATGATCAGGTTCTTTCCCTTTGAAGAAAGAGAATTGGCCTATTCCCATTGGTTTTCATCCCCTGTGTATAAAAGGTACTTTGGCTTTCGTGGTTTTTCATTTCAGGGCAGGACATGCTGTTTCTGAGGTCAGCATAATCTCTACCCCATTCATTCCATGTTTAGGCACTGAGACAATTAAACACTGGACTCTGCTTGACTCGTGTATTTCTTTCAGGAGAAGTTCCAGGAGTCTCTGAAGAGGCTGAGGCAAGAGCAGCAGGAAGCCGAGAAACTAAAAGCTGTTCTCATGGAGAAGAAAACATCCTGGAAGGTAAGAGAGATTCTTCCTAAAAGTATCCTGGGACAAGAATCAGGGCAGGGCATGGGAGCCAAGGGCAAGGAGACCCGGCCCTGTCTGCTCCCAGTTAGGCCAGAAGAGCTTCCCTTTGCCTAGTCCTTCACTACAGCCCTTCCAGACAAGGGGATTGTTCTTGGTGCAGTGGGAAGAGAGAGAGAAGGGGGAGTTAGAAAATGAAAGTATCAAAAGAGAATCCAGGTTTTTTAAAACAATCACATAGAAGAGGAACCACGGCCATTCGCAGCTCCTAATTCCTGATTCTGGACTTTGTTCTACATTTCAAGCTCTGAAACTTGGAAGACAGTTAAGGAACAGGCCTGTCATTCCTACCTCAGTACTCAAAACTGGATGAGGAGGGAGGCTGCTTGAAATCAAACCTCATCCAGAATTCTAAGGAGGACAAGATAAGGCTGCCTAGGGCTAATGTTCTGGGAAGAATGGAAGGGATAATAGATGGAAGAACAGGTTCTGCAGGACTTCCCCTTTACTCCTCCTCTCCCAGTGAGACCTGGCCAGGAAAGCAGTGCTGAGCCTGATTCCCTACCCCTTAGAGAGGATACTCTCAGTTCAAGAGACTAGCAGCCTCTTTTCTCTTCTATATCCTGGAAGAATCAGATGGAACCTGAGAGACACAGGATCCAGACAGAGTTTAATCAGTTAAGAAGTATCCTGGACAAAGAAGAGCAGCAGCAACTGAAAAAGCTGGAGGAGGAGGAGAGGAGAGGGCTGAGTATTATAGAAGAGGCTGAGGACAGGCTGGTCCACCAGAGCCAGGCACTGAGAGAGCTCATCTCAGAACTAGAGCGTCGGTGTCAGGGGTCCATAATGGAACTGATGCAGGTAAGACTCACAAAGGAGCCCCCGATTTGGGAGTCAAGGAAAAGAGAAACTAACTTTCCTACCCTTCTGCCATGGAACTGATACCCTGTGGGGTCAAGAACAAAATTTCTTTGACTCTGTACTGCCTCTTCTCTATTAAACCGTGCAGAGGTCGTGAATAAAGCATAGGTAATTAAAAATACAAATGTCAAGGGGATGTCTCATTTTTATTTATTACATATAAAGGATGGTCCAAACATTCATTTGAAACTGTGGAGAAGATCTGCTGTATCCAGTGATGTTCTATAGCGACATTAATCAATCTTGATGTTATTGACATTTTAGGCTAGAAAATTCTTTGCTTTGGGGAGCTGCCCTGTACATTGTAAGATGTTTAGCAGCATCCCTGGCCTCTGCCACTAGGTGCCAGTAGCACCCACCCCCAGCTGTGACAAATGTCCATTGAGGGGAACATGTCCCAGCCTCTACCTCTTGAGAATCACTGCCCATTAGGCACCTATTGCTTCTGATGTGCTGGGATTTGTCAGGTACTTTCACCTAGCTTAGTCACAGACAAACACATACTAAGCTCAGATACCTAAAGATTCTTTATCAGTGGTCCCCAGGGACCGGTGCTCCTATGAGAATCTAATGCCTGATGATCTGAGGTGGAGCTGAGGTGGTGATGCTAGCGCTGGGGAGCGGCTGCTAATACAGATGAAGCTTCGCTCACTTGCCCATCGTTTTACCTTTTGCTATATGACCCGGTTCCTAACAGGCCACTGACTGGTACCAGTCTGCTGCCCAGGAGTTGGGGACCCCTGCTTTATGTAATCACCAGCCTTTCTTTGCTTTCACTCTTTCTCTAGGACAAAGTCATTTAACATGTTGTAATAGAAGTTTGAACTGGTCTTTTAAGACACAAAGAAGACCGGGCTCTGGTGTGTGTGTGTTTGTGTAGGTCCGAAGAGTGCAAGCTGTCAAATCTAGATATTTGATGATGGAGCTTGAACTGAGGTTGAAATCTGAGGAGCTGTTTTTTACTTGGAGTGAATAGTGTGACTATGAAGTTGAGGCAAGATGTACCTTGTGATAGTCTGGAACCTGCAAGTTGTTTCCTTATTTTCTGTTTGCCTTCTTCAATTCAGGGAAAATAGTTATTCCTATGTGACATAGACCAAACCATGGGCTTTTTCTTCAGTCATTGAGGTATAAAAGCAGAAATTGAGACCAAATAGACCATAAGGCAATCTACTCATATGACAGAGGTAGTGATGGATGATGGCGAAGAGCAGGTGGCTAAAAAGTTAAGTACGTGAAACTGATGGGCTTGGTCTAAGATGTGATGTCAGGGTGAATATAACATGGTGTTTGGGGCGATACTTTGTCTTATTCTGGTGACACTGGATGCTGGTATCATTGAGGAAGATAGAAAATAACAGTAAACCTCATGATTGCAGGAAAAGTAAGTTTTCTTTTAAATATCTTGAGTTTGTGGTGCCCATGGCTCATTTGCTGGGGTATATAAGGGATATCTGACCAGAAGTACAAATTTAGGAATTGTAAATGTGTGTGTGTGTGTGTGTGTGTATGTGTGTGTGTTGAAATCAAGAAAAACAGATGAAGTCAACAAAGAGGGTATAAAGGGTTAGATGAGGTGAAGTTTGAAGGTTTGAGAAACAACCACATTTAAGGGCCTTGTATCCTTAGCAAACAGAATGTAAGCATTTTAAGAACAGAAATCATGACTTAATCATGTGAGATTCTCTAGGTCCAGGCACAATGCCTGACAAATAATAGATGATGCACATATATAGCATTATACACACAGACAGTTGTAAAAATAAAGGTTCTAATGAATAGATTGAATCATTTCCAAACATCCCTACATGGGATCTTAGGAACTGTCTGCTCTGAGTTCTTATCTCTACTTCGTGGCCTCCACGTTGGTGCCATCTTTATTCTCATCATATCACAGGGTGGTAGGGATGGGGTGAAGTACATGAATAAGGCTGTATTAGAGGGCAGGGACTATTTTTCCTTGACTTAACATGTCTCTTTCCTCCCTAGGATGTGAGTGATGTCATGGAAAGGTATGTGCAGGAAAACACGAGGTGGTTCCTTTGGATTGGCAAAAGATTCCTGCACCCATAGAGTTATGGTCAGTGGGAAAGGGAAAAAGAATAAAAGGTCATGGAAGATTCAAGACTGTGGTGTCTTGAATTGCTCATCATGAGACTTTTGGGGTTTCCACAAATAAAAGGAATGGCCTGGTTTCTATGATAGGAGAATTTGGGGTAATGGGAGGTCACAAACTGGGGACAGCAGTATCCTTTATTCTTAAGAGTCACAGAATCATTGACTCCCCCCTAGTATCCCGTGATAGAACTCCTTTTCTTCTGTACCTGCTTCCAGCCCTGATTCCAGTAATTTTTAGCTACCTCAAAATACATAAGGCTTTTCTTTGCCTGTGTATTTCGTCAGAGGGAAATTTTTCATTTGCATTGCTTCCCAAGGTCCACAAATCAGCTCTTGGGACATCTGCCTTAAATTTCCTTTTCTACCTTGGCTTTTGAACAGTATGCCTTGCTACGTAGTTCTCTTCACACTTTCATTTTTCTCAATTCCAATAAAAACATAAACCTGAGGTCTTGAGAAGCATGGTTTGGGCCCTGGATCAAACAAAACAGGTTCTCTTCTCTATCACATATGCTAGAACCTCACCTGTGAAGGTGACGTTTAACGTTGCCCACACACCAGGTACCTTAGAGCTCCTCCCAGACACATGAAATATGGAGCCTGTTGTCCCTTATGAAGTCTGCACTCTCACTTTGGCAGTGAGGACGTCTCTTTTATCCAACCGGCATAAAGTTCCCAACACTGAATCCTAAGATGCTCTCCTGAAGGCTTTTCTCTTTAGGCCTCCGGGAGGAGACTCTAAGATCTAAAGGCAAAGACTCTTCAGAAAGGAGCCCTTCACTTGATGCTCTTAATGCCCCAGCAGCAAGTTCTTGGTGTTCTGCCTGTCAGCACAGACTTCTCCAGCCCCTCATGGTAGACCCTCTAGATGGCACTGACATTTTAAATATTTGAGGGTTTTTTTGTTGTTGTTGTTTGTTTGTTTGAGGTAACAGAGAATTTCCCAGCCATTATTTTATTTAATTTTATACAGTCCCTAGGATGTCGAGAGAGGAGGGGGGAAATTGTGTTTTACAAAAACAACAAAAAACAAACAAAAATGGAGCTTCAAGAGTTAAATCTTATCAAAGTTTACAAAGATGATGAGAAACTAGTTTCTAGTTCAGGTTTTCTGGCTCCAGAGTCAGGACTCTTTGAAGAATGATGCTAATTTTGTTTAGAGAACAGTGTCGAAGTTGAAATTCACCAGTGGGCCTGGGAGGTGGACAGTAGTGCTGGAGGGACCCAAGGTCAGCAGTGTAGGAGATGTATAATGTGTGTTTATTCCAGGAGTGAATTCTGGACCCTGAGGAAGCCAGAAGCTCTCCCCACCAAGCTGAAAAGTGTGTTTCGAGCCCCAGATCTGAAAAAGATGCTGCGAGTATTCAGAGGTGAGGAGACCGAGGGGACAGAATTTGGCTACAGGATTAGTGTAGTAGCAAGAAATGAATAAAACAGAGGGTATGGTTAGTATTTGGGAATAGAGGGTGAAGAGAGGGTCTAGGGACATAATGTGTGAAGAAGAAGCAGTTCATATTTAAGGGAGAATGAAAGGGCCAGCTCAGAATTCCCTGCCACACCCCTTAGTCAGGTCAAGGGGAGAGACATCAGACCTGAGACTGTTGGTTCTGTACAACATGATTGTCTCTTTTCATCATTCCAGAGCTGACGGATGTCCAAAGTTACTGGGGTAAGTAGAAACCATGGCCCCTTTGAGCCAACATGTTCTGATCCTCTTTCACATGCTCCCCACAAACATACCCCCACACACTCTCGAGTATTGAGGTGGTGATACTTCTTCCCATCCCCCACCACACAGCTCCAGTTCCTCCCACCCACTTCCTGCCTTTCTTCTCAGTGTCGTAAGACCCACACACCCGTCCTTATCTGCCAATGTTGTATTTTTTCCCACAGTGGACGTGACTCTGAATCCACACACGGCTAATTTAAATCTTGTCCTGTCTAAAAACCGGAGACAGGTGAGATTTGTAGGCACCAAGCTGTCTGGGTCTCATCTGGAAGAGCATTACGACTGTGGCATCCTGGGCTCTCAGCTCTTCTCCTCAGGAAAACATTACTGGGAGATAGAGGTGACCAAGAAGACTGACTGGATCTTGGGGGTGTGCAGTAACGCGGTGGGATCTCCGTTCTCTTTCAGCCAGTTTGCAAACAATCGGAACGTTTACTCCAGATATCAACCTCAAAGTGGGTACTGGGTGATTGGGTTACATCATAAGCATGAATATAGAGCCTATGAGGACTCTTCCAGTTCCCTGCTCCTCTCAATGACGGTGCCCCCTCGCCGTGTTGGGGTTTTCTTAGACTACGAGGCCGGCACTGTCTCCTTTTTTAATGTCACAAACCATGGCTTTCCCATCTACACCTTCACTAAGTATTACTTTCCTACCACTCTTTGTCCATATTTTAATCCTTGCAACTGTGTAGTCCCAATGACCCTGCGTCGTCCAAGCTCCTGAACATTCTGCTGTCCCCACCCCGATATGAGCTGTACCTTTTGAGGCTCGTCTGCACCACATTTCTGACCTGTTTGCATTCTCACTCCTTTTCCTTCGAACATTTACTCAGTGTTAGAACATACCCAGTATTGGCAGTGAACAACCTTGATTAAGTAATTACAGATCTCACAATGGGTGGGGGTAGCTTTAAGCATTTGTTGGAGATTTTTTTTTTTTGTCAATGCATGGGATCAAATTTAAGAAGTGTTCTCTTAATTTGCTATAAGTTTTTTACAAAAAGGAAACTTGAATTTTAACAGATATTGTCTGTAATTACTGAGATAATTGTGTCATTTTTTTCTGTTATTGGAGTATGTTGATTTGTTTCCATTTTTAAATCTAACACAAATTCCTGAAATAAGCCACTAATTCTTTATATACAATACTGGATTTGTTTTTGCTAGTACATGATTTAGATTTTGTTCTTATCTCTGTTTATGAAAGAAATTGACCTGTAATTTCACATTCTTGTAACATCATTGTTAGGTTTTATAAAATGCAATAAATGAGCAAAGAAATTGCTGTATTTTTGTGTAAGTATATAAAGTTGATTGCTAAAACCCATTATTATGTTAATTTTGGTGACTTTAAATTCAAATTAAAGAAAGATTCTAACTTCAGTTTTCACAACAACCTTAATTTAAGAGTAGCAATTGAGAAGTTGAAACAAAAAAATCTTCCAAATGCGTTGAAATAAAAAAAGCGGAGAAGAGGAAAATGACCAATCCAATATAGAGTTTTTTTTAAGAAGAGAATGATTTCTTTCAGTTTCTCCACATTCCCTTTTCTTTATGCTCCAACGTGAAAAGCTGATAAGTGAGCATCTGGGACTTCAGTAGAGAGGTGCTATATGCTTTTTGAGCTAACCGTGAAAGAAATTATGAAGTAGATGTGAGGGTGTCGACAAATATCAAGGAATTGACTAGAGCTGGCTGTCCAATACAGTAGCTAAGAAGGCACTAGTGGCCGCTGAGCATTTCAGATGTGACTAGTCTGAATTGAGATGTGCTATAAGTGTAAAATGCACACCAGCTTTAAATCTATTATATATTTATATACGACTTCACCTGTTTTACTGTTTTTGATGTAGATACTAGAAAATTTTTAATTACATAATGTGGCTCACGTTACATGTCTATTAAACTGCTCTTGCTGTAATGCAATTTCTATCCCTCAGAGGCTCTAGTATAATGCAGATATGCTCATCTCCACACAGACCCCCTACCTCTCTAAGGCATTTTTGTAGAAGATAATGACAGAAAAAAGAGGATCTAAGACTATCTAGAAATACACAGTTTGGAAGATCACAGGAAGAGGTCATGGCCAGAGAATATGACTCTACCTAGTCTGGTCCCTGTCTTTAGCCCTCAGTCTGTTGGACATTTGAAGTTCCTTCATGGTTTGAGGAAACACTAGCTCCACTTCAGGGCTCAACTCTAGTACCTGTGGTGAAATGTGCAGGTTACAGCAAAAGCCCATACTGGTTTGCTCTGAGGTAGAGTTTCATTTGGGAGGTCAGATTTTTGAGAGACCAGAAGCTAAATCCACATTCCTCATACTGATGTGAACTTCAACTGGAAGAAATATGAAAGAAGACAGAGCAGGCAAACTAGTGCCCATAAAGCTGGTGGAAGGTGGGGGATGAGAGAATCTGTGTAAGTGCTCCCTTACTACTTATTTTCCCATGTAATAGGTTCCAGGCTAAAGGAGTTAGCCCAGCTGTTATCTCCCTATGGAGATATCCAGTGAATGGCCTTAGATAATAGGGAAATCAAAGTGCTTTCTGGAATTCTCTAGGTGAGATTTGAGGAGGATTATTAGGATCATTGAATGAGTTTACAGCCCTGTCTTTCTCCTGGAGGGTTTGGGCAGAGGCCTACTGGCCATAACATTTTTGTTATGATGCAGTAGGCTAAACTGCTATGAAAAATAAATCCAAAAACATACAGTGGATCAAATCCTAAAGAAAGGTATTGTTCATGTAAAACTCTAACATGAGTGTAGCTAGTGGATGAGTGGATTCAAGCATCAAGCTTTCTTTCTGTGGCTCTACCATCCCCTAAGACATCATTGTCAGCATCAGGACAGCAGAAGGGTGAAGAAAACTGGGGAGACAGTTTGCTTTGTAAGCCTTTAGTTCATATGTAGGATTCATAATTTCTGCTCACTTTTCTGTTGCTGAGAACAGCCATGTGGCTACATCTAACTACAAGGAAGACTGTAAAAATGTCTAGCAACGTGCAATTATGTAAAACTCAATTTCAAGAAAAGGAAAATGATTTCGATGGCAACCTAGTGGCCTGGACAAGACAGCAGAAAGAGCTCCTCTTCCTCGTTACCGGAGACAGGATCTCACATTGTTTTTCTGGGCTATGTTTATTCCATCATGTAGCCTAAAGGTCATAAGGAAGAAACAAGAAGGTAATTCTGTTGCCAGGATTTTAGAGAAATGGTATAGGTATCCTAATGTTTCCCAGCAATCTGTGCTTTCTAGAGCTGGTCTCTACCCCCGGATCTCTTCATTGTATACCGTCCATTCTAGACCCGTTTTTTGGAGAGGAGGGCTTTTTAAACATCTTTATTGTGATGTAACTGAGATAGAGTAAATTACACATATTTAAAGTGTGCAGTTTGATAAGTTTTGACTTGTGAAACCATCACGAAGGCAATCAAGATATCTACCCTCTTCAAAAGTATCCTCCTGCCTCTTTGTAATCCCTCCCTTTGTCTCTACCCACCTCACCCCCATCCCTTAGGAGCCACTGTTCTTTCTCTCATCATAGTTTGCATTTTCTAGAGTTTCCTATAAATGTAATCATTCAGCATTACTGTCTGGTTTCTTTCATTCTCCAGATTGTTGCTTATATAAAGATCCTTTTTCTTTTTTATTGCCAAATAGTATTCCATGGATCATTATATTAACACAATTATATTGTATGTAACAACTTATCCATTCACCTGTTGATGCAAATAGCTCTAATGAACATTTCTTGTAAAAGTCTTCCAATAAACATGCTTTCATTTCTTGGCTAAACACCTAGCAGTAAAATATATGAGTTATATGGTAGATATATGGGTAATGTTTTTGAAGCTGTCAAACTGTTTTCTAAAGTGATGGTACCATTTTACATCTGATTTCAGTTGCTCTACATACTGACCATGACTTAGTTTGGTTTGTCTTTAATTTTAAACATTCTAATAGATATGTAGTGAGGTATTTAACTGTGGCTTTACTAAAGATATCGAGCTGCTTTCGTGTGTGCATGTGTTTGACATCTACATATCTATGTGGAAGGGTCTCTTCAAATTGTTCGCTCTTTTTTAAAAATTGGATTACTTATTTTGTTGTTATTGAGTTTTGAAAGTGTTTTTTATACATTCTTGATAGAAGTCCCTCATTATATTACTGACTTGCAAATATCTTCTCCCAAGATTTGGCTTGGCTTTCCATTCTCTTAACAGTTTTTCAAAGAGCAGTTCTTAATTTTGATGACATCCAACTTAGCAAGTTTTTCTATTATGAATCATCCTTTTGATGTTTTATCTAAGAACTCTTTCCTAACCAAGGGTCACAAGAAATTGTTCCTTAGTTTTCTTCTAGACATATTATAATTTTAGGTTTTACATGAAGTCTATAACCCACTTTAAGATTGTTTTTCTTAAATAGTGCAAGATATGGATCAAAATCCATTTCTGTTTATGGATCCAATTGTTCCAGCACCATTTGTTGAAAAGAGAATTCTTTCTCCACTGAATTGGCTTTGTACCTTTGTGATGTCTCAGTTGATCCTATATGTGTGAGTCTACTTCTAGACTCAATTTTTCATTCCTCTACTTGTCAATCTTGGCATCAATATTATATGTATTGATTACTGTATTGATTCATAATAGATCTTGAAATTAGATAGTTTACGTTTTCTAACACTGTTCTTTTTCAAATTTGCTTTGCTTAGTCTAGGTCTTTTACATTCATATGGAAGTTAGAATCATCTTATTAATTTCTAAATAATAGTCTGCTATAATATTGATTGTGATTGCAGTGATTCTATAGATCAATTTTGGTGAGCACTGACAATATTTAGTCTTCTGGCCCATGAACTGTATATTTTTTCCACTTATTTGGTTTTTTTTCTTCTTTAATATTTTATAGTCTTCAATGAGTGGATCTTGTACATTTCTGTCATATTTATCCATTTTATATTTTGATGCTATTGTAAGTCATTTTTCCAATTTCTAATTATTCATTGAAATTTTATAGAAATACATTTAAGTTTGTATACTGATCTTATATATTAAAATCATTCTAAACTCATTTATTAGTTTTAGTTGTTTTTAAAGCTTTCTTAGGATTTTATACACAGACGATTATGTCACTTGTATCCACTGAGACAATCACATTTTTCTTTTATTGTTTGTTAATGTGGTGCATTGCATTAGTTGATTTTCAAATTTTAAACCAACCTTTCATCCTTGGGATAAACCCCTTAGTCAAGGTGCGTTATCCTTTCTATATATTGTTAGATTTAATTGCTAAAGTTTTTTTTAACTATTTTTCATCTGTGTTCATGAGGAATAGTTTAGTTTCTTGTTTCTTTGTTTTGTTTTTCTTGAATGTCTTCGTCTGATTTTGGTATCAGAATAATGCTGGTCTTGTAGAATGAGTTGTTCAGTATTTGCACCTCTTTAATTTTATGGAAGCATTTGCATAGATTTGTCATTATTTTCTCATAAGAGTTTGGCAGAATTCCTCAATGAAACCATCTGGATTTGACATTTTATTGTGGGAATGTTTTTAACTCCTAATTCAATTTCTTTAATATATATATATATTTATGGCTCTTCGGGTTACCTATTATTCTCAAGTGACTTTCGGTGGCTTGTACCTTTTCTATTTCATCTGTCAGATATCAGCAAACCTTTTCTGTAAAGGACCAGATAGTATTTTAGGCTTTGTGGGCCATATTGTCTCTCTGTTGCAGCCACAGACAAAAGGTAAACACGTGTGACTTTGTTTCAATAAAATCTGATATACAAAAACAAGTGGCAAGCCAAATTTGGCATGTATGGCATAGTTTGCAAAACCCTGATCTAAGTTATCTAATTTATTAGCATACAATTATTTATAATAATTATTAATCTTTTAGTATCTGTAGAATTTGTAGTGATATCATTTCTCTCATTCTTGATATTGGTAAGTTTTATGTTTTCTCTTTTTTTGTTGATCTGACTAGAGGTTTATTAATCTAATTGATACTCTTAAAGAATCTGCTTTTGGTTTTATTGATTTTCTCAGTTATTTTTGTTTGCTAATTTGCTATCTGCTCTTTATTTATTTATTTTCTCTGCTGCTTTGTATTTCAGTTACCCATCTTGTAATTTATTTTTCTTTATGGTGGAAGATGAGGTAATCATTGATTTCAGGTCTTTCTAATAGTGCACTAGAGCTATACATTTCATTCTACTGCTTTAACTATCTCGAAATTTTGATATGTTTTCATTTTCATTCTTTTCAAGATATTTTCTAATTCTCCTTTGGATTTTTTCTTTAATGATTAGGTTATTTAAAATTGTATCGTGTTGTTTTGTGTTCCAAATATTTCGGGACTACCTGTATATTTATTATTAATTTCTAATTTAATTTTGTTATGATTCCAGTACATACTTATATCCTTGAATCTTTATTAAGATTATCGAGACTCGCTTTGTCATCCAGAAAATGATCTATATTGGTAAATGTTTCATGTACACTTGAAAAGAATGTGTATTCTGTCATTCTGGGGTGGAGTGATCAACAAATATGTTGTTTGGTGATATTGTTCTAGTCTTCTATATCCTTATTGATTTTTTGTCTGCTTGTTCTGACGATTACTTTGTCCCAGGTGGTGACTTTCACAAGTGTTTCTTAGTTCACCTTCCCTTAAGTGAGATAGGCTAGAGGGCATGGACTTAGGTAAATGTTCTCCCTAGTTGAACTAAGACTCTGGTCAAGTCTTTTCCAATGGGTAGAAGTCCTTTGTTATAGGGAATGTTCTGGGCGTATTTCAAAATGCTTCTTTTACCCTCCCTCTGCCGAAAAGAAAGAAGATTGTTTTTTCTTAGCTTCTCATTAAGGGAAACTCGATTTAGATTTCAGAAGTAAATTCCAAGAATGTGTGCTGGTCCCCTAAGGCTCTTTCTTTCAATTTCTAAAGTTAGTCTAGTCTATGCTTAGCCTCCAGCTTTTGTTGAAATTACCATTTTAATGCTCCTACCTGTTTAAGGCTCTTGCAACTTTTTCTCCAGGTAAGTAGGTACAGGCTGCTATTCTCTGTATTTACATATCTATCTCTAGATTTCCAGATAGAGGTTTGTCCTGTGACCTTCATCCTCTAATGGGTCCAAGAAAAGTCATGATGTTTTGGGAGTCTGGAGCAAATTTCCCCAGAATGTGCCATCTTGGAATAAAGATTATTTCCAGCTGAAAACAATCAAAGCCTAACAAACTCAGAAACAATTTTTTTGTAGTTGTATTTTTGGTTTTTTGTTTTTACCTCTTCCTTACCTGCCTAAAGAGATTCAGATTAAAAAACCTGCTTCTGGAAGGGAATTAGCATATTCACTTTAAAACAATGAATTAAGTGTGGCCGAGAGGGAGGATCCAAGCATGTCATTTGTGGGTGTTCCTGCAAAAAAAAAAAAAAAAAAAAAAAAATTTTATTGCCGAATTGTATGCTCTTTCTCATCTACCTGTGAATTGCTTCCATCCCACTCTTCGTTCTAAAATGACATGTATCTCATTTTGCCTCACTGTCTTTGGAATTTCCATGCTTAAATAAATACTCCCTGCACACGAATTAAAATTTTATTTTCTCCTGGTAATCTGCTGTATGTCATTTGAATTATTTGACCAGCCTGAAGAACTAAGGGGGTAAGGGAAAATTTACCTTGGCCCTGACAATGTTTAGTTCAGTTTTTTTCTTGTTGTAAAGAGGTTAATGAGTTTCAAGTTCTTACATGTTAGAACTAAAACTGGAACTCTCTGATGTTCTGCTGTGGCAGGCTGACCCTGCCGGGCTATTTCCCACTGGAAATGTTGCAGAAAAGTTGCAAAAATAAGACCAGCGAAAAATCAAGCATCACTCAGAGAGTTGGAGAACTCAGGCTTATTAAGCCAGCAGTCCCAGAAGAGCTAGCTCTCTGAAGATCTGGCCTGGAGCTCAGTTGCAACATTGCTTATATAGAATTTATTTGGTTAATTTGTCTTCAGACGCTTACAAAGTGTGGGAGTTGCTATGGGTTGCAAGCAGGTACGAAGAGTTACAAAGCAGGAGAGATGCTAGAGGTACAGGCAGTTACATTTGTTGCTTAGACCAAGCAAAAGCCAAGATGAGTCTTTAGTTAATTTCAAGTAAGACCTCTGCAGCAAGCATATCTACAGAAGCAGAACAAAGAACTGATTAGCCTTTTGAGTGAAAATTCCTCTTCAGAACAAGTTCATTCCTGACTGCCCTCTACCCCACCTCAAGGACTCTCCAGCTAACATCAGTTGTTTCATGGCTTGCCAACTAATTAATGTTCTTCCTTATATTTGTAGCTGTGTAGGAATAACAAGACTACATAAAACTGCCTGTTATGTTACAATGGGGCTCAACCTTTGGATAAGAATCTGCTGAGTCAGTGCCGGCATCATAAACACTGCTTCTTGCTTACATCCTTGGCGTCCTGTCTCTCTGTTTGAGAATCCTGCAACACTACTTCTGCAGAAATTCTCTTTCACCAAAAACCCTTTTCTCTGTTTCCCTGGCTAAGTCTCCATTTTTCAGGTCGCTTGTCCACCTTAGGATATGGCAATAGAAGACTCAGCAGTGCTGGGATGGGCTCACTCTTCAGCAAGCAGTGTAGGTCAGCCCAACTCTTTCACGTAACAAACTCAGGCCTGTTCTGTGTCCACACATGGACAGAAAGGCAAACGGTGCCGCCAAACTAGGTGATATCCCGGTTCTTTGGGCATTTTTATTGCCAACTATCCCTTACCTACGTCTGAACTGAGACAGAATTAATGGACTGTTTGACAAAGCAGCAGTTTCTGCTCTGGTCTCTTCTTTGCCAGGAATTTTTCATTCCCTTATCTCCTGGTGACCTTTGGTAGGGGGTGGGATTTTCAATCAGGCACATTCAGTCTCTATGTGTTGATGCCCCCCACCCTAACTTTAGCACTTGTCCATGGAAATGGAATCAATGTCTATCCATTTCCCTTTGATCTCTGCATTCTGGTCACCCCATTGCTACAATGAGGCTCTGGCTCACTAGTGTTGAAAAACAAAATTCAAACTAAGCAAATTTAAAGATCTAATTCGTTTTATCAAACAATTTATGAATCAAGCAGCATCCCATTTAGCAACTAGAATGGTGCTCTGAGGGGTTGCACAAAATGGGAGATTTTTATAGAAAGGCGGGTCAGGGGACAAGGAAGCTACTAACAAAAGGAAAAAAGAAGGATTATTTGGGGGCCTGGACACCTTTATTCGGAGGAAGAGAACAGAAAGGTTTTTATCAATGCAGATGGCTTCTTCTTTCCATGTGGGATGGAGAGAGCCCATGTTACAGATTACCTTACTAGTGCCTGACCAGAAAATTCCATGCTGGTTGATTAAGATTATGTTTCTGGAAGAGGATCAATCTGCAGTTAGATTAAGTATTAAGTCTAGGTTTGGTATCATGGGCTTTTAGCATGAATGATGCTATTTTTAACCTGTGGTGTTTTTTTCTTTAACACTAAGAACATCCTGCATGCTCTTGAATTACTGACAGGTAATTTCTTCAGGGATATCCAGGTCTTTCATCCTCTGAAATTCTCAGTCCCCCAGATGAAGATGGTTACAGAAGAAGAAGAAGAAAAAAAAGACTTGAAATAGCAAACACAAACAAAGAGGTCTGTACACTTAAGGGTCATCATCTCTTTAACAGAGAGCCTCCTGGCCCAAGAAATGGTGCCCTCTGCTAATAAGACTATGAAACCTGTCAGTTGCATTCAATTTTTAAAGACTGAAGCTGATTCGTTGGAAATAAGGTAAGAATAAATCATTTCTTCAGGTCTTAAGGACAGTTCTGAAGCCTTTTCAGAGTCCCTCTGTCTGGTCTCATTGGAAAATAGCCTGGGATCTTTCCACCTTAGAGCTCAGCACCTGAACTATAACTTAGGTCAAGATACTATCTTTAGCCTGCCAGAGGTCCAGACTGTGTGACCATTAGTCAAATCTGATGATCAGTCAGGTCAGAGCTAGTCTTCTACTGCCTCGGGGGTTGCTGATTATGGGGCAGCGGGGCTGGGGAGTCTGGGTCTCTGAGGAGGAAGTGGAGGAGGAGGGAAGAAGAGAGAGACAGAGAGAGCAAGCTATGATTTCTAGAGCCAGGATTGAAAACTAAATTTAATCAAAATAATAAGGACCCCCAGTTTCAATACAAGTGTGGGTTCTCACCACCTAGGAATCAGTTCTAGGGCTTTCTCTTCCCATCATCTCTGACAGTGTATGTGGCAATCATGCCATCTTGTATTTCTGGGACTTTTGGATTGTGCTGGGTCGTATTTAGGGATGTACTGTTCACAGTTGAAAGTTTGTGTGGGCTCAGGAGGATCTCAGAGCATAAGGAGCCTTCAGTCTGTACGATGTCCATGGAAAATGAGCAGGCAGTAATACCTAGAGCTATCACCAGATGGTGACCACAAATTTTTTTGCCCTGGGAACCTGAGATCCTTATTGTATGAGAGTTTCATGATCTTCCATTAGCCTGAGGATGATGCTGGGCTATCTCTTAAGTCTGACTCCAGCCCCGCATCTGGGTTTTTTTTCTTCTTCTTTTTTTAATCTCAGCACCCTCAACTCTTCCCTCTCTACAGTGCCTCTCCCAAGCTATGCAACTTCCCAGTTCAGATGACTCTCATCTGGTCTCCCTAGGGTAGGAAGAGGGGGAGTTGTTTTTCTCCTCGGGGTTGTTTTGCCACTGAGACTCTACAGGTACAGTTCTACATCCTAAGTGTTTTAAGTTTTCTTGAGCATACTGGAGACTTAATAACAAAGCTCATATTATCTTCAATTTGTGTGTGTATGGGCGGCGGCGGGGGGGGGGCGGGAATACCTCATAGTTGATAAATAAATGTTAATTATCTTTCTACCAAACATGCTATCATGCCAAATGATCATCTTTACCAACTCATACAATTTTAGAATATTTGTATTCAATGTGGAATATGAGTACATTTTTGTTGTTGAATGCATATGGCGAAAGCTAAAGTAAACCGTTGATGCTTCGTGGGCAGCATTTGTAGGCCTCATGTGTTCTCAGAGGCCTCAGATTTTCCTCTTCATTCAGTAAATGTGCCACTTGGCACCGCTGAGTACAAAACATTCAGGTCTTCTTTACTGACTGATGGGCTGGAGCTGCATTCAGAAAGCTCAAGCTACACTGTGCTGTGCTAGCTGGCCCTATCAGCAGTATCCTCCTGCCCTGAGTCTACTCCTTTCCTTCTGAGTCATTCACTCTCACACCACCACTGGCTGGTGTCACAAGTGCAGGCAAACTGCAGCAGCACGTGGTCTTCTCTAAAGCTGGGCCAAGGATTTCAGTTTAGGGGAATTATCCCAGCTCTTTTCTGTATCCAGATTGCTGTCTTCCCTTATACAGAGAGACTTGCTTCTTGAATGAATATAATAACATATAAAATATACCAAAACAAATTTCAGTGGAAGGAGTAAGTGGTCATTTTGCACAATTTAATGAGGCAAAAGGCAGCACAAACGACTAACAAAACTGAATGACAAGTAGTTCATTACAAGTAATTACAATATTTAAAAATATTGCACAGTTCTATACTAATAAGCTTTAGAATATCTGTAAAGTAGTTCTGTGGGGGGATGTAATATTTAGGAAAAAAAAAACAGAAAATCTTCATAATAGAATAAAAATGAAAGGGTGTACGAAATTATCTTCCATGTCCATAGGGCCTCATGCGTACTGATACTTGTGGAGACCCAGGCTTCCGAATCATTTCCGCAAGAAGAGGCTCACGGAGAAGAGAGCCCTGCGGGGCCCTCCTGGGGGGAGGCGGAGCGTTTGGGGGAGATCGAGAGCCAAGCTGGAGGGATCCGGGAAAGCTGCATCTTTATTCCTGCTCCGGTGTCTCCTTAGTGGTCGTCATGATCCTCCAGATTATTCCCAGTTCGCTCTCTGCCTGGATAGATGTGTCTGGGTGATGTGACTCTTCTTTACCTCTCGTGACCTCTCTTCTCTTTACCTAGAGCTCCAAGCACAATTCGTGGAACCATCTGCAAATTCCTGAATACATCAAACTTGCTTCTCCTCATC
>NW_006438643.1:863529-879731 GCF_000325575.1 Pteropus alecto | reverse complement strand
TGGAGGAACTCATGATACCCTAAGATGATTTTCCAAAAGTGGCTATTATTTTCTACTTTAACCATATTACGTGTTGTTATGGTAGAAGATTGGACTGGTTAACTGTTGTGGGAGTTGTCCTGGGCATTGTACCAGCGACCTTAATCCACTAGATGGCAGCAGCATCCCACTAGTTACGACAACCCAAATTGTCCGACCTCGCCAAGGGCTCCCTCCCTATCCCAACGTTTCTACACTTGATAATAGCCAAAAGGCCGAGAAGCTATAAATCCAAGATTCTAGAACCTTGTGTTAAAGCATTACTTTCTCTGCATTGCCCCTAAAGGACGGCCGCCCATTTGTCTCAGAAGTTCCGTCCCCTTTCCTTTTCCTGGCAGCCCCAAGAATTTCACTTTCATTTCTCTGCTAGTTCCTCAGGAGGAACTACTTCACTCAGACCGAGCCCCGGCTTGAAGAATGAATCCTGACTATACCTGCCCCCGCTTTTCTTTGCCACTTAAACCGGGAGTCAAGACATCTCCGCTGGGGCCTGAAGGTGTGTGGGGAGGTTTATGGGGGGCAGCGGGTAGGAGACTCCGGGAGGAAAGTACTTGGTGCAATTGGTGAGTTTAGTTTGTAGCTCAGATATGCTCTGAAGGGAAGCCAGTTTGCAGGCTTTCTGCTCTGAGGGCAGACAGCTGGCAGCCTTGAGTCTGGAGAGGGAGGGCCTTGAAAGAAAGGAGTGTTAAAGAGGCAGAGGGCCTTGTTTGTTTCGTGAGGGGGCCTTATTTTTCCAGGCTGAGTTTACCCCCATCCCTTTCCTATTCTGTAGTTTTGATTGTCTACCCTGCTAAGGGGCACTGGAATCTCTCTCTCTCTCTCCTCTTTCCTTTGTCTATGCATTTTAAACAAATTAATACTTTTATCTCTCTCTCTCTCTCTCTCTCTCTCTCTCTCTCTCAACTAGATGAACACAAACTCTCCTCTCTTCTACCCATCTCCACTCCCTCAGAAGAAAAGCTGGTAAAAGAGCTTCCTGTTTTCCAAATGTGTGAAAGCCCAAACTCCCAGGATGGGGCATTGGATAGAATGGAGTGTTGGGCGCTTGGCCAAGGGTAATTTTGAAGCTGATCCTTTCACTCCCCTCCTGGTAACCACCGAGGGGCCATTCTGACATATCCTCCCTCCACTGTTGGCCTGCCTGAAGACAGCAGGTGGGGTGACATGACCACTGCCTACCTCTGAGGCTGCCTTTTATCCTGTGTGGTCCAGAGTTCCAGTCTTAGGAAGCTACTGCACTTCCCTGAGGAGACCTGCTTACTCTCACTCTTACGGCCGGGCGTTGACTGTGGTATCCTCACCTGCCTTAGAGCTCTTAGACACACATTTGCATTGATTGCTTACTGTTTTTCTTTGTTCAAAACTAATTAATAGAGGTCGATTATTGCTTAGAAGGAGCCCATAGATTCAATGGTCTTGGCCTAAAAGTTTGCTCCACCAGTTGACATGTCCCATTCTAAGTTCATTTGTGAGCAGTTTGCACACTGATTGATATGTCACATTCCAACACATGCCCATTCTGTCCTATACTCCCACTTTTTAGAAGTCACTGTTACTGCCTTCCTGGGAGTCTATGCCTTAATCCTGGAGAGGGTCCCTTTCTGCCCAGATATTGATTATCTTCCTAGGGTCAAGAACAAGGCCCAATACATAGGATAAAATGGATTTATTTATTTATTTTTAAAATTTAATTTATAGGAACTAAAGCAGGCTGCTGGTGTGAAAAAATGCAATGAATATCCATTCAACGTATAAGACATGTTACATACATATAAGAGCTTACATTCTAGTTGGGAAGAGATTATAACCAAACAATAAATAATTGATATAGTATACAAGAAGGTGACTAATATCATGGGGTAACATTTTTAAAAAGTTGAATTAGGGTGAGGGATCTGTAGTGCCTGGTTAAAAAAAATTTTTTTTTTAATTTTAAAAATGCCTTGCTAGAGCTCTCAGGGAAAGGGTCATTAATGTGAAACAGATTTAGCTCTGGACCTTAAGGGGCGATTGAAGGACGGACTCTGAGCATAGAGCAAAGGGGGGAATGGGCGAGTTATGCTATTTCTTAGTTCCCCAGGTGTCTGGATGCCATAAAACAGGTTCTACTTCCCCTATTGCCAGTTTCTGACCCAAGAAACCAAGGAAAGTATCTAAGATGTTGTCTGAAACATGAAGAGATATCCTTCCTGCACTTTACTTCCAGGAGACACTTTTATTTTATTATCTAACCTGCAGAGAGTCATAGAGTTTGTATTAACATGAGTCCAGATGTTAGGAGAAGACTGAATTGTGGGATACAATTGTCTGACACGTAGGATAGCCAGCTGAGCTGGGAGTTCTATCAGGCAGGTGCTACTTGTGTGCCCTTCAGTACTTCCCTGACTGCTGCTGGGCTCTTGGGTCACTCTTGGGCGTTGGTGGGGTCATTGCCCATGTGTGGGGCTCTGCCTTTTCTTCACCTTTCTCCTTCTGTGGTTATTATGGTGGCAGCTGTTTTTGACATCAACTCTTGGCAGCCCCCCTGTGGTAGAAAGCATGTTCTACTTCTCTCTCCTCTGCAGGCTCTTGGTGTTTCTCAGCACTGGCTGGATACTGCATAGAATAGAAATAACAGAGAACCTCACAGCTATGGCTGGCTTATATCTTCAGTTATAAGCATGACTGGACGTTATCATACTATGTAAACTCCTGGTCTAGCTAGTCATCAGAGCCTGATCTAACCAGTTGTCACTGCTGCCAGGGGGACTTTAGACAATTTTCAGTATCTGTACCATTGGCTGGGTTGAACCTACCAACCCACATTTATAGAACCCTTCTTCTTCCTCCGGTTCACTTCATGGATTATTGGAGAAATGTGCAGATTTCTAGGCCTAGGTATATCTCCATACAGCTTTGATCAAACCCCACCCTTTCTTTTTAGAGCAAGGGGAAGATGTATAGTTTGTTAGTTGCTCAGGTCTTTCTTTCACTTTCAAATCTTTTCATTTAATTAGTAACCTAGGGCTGTAACAAATTACCACAGATTAGATGGCTTAAAACAGCAGGACTTTTTTCCCTCATAGTTCAGGAGGCCAAAAGTTCAAAACTAAAGCATTGATAGAGTTGGTTTCTCCTAAAGGCTCTAAGGAAGCATCTGTTCCATGTCTCCTAGTTTCTGGTGGTTTCCAGCGATCCTTAGCATTCCTTGCCTTGTCGCAGCATTACGCCAATCTCTGCTACTATTGTCACCTGGTCTTCTCCCCCATATGTTTGTGTGCTCTCTCTTCTTATAAGGACACTGGTCATTGGGTTTAGAGCCCATTCTATTCCAGTATGACCCTACCTTGACTTGATTAGATCTGCGAATACAAAAAGAACCTTCTTTGGAAATAAGGTCACATTCACACAGGTGAACGTTATCTGTGTGGGAGGCACAATTTCAATCCATTAGAACAATATTAAGACATTCATATCTACTGAAAACTCCCCTCCCCACCCCCCATAGTTCCTTGTTCATATTGAACCCAGGTTCTAAGAATCAGCATCACTGTGCTACCATTCTGATATGCCCTCTGATTGACCACCAGCAATAGTTTCAAGTTTGGTTTGCCATTCCCACTTATGTGAAAACAAGACATAAACCAGCCAGGTTCACTCAGCTTAGCAGAGGCATATGAGACAGGAGGCACAGTATGTTTGCATGGGAGGACTCTGTGTAGGACGGATATATGAGGTAAATACTTCTTCACTGGAAATCATTCCTGTGGTCCCAAAGCTCATTTATTGGAGAACAGGTAACTAATGTAAAGAAAAGATAAAACACCGACAAAGAAAAATTTAATCACCTATGGAGAAATGAGAAGGTTCTTTTTGTATTCGTCAAATATTGTGTTCTTGGCTCTGGGGATACAGCAGTGAATAAAAACAAAGTGCCTGATCTATATGTGGATTACATTTTAGGAGTAGGATACTTAAAGAAAGATATCTATATAGTGGTAATAAGAAAAAAGATGGCAAATGTACACTGAGTGATGTTTTGGTGGTTGTCCTGTAGCTAAGTTAGTCATATTAGGCTCTTCCAATGAGAGGACATGTAAGAAGAGAATTGTTTAATGTACAAGAGGAAGCCATGCAAATATCAAAGGGTGGATCATTCCAAACTGAAAGAAAAACAAAAGCTCTCAGGCTTACTCAAGCCACTGAATTTCATTTCTGGTCTTTTTTTCCCCTCTCTTTTTTGTCTCCTTCAATATTTCAACCTTGACCAATCCTTAATGTCTGCGCAATTAGCATCTTTTTTATTTGTGCCATTCTTAAACCGTCCCCTTTTAATCTGCCCATCCATCCAGGAACCTTTAAACAAGAAGAGCCTCAGGAGTCAAGACAGGAAGAAGACAGGGGAGTAGCTGCTATGGCTTTAAAATTCCTGGGGAACGTACAGGAGGCCGTGACTTGTCCCATATGCCTGAAGTTTTTGACAGAGCCCTTGAGTCTAGACTGTGGCCACAGCTTCTGCCAAACCTGCATTATTGGCAACAAGGAGACAGATATTGGCCCAGAAGGGGAAAACAGCTGTCCTGTGTGTGGTATTAAATACTCACGTGAAAACCTATGGCTTAATCAGCATGTGGCCAACCTAGTGGAAAGTCTCAGGGAAGTCAAGTTGAGCCCAGAGGAGGGGCAGAAGAGAAATCTCTGTGTGCACCATGGAGAGAAACTCCTGCTCTTCTGTAAGGAGGATAGAAAAGTCATTTGTTGGTTTTGTGAGCGGTCTCAGGAGCATCGTGGTCACCACACATTCCTGGTGGAGGAGGTTGCCCAGGAGTACCAGGTAAGAGACCAAGAGACAGGCAGAAGATAGTATTTCATGGGAAAATCTCACCTTTCCATCCTTCTTTACTCACCACAGCACCATAGTACTTACTGAGCCTCATCATCTCCTTCCATACATGTCTCTTACCCTATTCTCACCTTCCTGTGCCTGAAGGACATTTTCGTGCGTTTCTTGCATGTACACAAAGGATGAGACTAAAGTACAGACTCTTGGCCAAGAGCGAAAGGTTTTCCTCTTTTCCTTTTTGTTGTGCGGATGGGGAATTTCTTTCACACATTAGCTCTCATTGCTTCTCTCGGCAGAATGGTTGCTGTTGAACATCGTGGATTAGATGTGAAAAGACTTTCAATAAAGAAGAGAAGATTTACCTTGCCGTAGCAGAGTCAATATTTACTCTAAGTAGAAAGAAAATCAGACTGCTCTTGGGAAGGGGATGGTGACTTCCATCAGCCAGAAATAAAGACTACATTCACCTCCTCAGATTTTCTTCCATGTCATAGATTCTATTCTAATCATCAGATTCAAATCACAGTCTCTGTGAACTGGTCTCTTCTGAGATCAGTCTGACTTATTCCCTATTTATTCCCAGGTGCCAAGAAAGTCCATGTCTTAACTTTGGTGTGATTCTTCTCTCTCAGGAGAAGCTCCAGGCGACTCTGGAGAGGCTGGGGAAAGAGCAGCAGGAAGCTGAGAAGTTGGGAGCTGACATTAGAAAAGAGATAACTTCTTGGAAGGTAGGACTTCTTGGAAGGTAGACTCTTTCTGAGGGATTTCTGAGATATGAATCTTGGCAGGATCTTCTATCTCAATCACAAAGAAGCCCCTTCCTCTTTGTTTGATGACATTGAATGAATTCAGAAGCATTTGATTAGTTCTCTTACTTGTCTAGTCTCTGTTGGGGGTGGGAGCAGGAGAGTGGATGTTATAAGTACACATATTGTAAGTACAAATGTTACAAGTACACACAGATATTTGGAATTGAACACAAAGACAGATTTTGTGGTGAGAAAGGCTGGAGAATTCTGTCTTTCATTTCTAGTGAGGCTCTGACACCTCCAGTGGAAGACACTGGGCAAAAGGACCACGATTTTTCAAAGTTCAAATTTGAGAGCACGGTAATATAGGAAGGCACGAATGGCTGGTACAGCTATCTACCACCTAACCTTACTCAGATTTTATGTTTGTCCCAGGGTTGGCCTAGGTAAGACAGTCTGAGGCCTTTTTGGTTTGCACTGATGGTAAAATACTAGTTAAAAAACAAAACAAAACATATTTTCCAAAAATTGCTCCCCTGCTTCTGCTCCCCTCCTGGTTAGAATTCCTTGAACAAATATTTATTTTCCTGGCTCCTAATTCCTTACACTGTAGGCCCTAAGGCTGATAGAGTCAAAACTTCTCTCCCTTGTCAACCCTTGCAGTATCAAGCACAGACTGAGAGACAAAGGATACAAACAGAATTTAATCAGCTTAGAAACATCCTGGACAGTGAGGAGCAAAGAGAACTGCAGAAATTGGAGGAAGAGGAGAAGAAGACACTGGGTGACTTGGCTGAAGCTGAGGATGATTTTTTTGTTACTGAAAGAGCTCGTCTCAGATCTGCAGTGTCGCAGTGAATGGTCACCAATAGAGCTGCTGCAGGTAAAGAGGGTCCCCCAATCTGAGATTCTTAGTTGCCTTCTCTTTAGTGTCCTTGGGCTCTAATCCTGGTGTTGACACTAAGAGGTTATTTTGGTCTTGTGGAGAGTCTGAGAATAAAGTCAGCAGAGATTCCTGAGACATGTAAAGGCCAGGATTTGAGCTTCCAGATCCACCTGTGCCTAAATAATATCTCTGTGGCCACAATCCTTGGTTTTCTCTCTTTCTTTCTTTCTCTTTCTTTCTTTCTTTCTTTCTTTCTTTTTCTTTCTTTTTCTTTCTTTCTTTCTTTCTTTCTTTCTTTCTTTCTTTCTCATTTGGTGGTGGTGGTGGCCCTCCTCCTCCTTCTCCTCCTCCTCTTCCCCCTCCTCCTCCCCCTCCTCCTCCTCCTCCTTCTTCTTCTTCTTCTCTCTCTGTCTCTCTGTCTCTTCTTCTTCTCTCTCTCTCTGTCTCTCTCTCTCTCTCTCTTCTTTCTCTTTTTTCTTTCTGTTATAGTAATTTTAGTTTACTTCTTTTGCCTGTACAACCAATTATAATAATACAGAGAGCAAAAACATTCCTTTGGTTGAAACCCAGCTGGTGGCATTTAAGAGTAAGACCAAATACATTGGTACATACTATTCAAAACAAATAAATTCATAGACGTGATGATGTGGTAATGCAGACAACCAAAAAAAGTTAAGAATATAGAATGGGCTGGATTGATAAGATGTCTTAATATTTAGGACAGGGATTCAGTGAATACTGATGCCATTTTTGATAAATGGGCATAATAGAGAAAACAATATGGTTGGTGAGTAGTAGATTATATTTTAGATATTCTGAGTTGTTTCGTCTCCAATGTGGAATGTGTTATCCTGCATACATGATTAGAGACAATAGATAATGATTAGATATGTAAAATTTGGAATCAACAACACCCATAAGTAAGCTAAATTTTAAAAAGAAGAGGTTTTCTGTATATAACATCATGTATTCTACAAATAAAGATAGTTTTATTCCTTTTCCAATATAAATGCTTTTTATCTTTTTCTTGCCTAATTTCCTTGAGTAGAACCTCTAGTACCACAGCGAATAGTCACAGTGATAGCAGACATTTTTGTCTTGTTCCTGATCTTAGGAGAGAGCATTAACTTTTTCACCATTAAGTATGATGTACACTGTTTTTCACAGATACTTTTATCAGGTCAAGGAAGCCCCATTCTATTTCTTTTTTGTTGTTATTATCACTGTTTTGTTTTTATCATGAAAAGATGTTGGATTTTTTTTCTATTTATCGAAATCATCTTGGGGTTTTTAATCTTTTATTCTATTACTATGACATCGTTTTATATTGATTACTTTTCTTATGTTAAACCAACCTTGCATGACTGGGATAAAACCAACTTGATCACAGTATACAATATTTTATATTTTGTCATATTCAATTGTATTATTTGTTTGAAAAAATTTTGTCTATATTCGTAAGGGATATTGGCCTGTAATTTACTTTTCTTGTGAAGTTTTTGTCTGGTTTTAGTATCAAAACAGTATTGGACTCATAGAATGAGTTGGGAAGTATTCTTTCCTCTTTTATTTTTTGGAAGAATTTGTGAATTATTTGTATTATTTCTTCTTCAAACTTTTGGTAGAATTCCCCAATAAAGCCACCTGGGGCTGGACCTTTTTCTTTGCAGAAAGTTTTTGATTTTCAATTCAATCTCTACATGTTTTAGGCCTATTCAGATTTTTTATTTCTTCTTGAATCAGTATTGGTAGTTTCTGTGTTTCTAGGAATTTGTCTATTTAATCTAGGCTATCTAATTTATTGGTTTACGACAGTTCCTAGCCTTTATAATCTTTTAATTTCTGTAAAGTCAGTAGTAATGTCTCCTCCTTCACTCATTATTTTAGGAATTTACTTCTTTTCTCTCTCTCTCTTTCTGTCTCTCTCTCTCTCTTTCTGTCTGTCTCTCTCTCTCTCTCTCTCTCTCTCTCTCTCTCTCTCTCTCTCTCTCTCTTATCTTGGAATGTCTAGCTAAAGGTTTATCAATTTCTGGTAATATTATCAAATAATTCACTTTTGGTTCCTCTGATATTTTTTATTATTTTCTATTCTTTCTTTCATTAATCCTGCTCTAATATTTATACTCCTTGACTCATGTTTTATTTCTTCTTCCTAGGACATGAGTGGAATCATGAAATGGTGCGTATGGGTGACTGGGAGTGGTGCATTTGTGTTATGAAGAAAGATTTGTAGTCATGAGAAGTATTTGGTCATCAATCAGAAGGAAAAATCTCTCAAAGCAAGGAAAGTTAGATGTAGTATTATTTTAAATTGTTGGATATTGATGAGGATTTAATTGTTCCATATCTATTGAGAATGGACCAGAGTCTATGGTGGTAAATTTAGTGGTTGATATTCACTGAGCTAGAGCTAGTCTGGATAATAAAGATAACGGACTTTACTATCAGATATCAGACCCTTGTGACCTCACTCATTTAATTCACCCTCTGTTCTTGCTCCGGTTTCTATATTTCGTGTTTGCTTGTCTTTATCACATGGAGGGCCTCACTGAGCCCTAAAATAAGTTATGGGGCAGCGCCTTTATATTTACTTTGCTTAAACAGAAATAGAGGAGACCAGGCCATTCTTCAGGGTTCTCTTTATATTTCCAAAAACAGAGCTGAGCCTTGTGATTAGTGACTTTAACCCGTGTGCCAATAAGCAATCCCCACTGTTCATACACTTTAGAAGCTTCTATGGGAAAGTGTAACCCTTATATTTAAAATTGCCAATCTGTCTAGTGGCTTCAAGTTTCTTACAAACACATGAGATTCCAACCTTTTTTAATTTAGTAGACAACTTTTTCTTTGCCAAGTGTTTTTAACTTTCCCCAGAACACCTGGAATCTCAAATGTTATTTTGGGCCGCACCACTGGAATTCAGGCTTCAGACTAGAGCACAGGCTCAGAGATTCTTCATAAGGAGACCCACATTACAGCCAGGATCTCACTGATTATCTGCTTGGGAATTGACATCTATTTTGATGTCAATTGACCCTTTTTTGAGAGCCTCACTATGATGACTTTTCACATATTATGTATCTTTTTTGAGGTAGCAAAGGCTTTTCCTATACATTGTTTCATCTAATTCATATTATTTCCATGAGGTATAAAGGGAAGGGTTAATTATTCTATTTTTAGAAGAAGAAACTGTTTCTTCAAGGTGAAGTTCTTCCCAGGGTCACACAGAGGGTAACTGGGAAGATAGACATGAGTAATTCTCTTCTGGCTCCAGTGTCAGGGCCTTCCTTCTCCCCTCCTCAGGCTTCTCAGGGAAGAATGTTCAAGTGCATTAATGGCATGGAAGGAGAGGAAAGCAGTGGTATTGGAGGGACACAAGATAAGAGATGTAGGGTCAACATTTTTTGTCAACCCTAGGAGTGAGAGCTGGACACTGAAGAAGCCCAAAACTGTTTCCAAAAAACTGAAGAGTGGATTCCGTGCGCCAGACCTAAGTGGAATGCTGCACAAGTTTAAACGTGAGGAGAGACAGGGCAAGAATATGGATGTGGGGTTTTGTGGTGTCAGGACTAAACTGGGGAGCAGGTATAGTTTCAAAATGAGGATAGAAAGGAGGGTGTTCAGAGAAGGGATATTGCTGAAGATGTAGTTATATCTATGGGAGAATGGCTAGGTATCTGGTTTATCTTCTCATTTACCAGTTCATAGCCTCATAGCTATCTTCTCCCCTACCCCTACTCTAGAGAACAGATAGCTATCAGTGTATAATAATTTGTTTCTAATCAATATCCTTGAATCTTTTTATCTTTTCAGAGCTAACACATATCCAGTGCTACTGGGGTAAGAAATTACTGGGTCATCAAATCATTGTATTCTGATCCCCTTTCAGATGTTTGTGGTTTCTATGAGGTCTCATGATCTTAGCCCCGTGTTCTCCTCACCTCCCAATACATAAGTATTACACGTTTCTCCAATTTCTTACCCCACTTCCCCAGTCCATCAATACAAGTTCTTCATAGTCACTTTACAAGATCTGTGTTCATGTCACTAGATAAACCAACCCCATATCTCTCGCCTAATCGTATACTTTTTTTTTTCTCTGCAGTGGACATCACATTGAATCCGTTCAACCTAAATTTGAATCTTGTCCTTTCAGAGGATCAGAGGCAGTTGACGTCTGTGCCAATTTGGCCTGTAAAGTATTACAATTATGGTATCTTGGGCTCCCAATATTTCTCCTCAGGGAAACACTACTGGGAAGTAGATGTGTCCAAGAAGACTGCCTGGATCCTGGGGGTGTACTGTAGAACACGTTCCTGTAATACAAAGTTTGGTGTTAGACAAGGCAAAAATCATCAAAATGTTTACTCCAGATTCAGACCTGAAAATGGCTACTGGGTTGTAGGGTTACAAAATAAATCTGAGTACAATGCCTTTGAGGACTCTTCAACCTCTGATCCCAAGGTCTTGACTCTTTTCATGGCTGTTTGTCCCCATCGTGTTGGGGTCTTCCTAGACTATGAAGAAAGCACTGTCTCATTTTTCAATATCACAAACTATGGGTCACTCATTTACAAGTTCTCTAAATGTCGCTTTTCTCAGACTACTTACCCATATTTCAATCCTTGGAACTGTCCAGCTCCCATGATTCTTTGCCCGCCTAAACACTGAGCTTTCTCATTCTCTAACCCACGTGTAGTTCCCTTTGTCCTGGTTGTCATCTCCCACACCTTAGCTCATCTGCACCATTCAGACCAACTCTTCCTTGCTGTCTCCCTTGTTTTCTTTAGAACTTTTACTCACCCTTGAGATGAATACTGTTTCTGGTTTGGGTTAAAAGAGAAAGTTGTTTGCCCATTTACCCATTTTTGTCTTCTCGAAAAAGGACATTTAACTTTCTCCTAAAAACAGCAGTATTGGTATAAAATCTTTGCCCTTCTATTCTCTGTTTTTCCTCTATCGCTGATTGAAAAAACATAGCAAAGTTTTCTGCCACTATTCATGTTCCTAAGAAAATTTATAATCACCATGACCCTCCACCAGCAACTAAAGAGTCTTTGAGTATATGTCGATTTCTTTCCCAGGATGCAGCATGCTCATTAGAGAATCAAGGAAAGAGAAACAAAAATAATATATGTACCCAGAGTGAAAAATTGTGTTCAGTGCAAATCCTGTCTTTTCTCTATAGCTGTGTAATGATGAATAAATTCTGGGTTTCTATTTTCTAAAATGGAAATTGAGATTTAAAACTGCAACCAACTTTTAAGGTCATTGTATAAAAATGTCATTGAATGTAAACCTCCTATTTAACTTCTGCACAATATAATACATATTTGCTCTTCAAATAAACTTCTAGTACACTGTCCTCTCTGGGTTTGGGAACCTTAATGTTGTGACAACTGCCCTGCTCTATAGCTTTTTTGCATTTATAAATACTACAAGATTTCCAAGTTCAAACTTAGGGATCCATTATAGTTCCTTTAAAATCATTAACCTTGTTCATCTTCTTGGACCATATCTGCCATCTAGAAACTGATTTCTACTGAGAGATCAGGAGAAGGGGGAGCACATAAGAAGAATTTTCATGAAGGGAATCTCTGCAACTTTTAATAAAACAAAAACTGGTGCTAATAATCTGACAAGATATTAGAAGTGGCATGACAACAAGATTCTGAGACCCATGAGAAAAAAGAGTTAAAGTAGGGGTGCCTCTTTATTTAACCGCCTCTCCTGTTAAAGATATAGGTGCATCCCATTCGACTGACTTACTCGGATGGTACATACAGGCAAAGCTCTCTCTCTCTCTTTTTTTTTTTACTCTGGCTTCTCCTTATCTGACCTGCTCTTACTGGATTAAGGTTGACTTTGTGCATTATCACCTCTACAACTTTCTCCTTTTTACCTTTACCTGTCCCAAGTCACTTTTGAGCACACATCTTTGAAAATTGCACTGTTCACCTGAGTCATATTCTCACAATTCACTGTGCCACTTACACAAGATTTTAGAATTGTTTCATACTCTATTAGTGAACATTCTCCAGAGAAACAGAACCAATGTTATATATAGCTTTCAAATATATGAAGATGTATTACGAGGAATTGGCCTGTGTGATTATAGAGGTTGACTAGTTCAAGGACTTGCCTTCTACAAACTGGAGAGCCAGGAAAGCTGGTGGTGTAATTTAGTCCAAGTCCAAAAGCTTGAGAACCAGATGGTCGTGGTGGTTAATACGAGTCCAGGTAGGCAGGCAGGAAGCACAAGGAACACGTTCTTTCTTCCCCTGTCTCTGTTCTACTCAGGCCTTCAAGAGATGGGATGATGCCCAAAAACATTGGGAAGGACAATCTATTTTACTGAGTGCACAGATTCCAATGTTAATGTCATCTGGAAACAAAACCCTCACAAACACACCCGGAAATGAGGTTTATTCTGGGCACCTTGTGGCTAGTCCAGTTGAAACATATAATTAACCATCACAATTACTTTCCAGTTTTATTTTTATTATGTTAGGACTATAGAGATTTTCTGTTATATAGAATCAGATGACATTGCCAACAAATGACACTCCATGTAGTTTCATTTTTGCAGCCTATTTCAGAAATTTAGGAAAAGTGTCATTTTGTCCGTACTGGCTCCAGGTTCTGAAAGTCAGCATCCCGGTGCTACCAGTCTGTGATAGGCCCTCTGACTGAGCACTCGAGATAATTCAGATTTGGATAACCATTTCCTCTCACATGACCTAACAGGACCTAATAGCCAGATTCTCTTAGCTTAGCTGGTAGCTACAGGACAGGAGAGAGCTGCCAGTGTTGCTGTCCGAGGCGTCTTCAGTGTGAGTCCTCACTGTAAAATAGGAACTCTCCCCATCCTCGTGACATCTCATTTGTAAGGGAACAAAATCAGGTGGCTGTGTGTGAAATTGCACTGCCCAGGGTAAGCCTAGTTCTCCGCAGGATGAATTACTTTGAAGAACCGCGAGAACATATTCGGAGGGCAGAACTGAGACAGGGTTAAGAATGTAGTCACTGGCCCGACTGGCCCCTAGGGGCACAAAAGCCCTGGAAATTCTCCAGAGGCCCTATGTGAAGGCCTCCCATTGGTCCATAGTTTTTCTCCTTCTTTGCCACTCCCCCAAGAATTTAACTTTCATTTTCATTTAGTTCCTCGGAGTCCTCTTTGTGGAGATCAGGCCCCTGGCTTGGTGAGTGGATCCTGACCACGTCTGCTCCGAAGGCTGTAGCTGCAGAACAGGTAAATAGGTGTTTTTCCGTGGGAGATTGGAGGTGAAATTTTCCCTCTCTCCTTGTGCAGTGTCTGGGGTGTGGTAGCTTGTCCAGCAAGAGCTGTGTCTTCCATTGTTTAAGACTGTGGGTCCCGTAGTGCACCCCAGCACTTATTTTAGCCACACGGACAGGCACTCAAAGGGCATCCCCTCTGATGGCTGCCCCGCACCCACGGAGGCGGCGGGCGGTGGTGGAGGCGGCGACTCGGGTACAGCCGCGAGGGTGCAGCAGGGGAAATGGCCCAAGGCTTGGGTGGGGCACAGGCACTCCCCAGTCAGCTCTGTCCACGCGGCTGCAGCAGGGGAACGGTGCGCACCCAGCGGTGCTGGCTGGTTGGAGGGCGGTGCGACAGTGGAGCCCCCGGCAGCCCCGACGCTGGCAAGGTAGGGGAGTGGCGTTGCAATGGCGCCCCCACCGCCTCCCTCACCTGTAGTCTCTGTTTCTGGTGAGAGTCCAACAGGCTTCCTTTCCTCTTTCTGGAGATGAGTCCCCTTCACATGTGGTCTGGGCACTTCTCAAACTGCTTTTGCGTTGGGTCCTTGCAGCAACATCTTAAGTCCTTTAAGTCCTGTGAACGAGCTCTTTAAGAGAGGAATCTCCGTTGCCTACACCCCTAGTGTTCTCCTGGGCATAAGCCTTGTTGGTTTTTGAAGCCAAACACTTTGTGGGCTCCATTTCCAGCGCAGGTCCTCAGGGCTGGGACCTGATGTGGGGCACAAACCCATAGGTCTCTAGCAGGAGCTGCACTTTGTGAAATCCCTCCAGCACACACCACTCATGTTCCCATATCTATCTCCCTGTTTGCTGTGGAGCACTTGCATCACTGCTTAGGTAATGGTGGCGTCACCCTCCCAGTGTGAGGACTCAGGCTCCCCTGCATTTACCTCTTCTGTGCCCTGTGGCAACAGCTCTTTGTAGTCCCACTGTGAATAAATTCTTCAGCCCCAAGGCAGAATGCATATTCTGCTCTCCCTCCTTTATAGGCTCTTGATGTGTGCCAGGATTGGTTGGATCTTGAATGGGATGAGAAATAATTGGAGGCCCCACCCCCACGTTTGGATTATAGCTTGGGGCATAAACGGAGGTAGACATTTAATATCGACTCCCAATATGATATTCCCTCTATTGTGTTGCTCAGCAGAGCCTGATCTGAACCATAGTCTCTGCAGCCAGGGGCTAACTGCATTTGGTCTCAAGACTATTGTCAGTATCTGGATTATTAGCTGGATTACGCCTCCAGTTCACCTTGAGCCTCATTCTTTAACAGGTTCCCTTCATGTATGATGAACCTGGCACCAGTGGACATCTTTATTTGGTCCGAAATTGTTTATATGCAGTCCTTATAGCTTTTCCTCCCTAGTGCAGAGCAAAGGGAAAACACTGATTACCTCATCCAGGAAATCTTTCTTTTACCATCAAACTCTGGCAACCATTAAGACATTAACATCTACTGAGATTTTTCTTCGTTTGCTTCATAGCCCCATTTACCTGGTGTTCCTGATAAAACTCCTGAACCTAGACTGAGGCCACAGGGCCTGTTGAGTCCAGGAGGGAGAATGAGCATCACTGTGCTACTACTCTGTGATACTCCCTCTGACTGACCACCAGCATCATCTTTAATTTGGATGGTCGTTCCCATCAGTGCAACCTGATAAGACATAAAGTGCCAGGGTCGCTTAGTTTAGCTGAGTATACAGGACAGTAGACAGCATGGCAGCATGGCTCCCTCAGGTGAGCTCTTGGTGATGTATGTCTTCACTGTGTTGCAGGAGGTACTTTATCCCTGTTATCTCAGCCTTTTAAGAAGCCGGACTAAGTGGAAGGGTGTGAAATACCGTACCTTGCATATGCCTAGAGCTACGAAGCACTGATTGCCTTGTGAAAGCTCAAGAGCACACTTTTCAGAGGCTAAAGGGTACACAGTTGTTAATAAGAGTCACAAATCCCCATGAAAAATGAGGCCTCTGCTTCCTAACGGGCGTTTACAGTCTGTTTAAAGCCTTCCTAGTCCAAGCGTACGTTACACATGAGGCCATTTTTGCTGTTAGTAAGATGGCCTTGCGAGGCATCTCACTTTCCACTTTATTGTAACCCAGTCGGTTTCCCAGAAAACAAAAACGAAAACAAAGCACAACTTACTAGGATAAGAGTAAACCAATATTACGTTTACAGGAAGAAAACCCAGGCGTCTCACCTAACTGCCAATCTTTTCCTCTGACTTCATCTTATGTCTCATTCTCATCCCTTGCTCTCCATTTTCTTCATCACCTTGTTCTGAAAGTTCTCATCATCTCTCCCCGGGCAACTGTGTGTGCATCTTACTAATCTTCCCAATTCCACACTGCATCCATCTAACATTCCACAGCCCAGAGGCAGAGCTAATTGTGTCCCCGCTCTTCTGTGAGGGGAAAGACAGCAAGGA
>NW_006438643.1:824399-861810 GCF_000325575.1 Pteropus alecto | reverse complement strand
CTGTGTGCGTCATGGAGAGAAACTCCTGCTCTTCTGTAAGGAGGATGGGAAGTTTATTTGCTGGCTCTGCGAGCGGTCTCAGGAGCATCGTGGTCACCACACATTCCTGGTGGAGGAGGTTGCCCAAGAGTACCAGGTAAGAACCAAGATGGAGGAAAGACAGGGCAGGAAATGATACTTGATGGGAAATCTTTATTTTGCATTTGCCTGTGATTACCTTTACACTTAGTCCTGAGGCCTGTGATTACTTTTCTACCTCACCTTCCAAGGCCTGAGGACCCTGTCTGTGCATTCCACTCAGTTATAAAAGGAGAAGCCTGGGCTGTTAACCAGAAGAAGATGTTTACGTACTTTGTGCTAATGTGGATGTGTTGTACCCACGCATGCTGTCATTTACCTCTTGATCAAGAGCATTAATTAGGGAACTGGGTAGATAGTGACCTACTATATTGCTTTGCTACAGGGTCAGGTTTCTTCTTCTACAACAAAAAGAATCCATCTTCTCTTGATTTGGGAATGGTGCCTTTTAACAGCTAGTTTGAAAGAACACATTTGCCACTTTAGATTAGTCTTCCAATTATTGTTCTTACAGTTTCTGTAAACTCTGTCTTCAGAGATCAGCCTGATTATTTCTTCATTACCCTCTATTCTGATGCTGAAAAACCCAGAGCTAGATTTTAGTGTGATTCCTCTTTTGCAGAAGACTCTCCAAGCAGCTCTGGAGAAGCTAAGGAAGGAGCAGCAGGAAGCTGAGAGGTTAGAAGCTGACATCAGAGAACAGAGAACTTCCTGGAAGGTAGGAGGAGGCATATCCCAAGGAAAATTGACAGAAATCAGTTCAGGATGCTGGTTATTCCTCACAAGCAGCTCCTTTTCTCTTTCAGTCGATGGGTTCTTGATAGTCGGTGGGTGCAAATGCCATATAATTGGTCGTCTTCTTATCCTTTCTCTGATATGAGTGGGGACTGTATTATAAACGTGCCACAAATGAACATGGACATTTGGAGGGATGTATGGTGAGGATGGCTAGCGAATTCTGTGCAACATTTCTGCCCAAATTTGGAGCTTCTAACTCTTCCAGGGGAAGGCAATTGGAATGGCACATGGTTCTGTCCTCGGTGTTTAGCCAGAGACAGAGGGTCGGGGTGGGGAGCAGGACTGTCCCGGGCAACTGCGTGAAAGCTGAGCCACACCCAGGTGTCCCACCTTGGCTCAAGGTTGGCCTTAATGATGCACAGTTGAGGCTATTCTTTTGCAATGTGATGGAAAGAAAATAATAGGAAAAGTCAGCTTCTCCAAGAATCGCTTCCCTGCTTCCTTCTCCCTTCCCTGTAAGAATTTCCACATCAAATACTTCTTTTTCTGACTCCTTGTCTCTGCCTGATTGCCTGAGTCCCTTTCTCTCTTTCTCATTCCTTAAGAATCAAATACAAAATGAAAGACACAGTGTCCATGATGGTTTTAAACAACTGAGAGGTATCCTGGACAGTGAGGAGCAGAGGGAGCTGCAAAAGCTGAAGAAGGATGAGGGAGAGGCTCTACATTACCTGGCAGAGGCTGAGAATGAGTTGGTCCAGCAGAACCAGTTGGTGAGAGTTCTCATCTCAGATCTGGAGCGACGGTTAAAGGGGTCAACAATGGAGATGCTGCAGGTAAGACTTGGGACGAAGCCCCAGCATCTGAGAGTTGAGGAAAATGAAAGTCTTCTTTCTCTGCTGTGTTACTGTGCTCTTTCTAGAGTGGTGACACTAAGGTTTCTTTGGCCTTGTAGTACCCCTTCCCTACATCTAACCCCGAGGTTTTAGGAATAATTGAATGCATGAACAAAAAGGGAAATCTCATTTTTATTCATTCTTCAAGTGCAGTGCAAAAATTTGGCCATGGTAAGAAGGTTCATTGTGTCCAGTGATATTCTATAGGCCTCCGTTATCTGTGACCTAATGTTAAGCATTAATAGGTACCTCTTCATGATCCTCACGTAAAATTAGTTGAAATCTTACTTAAAATTTAAAAACATTTTTCAGTTACAGTTGACTTTCAATATTATATAGTGGTTAGACATTTATATAATTTACAAAGTGATCCCCCTGATAAGTTTTGCACCTTCCTGATACCATATGTAGCTATTACCATATTATTGACTATATTTCCTGAGCTGTAATTTAGATCCCCGTGACTATTTTATAACTGGCAGTTTGTACCTCTTAATCCCTTCACCTATTTCACACAGCCTCCAAACTCCTCCTCCCATCTGACAATCATCAGATTGTTCTCTGTCTCTGAGTTTGTTTCTACTTTATTTGTTTGTTTATTTTGTTTTTAGATTTCACACATAAGTGAAATAATATGGTATTTGTCTTGCTCTGTCTTACTTATTTCTTAACATAATACTTTCTAGGTCCATCCATGTTGTCGTAAACTGGTATAATTTTATTTTTTATGGCTGAGGAATATTTCATTGTATGTATGTCCTACTTCTTTATCCATTCATCTTGTGATTGGAGCATTTAATTTATTTACATTTAAAGTTGTTATTGATTGGTAGGTGGTTACTTAATTACTGCCATTTTATTCATTGTTTTCTGATTGTTTTTGTAGTTCTCTGTTCCTTATTCTCTTGCTTTCTTCCCTTGTATGTTGATGACTCTCTGTTGTGTTGTATTTGGATTCCTCTTTCTTTATTTCTTGGAGTTTTTTCATTGGTGGTTACTATGTGCTTCATATATACCAAGCTATGTTTACAACAGTCTATTTTAAGTTGGTTGCTTAAGTAAAACACATTCTAAAATCACGATCACTTTTACTCACCCCCTCCACATTTATATTTTTGTCATTATTTTTTACTTCTTTTGTGTGTGCATGTGTATGGTTGTGTGTGTCTCCGTAACTTACTGTTGTAATTACACATGATCTTGCTACTTTTGCCTTTTAGCTTTGTACTAGCTTTAGTGTTGGTTTATCCAGTTCTTTTATTATGTGTTAGCCTTTGTCAGTGAGAATTTTTTTCTTTGTGATATTTTGTTATTTATACTTTTGATTAGTTTTTCTTCTTCTTAGAGAATTCTCTTTAAAGTTTCTTGTAGTATTGGTTTGGTGGTGAGAGACACGTTTAGCTCTTTTGAGACACCTTTAGCTTATTCGAGAGGCTCTTTATGTCTCCTTCAGTTTTAAATGATAGGCTTGCTAGGTAGAGTTATCATGGTTGTAGGTTCTTGCTTTCCATCACTTTGAATATTTCATGCCAATCCCTCTGGCCTGCAAATTTTCTGTTGAGAAATTAACTGACCGTCTTATGGGAGCTCCCTTGTAGGTAACTAATTGCTTTTCTTTTGCTACTTTTAAGAGTTTCTTTTTGTCTTTGGCCTTTTAATTATGAAGTATCTTGGTGTGGGCCTCTATGGGTTCATCTTGTTTGGACTCTCTGCACTTCTTGAACTTGTATGTCTATTTTCTTCGGCAGGTTAGGGAAGTTTTCAGTCATTATTTTTTCAAATAGATTTTCAGTCTTTTGCACTCTATCATCTTCTGGTACCCCAATGATGCGAATGTTATGCTTGATGTTGCCCAAGACATCCCTTAAACTATTGCTTTTCTGATTGTCTTGTTGCTTTTCTGATTGGGTGTTTCCTGTTCCCTTATCTTCTAAATTGCTACTTTGATCATCTGCTTCTTCTTATCTACTGTTGATTCTTTCTGTGGTATCTATCATTTCAGGTACTGTATTCTTTATTTCTTACTGGTTCTTTTTTATATTTTCTATCTCCATTTTTATGTTTTCTCTCTTTGTTAAAGTTCTCACTGAGTTCATCTACTCTTCCCCTAAGTTCAATGAGCATCTTTATGACCAGTATTTTATACTCTGCAACTATCCAGAGTTCAAACTATTAAGAAAAGTAGTTATTTATCTGGTGTTTTGTTTTGTTCTTTTATTTGGGACTTTTTTTTCCTCCTTATTTTGGAGAAACAGACATGTCTATTTCTATGTATTAGGTAGATCTTCCATATCTCCCAGTCTTAGCAGAGTGGCCTTATATAGTAGATGTTCTATGGGGCCCAGTGGTACACTTTCTGGTTTCCTGAGCCCGGTCCTCCAGGAGTGTTCCTAGTGTGGGTTGTGTGTGCCTCTCCTATTGTAGTTGAGCTTTGATTGCTGTTGGCACATCAGTGGGTGGAATTGACCCTCAGGCTAACTGGCTGTGAGGAGTAGCCATGACTGCAGTGAACAGGTTGTTGTGCAGGTATTGACTCCATAGAGCAGAATTCACTTTAGCGGTGATGTGGTGCCTATTTAGTTCACCCTTTGGGTATTCATTGCTATTTAGTTCACCCTTTGGGTATGTCATTGTGGCACTACTTGAATGGTGCTCTGATGTTGTCTGAAACTGGCTACTGGATGTATTGGTTCTGGGACCTCTTAGAGGGGCTTTGGTGAAGGCCAGGGTCAGCCACTGCTTGTGTCCTATCCAGGGCCACCTGGTAGGAGCTACAAATTGATCTGTGGTTGACTGCTGCCTATACTGGGCTTAAAAATGCCTGGGAGAGGCTATGTTGCAAACTGTGGCCAGTTGCCACCACTGCCAGATTTGGGGAACCACTTACAATAGATACAGAGCATACTGAAGTCAGCCAGGGCTCACAAAAGGAACAGTGGAGCCTGCTGGCACTTTAGTCTTGGGGAGAGCTGCCCCTCCAACCCTCAACCTGAAGCCAGACAATTCAGTTCCTCCCCATATGTCCCTGCTTTTTGTCCCTATTTTTGCAAGCTTCTCCGGAGCTTAGAGTAAGTGTCTGTAAGTAAGTGATTCTGTGCTAGGGCCCTTTAAGAGTATGCCTGTATCCACAGCAGCCCTCCATCTCACCGAATCTGAGTCCCTCCTGATTTTCACAGCCAGCTGCTGTAGGAATTTTTTTTCTCAGCACTGGTGGTCCAGGATGGGGTGCCTAGTGTGGGGCTCGGAGCCCTTGCTCCTCAGCAAGTACCTCCTCCTGACTCTTAACCACCACACTTGGGTATAGGACCAGACTATTTCACATTTCCACTCCTCCTATCAGTCTCATCGTGGCTTCACCTTTATAGTTTTAGTCATAAGAGTTCTGTTCAGCTAATGTTCAGGTGGTTCTCAGTGTGGTTGTTCTATAATTTAGTTTTAATTTTGATGTAGTCATAGAAGGAGACAAGCACAGTATTTAACTGCTCTGCCATCTGAACCAGAAATCTATCATTTTACTTTTGTCGTATCTGTGTCTTTGAATCAAAAATATGGTTTTTTGTGAATGGCAATAATTGATTCTTGCTTTTTATCTAGTCCAACAATCTCTGCCTTATACTTGGTAGATTAAGACAATAACATTTAATGCAATTATTGATGTGGCTCTATTTAATTTGTTATTGGTTATTTGCTTCTCTAGGTCACCTGAAATTTTCATTGTTCTCTTTCATTGTTCACTAGCTTTTTTTGAGTTAAACAGTGTCGTTAGTATAAAATTTTCAATTTTTCTATTCTCTTACTGTATTTTTAAAGATTATTTGTGATAGTTTTCCTTCTGATAACAATACACATCTTATCCTATCATGGTCTACTTCAGAATAACAGTAACTTGATTCCAGTGAAATTTGGAAACTTGCCTCCAGCCTTGCTTTATATTCTTCTAGCAACAACACAGTGATGTGTTTAATATGGGTGCCTGATTCAATGCAGGCCAATACCATGCAGGCCAAAAAAATTTTTGATATAACCGAGAAAAGAAATTCTCTTTTCTTCTGGAGTTTATATGAAGAGATTCAATACAGAGAGAATAAAAGAATTTAGAGAAGGACGTAGAGAAAATCTTAATGACAATCTTTGAGCTTCAAAATTAAGCTTCGATTAAAGTTTCAACTGTTCCCCAAATGCCTTTTCTGTACTTAATCTAGTTTAAATTGTTTTGTGTTACATACAATAAAAAAGCCCTACAAAGAATAAAACAATATTTTTTGTGTTTGTAGACCCAGCTCGTTGGCCTAGTTTTTAGTGTCCCCTTTACCTCAGACTTACTTCCCTCATGACACTAACTCATCTTTGATTCTCCAAATATTCACATAATGCTTGACAAGTAATAGTACATCACTTTATATTCACATTGAAGAAAAGAACAAACTACTAATCATTTCATGAAGAATGTTATGAACTTGAGGAAAATATTATGGGCCTCCTGCTTTCGTCATGAATATGTCCTATCTATAGGTACTAGAAGCCTCATGCTTCCACAGGGGTCAAAGTTGTTTCTACCTTTTAGGAAACCCAACAACCTCATGTGAGTCTTCTGGAATGATTGGTCTGGGTCTTTACTTTTTGTCTCTCACATTGGAACAACTCTATTCTCTATCCCACCAAGGTTGGTGGGATGAATAAAGCTCTGTAAGTGCGGAGGGCCTATTTCTTCTTGACTCATGTTTTTTTCTTTTTTCCCTAGGATGTGAATGGCATCATGGAAAGGTAAGTTTGGGTGACCAGAGATGGTCCTTCTCTGCTGTGAAAAGAGATTTAAAGCCATTACAGTTGTCTGATGGTTAATTAGAGTAAGATATCTCACAAGGCAGGAAATTTGTGGATAATACCTTAAATTTCTGTTCACAAATCATGATTTGAGTGTTCTATAACTATTACAAATGAACCAGATTCTATAGTAGGGAACTTGGTTAGGCAGAAATTGCAGAGTTTGGGTCTGTAGCAGTTAGGAATAAAGTGTTGCAGTATCTGACCCGTGTACCTTCATAAATTTTATTTACCCAGCAATCTTGTATCTCTCTCTGGTATTTCATAGCTGCTTTATGTGTCATGTGTAGCTTGTGTCTTCTTTACCTGCCAAGAATCCAGAATTGCATACTACTCCTTTATATTTAAAATTGTGCCCTGAGAATAGAAGACACCAGGTCCTGCTATATATTTCTCTTTATTTGCCCCCAAACGGTCTTGAATCACAAGTAATATTTTGCCCCTGGTGCAAACAATTGATCCATCTTGATCACATATTTTGAAGCCAGAATGGAAGAGCAACATCTTTGTGTCTAAATATTCACTCTTACTTAGCCGAATCAAGCTCTTCAAACACATGAAATTCAAACCACTATTAGTACGGTTTTGAAATGTCTTCTTATCCAAGTGTTAAAGTCTCAGATGTTATTCTGAGGGCCTCCCTACTGGAGAGCAGATTTAAAAGGTCTTGGTCCTCTTTAGACAGTATACCTACACTTGTTATGTCTCAAACAACCATGAACCAGGTCCTGCAACCTCAATTTCATGTCTTATCCTTATGAACCCACATCCACACAGTGACTTTTCCTCATATTAATTTGTTTTGAGGAACCAAAGTTTTGCATTTAAAAATTTTTATTTTCTATAATTTCATATGATTTATATCAGGTAGAAAGGAAGAGGTTAGTTATTTCATTTTGGAAGGAATAACATGTGCTTCTGAGAGTTCAAGGCCTTCCCCAGGTCATGCAAGGGGTGACTTGGAAGATAAACCTGAGCATATTTCTTTTGGCTCCAAGGTCAGGAATCATTTTCTCATTTCTCAGTGTCTCCAAGAAAGAGAGTTCAAGTGCTTCGGTGGGGTGAATAGACAGGAAGTCAGTGCTTTTAAATGGACAAAATGTCAGGAGTGTGTGTGTGTCAATTTGTGTCATCCCTAGGAGTAAGACCTTCACACTGAAGAAGCCAAAAACTATTCCCAAGAAACAAAGAAGAATGTTCCAAGTTCCTGATTTGAGAGGGATGCTGCAAATGTTTAATGGTGAGGAATGCTAGAGCAAGAGGATGGCTATGGGATTCTTGTGATGGTGGGGGTTAAATGGAGAGGAGGTATAGTTTCTAGGTGTGGATAGAGGAGACAAAGGAAGATGGATATAATGTGCTAATATCATGGTTGTATTTAATAGAGAGTAGCAAGGTTTCTGGTTCACCTCTCATTCCTCCATCTACTACCTAACACAGTCACCAATCCTTCCCCTGATCTGGAGAAGAAATAGATTTTAGTACTGACTCCTCTGCTTATATTTAATAATATGGATTTTTATCATTTCAGAGCTGACAGATGTGCGGCGCTACTGGGGTAAGGAGTAATCATTATTATAAAGCCACCCTGTTCTTATCTTTCTGAATTTTGCATTTTATACTAGTTCTCATATCTTAAAACCCATGTTTTCCTTCCCAGCACACACATACATATTATGTTTCTGCAGTGTTATACCTATCCCCAAGAACAGAACTAAGTTCTTCCCATTCTCCACTCATTTTATTCTGAAGATAACTCCACAGTGTCACAAATAAAGCTACATCATATCCCTTACCCAACCCTGTGATTTTTCTACAGTTCACGTGATCCTGGATATTCCTGAGAATAATCCAGATATTGCTATTTCTGCTGATCGGAGACAAGTGTTAGTTTGTAAAAAAAAAGCTACATACTGGAATTACTATTGTAATGACTATAGTGTCCTGGGATCACCTATGATCACATCAGGAAAACATTACTGGGAGGTAGATGTATCAATGAAAAGTGACTGGATCCTGGGGGTATATGGTAAAAAATGTCCTAACTCCAAACTTATGGGTTTTATTAGACAAAGTAAGAGTTATCAGCATGATTTCTTGAGATATCAACCTAAATATGGTTACTGGGTTATAGGGTTACAGAATCAGTTGGAATATAATGCTTTTGAGGACTCTTCCTCCCCCGATCCCTTGATAATAACCCTTTCCCTGAGTGTTCCTCCCTGTCGTGTTGGGGTTTTCATAGACCATAATGCTGGCATTGTCTCATTTTTCAATGTCACAAGCCATGGGTTTCTCATTTACAAATTCTCTTCGTGTTCCTTTTCCCAGGAAATTTTTCCATATTTCAGTCCAATGAAATGTGCTGCCCCCATGGCACTGTGTTCTCCAAACTCTTAACCTTTTATACCCTCACCCACTTCTGTGTGTGCCTCTGACCTTGGGTGCATCTAATACACTAGGTTATCTGCACCATTCTAACCATATTTTCTTTGCTGCCCTCCTTTATTCCATTTATCAACAGAGTATACAATTTGCCTTTGTCATATTTTTCCTAATATCCTGTTTGCATTAGTAGAGAATCTTAATTCATCCTTTTTCGCACTCCCAGGGAAAGTGACTAATGCTTTAAAATGAAAGACCAGTATTAAAGAATCACCTCTCCCCAATTTTTACAATCTCATGTCCTCTGTCACTGACTGAAAAGATGAAGGAAAGCTTTTCGACTAGTTTTGTATATTATTGAAGACCTTGTATAGGAATCATTCACTACAAAATTTGTCGTCAGGGAAGTGTCTGTTTACCCATGATGATCCTTATTCATCAAGGAGTGAAGGAGAAATTTTCATAAAAAATAATATGTACTAAGTGGAAGCTTTGTGTCCACAGTGTCTGAGTTCAAGTCTTGTCTCTCCAAATATCTACAGTGTAACCCTGAATAACACTCGAATGCTGACTTTATTTTCTTAAAATAATCCTGGTATAAAAACTGCAGTCTTGTGAGGATCATGGTGAGAAGATAAATGTCATTAAGTATGAAATATCTAAGTGTCACAACTTAATAATAAATATTTGCTCTACTAGTTACTGAAAATAGAAGCTCTGTCAGTGTCTCGCGAAAGAGGTTTTTGTGTTCTCGGGAGCACTAGGGTCATTTTACTGAAGTGTCGTTTATCAAATCTCAGATACCACGTGCTGCTAGTCAAGGCTACTGCAGCTCTGCCAGTGATAGATGAGTGTGTGCGTGAGACAGAATTTTATTGTAATTCTGGTGTTGCTACATATTGGCCTTAATCAAGTAAATGCAAGTCTACGCAATTCAGTTTCTCATTTGTTTAAAAAACTGAAATTTGCCAGATGTAGTAGTATGAAAATTAAACAACAGAATGTTTTTAATAATTTCTGTGATTTCTTGACCATAAGCAATAATCCAGTATGTTATCTATTCATTTTTTGGCTTCCTCTCACTGCGACTACAATAAATGATTTTAAGAATACATATTTGTTTACTTTCAACATTATTACTCTTGCTTTGTTTTAAGAAATATAATAACTGATGAAAGAATTAGTTTTCTTTACATTTTAGTTAATTGTAAAATAAATTTTTCTGTACAGGTGCCTATTTTGTTTGTTTGTTTGTTTGTTTTTCATTTTACTGCAGTAATTCTATTTTCTTGAAATGGAATTTAAATATTATCTCTGTTTGCCCAGCATTAAAAGGTTATTATTCACCAGGATGTAGTAAGAGTCAGAAGCACAACTGTGGGATTTCTTAACAATGGTGTAGGTAAGTGTTTTGTTGCCCAGGTCAGCCTTATCTTTGCAGTGAGCCAAGAGTTCCTAGGAACAAAGAGAAAAAGTCTCATCTTCCCATGAGATAGGAGGGGCATTATTTCTGCAATGCATGCTCATTCAGGGCTTGGTGGGAATCCCCAGTCTTTTTGCATTTTTATTCCTAATTCTCCAATCAAGTTCAGAGCTAGGGATAAAAACTGTGCTGTTCGGTTAATTATTATCTGCTTTCGACTCTCCTTGCTTCCAAGAGTTCTCAACTGCCCCATCTTTGGATGAATTTTCATAAGACAACGGATTCCAAGGTCAATATTTCTAGTGTCTCTCTTTGTGTGTATGCACACAGTTATACCTTAGCACTCATCCATGGAAATCGGTGGAAATCATTCTCTAAATCTTCCCTTTGACCTCTGCCTTCTTGTCCCCACTGCTATGATGACTGACACTTTGAATCTTTAAAAATAATCTGTACTGTTGAATTATTGACATGTCTCTCCAGGGACATTCATGTCTCTTCTGTTACTGGAATGCCAGCGTTCCAGGTCAGGATGAAGTGCCTAGTTACGAGAAAAAGACTTGAATGTACAATATTGTTCAGGTCCTTGATACCACTGTCAAGAATACTTCAGTTCTGCTTACACACACACACACACACACCCCACGGATACACTCACAGACATAATTTTGTTTTCAGTTATTTTCTCCTTGTTTGCCTCACTCCAGTGAGCAGATCTCAGTGATGAAAAAATGTTTGTTCTCCCCCATTGAGAGAGAAGGGAGTTTTTCTTGTAGTGGGTGTTCATGCAGGGCTTGGTGGGATCCCATGTCCACTCCTCTAAAAATACAAACAGATCATTGCTCTTGAGAAAACGTTTTAAGTGGATTTACTGGTTTTTAGGGTCGTATTTTATGTCATGAGATAAAACCAGATGTTCCAAATGTTTGTTCCATTTTTCCTACTCACTGTTTAGAAAGAAGAGGATTATTCTGAGTATGGTGGTTAATGCAGAGATACACAGTAGAGTGATTTTGGTATATTCTATTTTTAATCTATAAATCTTGTTGACAATTGGAGTGGAGTAAAGGGCTCAGTGAGTGTGAGTGTGTTTATAAGAAGTTCACAGGGACAGGCTAGGATTTGTTCCTTCCACAATCCGATATTCATTCTTTTACTCTTGCCTCCCTTCGATTCTGTAATCTGAATCTACATTCTGGGCCCCAGAGAACTAAATGGGTTCTCTCCAGACTCTGTGAGAGATGTTTGCATGAGGTGCAGTGCTTTTGGCGACAGAGGGCATAAAAGCTGGCTCTTCCAAAAATGAAATGCAGTATATAATATACATTTCTGAGCATGTTTAGCTAGGACAGCTCTGGGCTGTAAAGCTTTGAACCAATCTATAATTTGAAAATTGCAGCTACAAATAGGATCTGATGTTTTGAGCTTGTCTGGAAAGATATTAAAAAATTCATCTAGGCATTTTCCTTGATAAGATGGCAGACCGCTTTGAACAGTTTTTGGATTTGCATTTAGTCTTGCCGTTGCTTGTGTTTCTGTCCATGAAGGAGAAGGAATTATTACAAGAGAAATTGGATCTTCTTAGATTCCCACATAGTAGACTTTGCTATGGTTATATACCAAAACCTTTGTTCTGATACTATTTCTTATGCTTTGAGAGAAAAAAGAGCCACAGTTGTTGAACAGCTGAAACAGCTTCAGGCAGAAATAGAACCAATTGTGTAGATGTTTGAAGATCCAGAAACTACAAAGTGAATGTAGTCAACTAGGGATGTTCAGATGCTGTTTGACTACCTGGCAGACAAGCATGGTTTTAGGCAAGAATACTTAGATACACTCTACAGCTATGCAAAATTCTAATATGAATGTGGAAATTACTTTGGAGCAGCAGAATATCTGCTTCTTTAGAGTGTTGTTTTCAGCAATGGAGAGAAATGCTTTGAGTTCACTCTGGGGAAAATTGGCCTCTGATATTTTAATGCAGAATTGAGATGTAGCCATGGAAGACCTTATAAGTTAATATGGTCTTTTCAGCAGCAAACATGACTCATTCACTGGTCTGTTTTTCTCATTGACCCCAAAGGACGTGAATACTGATATGTTAACCTTGACTTTGATGGGGCTCAGAAAAAGCTGAAGGATGTGCATCTGTGATTGTGAATGACTTTTTCTTGTGGCTTTTCTTGAGGATTTCATTGAAAGTGCCTATCTCTTCATATCTGAGACTTTGTCACATCCACCAGTGTATTAGTATTAACATGTTGGCAGATAAACTGAACATGACTCCATTAGAAGCTGAAAGGTGGATTGTAAATTTGGTTAAAAATGCACAACTGGATGCCAAGATTGATTCTAAATTAGATCATATGGTTATGATAACAAGGCAGTCTCACCCTATCAGCAAGTGATTAAAAATACCAAAAGCCTTTCATTTAAAAGCCAGATGTTGGCCATGAAGATTGAGAAGAAACTTAATCGGAATTGTAGGTCAGAGGCTCCTTAACTGGCAACTCAATACTCTAGTTTTTGCTAAAGAACTGTAAAGAAAAGATGGGAAAAAAAAAAAAGCTATAAAGAAAGACGAAATAATAAAACCATTAAAGGGTGACATACATTTTTAAAACATTGAGTATAAATTTTGGAGTATTTGAATAAAATTGGCTGTGTTTCATTATCCTGTGGCAGGGAAAAATAATCTGGAAATGTAAGAAGGCATCGGAAGCCCAAGAGTAGATTGGAGGGCAAGGGGAGTAGTGCTGGTGGTGTCTTGGGACCCTCTTCTGAGACATTGGATTTAAGGTGGAGAGAAACTGAGGATATCAGAGCTCCTCAGGTTACCAGAAAGTGTTGCCCAGTAGGAAACTCGAATGAACCACACTCCTCCCATCACCCAAAGTCCATCACCAGAGCTCACCACATTGCTATGGTCCACATTCCAGGATATTATATTACAAAAACCCAAGGAATAATACGTTCTCCTCAGGGCTCTGTGTTCTTTAGTCCCTACTTCTACTGTTAGAGAGGAACCTAATGAAAGATCTCCCACTTTGGACTTATGATTATTTTTACTGTTTCTGATCTGAAAAAAAAAAAGCACACACAGGGCACAGGAAGTAATGCAGTTAAAGTGTGGTGGTACAGATAACAGGCACTGAAGCAAATATCTGAGGAAATCTTAGTAACAAAACAAAATACATGAAAATTTCTTGGTTAAAATTTGTCAAAGGAGTTGTAAATGCTAAAACTAGAATTTTATTATGACCACAGCAATTATGTTGATTGCAACAACACCAATTGAACAGAATTATGATTGTCATCATCAGTATGTCCAATGTAATGAACATTACATCTATAGCTATATAACTGCATGATTTCCTATTTAAATATCTCTTCCTATCCACAGTACTTTGTAACAGGTCTGAGACAATAAGGAACAATATAGAAAAAGTCACTTCTTGCTTTCATAAAACTATTGTTGGGTACAGGGCTGGATAAAGAAGGATGCTTAATGATAGTGTTATATGACAACAAAGATGATAGTTGGAAAACATGCCAGCTCTCAGAATGCAATTTGTGCAAAATTTGCATGATTCTCATTGCACTTGAAGAGCTTCATTAGTTTATTCGTCATCAGAACTCACTTCATACCCAAAAAACTGAAACTGTCAATATGGCTCAGCAATTATGCCTATATAATTTTCAGTCCCTGCCTCATAAATAGAAATGAATCAAAAAGAGTTTAAGCCAAACTCCTGTGGGTTACAAACAATACCAAAATGTCTGTGCTTTAATTTGAAAAACATGGACTTCTCAATCGCCCTATATGCCTCATATCAGTCCATGTGTGAAGACCGCAGAGCTCTGCGGTCTTGTCTGTCAGGGACTCTTGTTTTGGAGCTCTCACCACCCTGTAGCTGCGATTTCAGACCCATGTAGTCAGAAGAAAAACAAGAGAGATAACAGGAAATCGAAAATGTTTCAGTTCTGCTTTTGATTGATGGTGTACAAAGGTCCAGACGTTTTCCGAAGGAGGAGGGGAAAAGCAGACAATGATGGAGATGTGAATGTTATTCAGAGAAAGACCAGGCTACACTTGAATGACACCATCTATTAACCTCCATGTTCTTCCTGCCTCTTGCTTGCTGATAATAGGGCACTGAAACAGCTGTACATTATCTCTGGCAGCCTTCCCCTTCTAGACTGCCTAGATAAGGAACAAAAACGGATAATTACCTGGTGGAACTGTAAGATTCAATTCAATGATGTGGAAAAATTTTCTCAATAGGCTCACGTTGAAAAATCTTCTTCAAAAAATTTACCATTCACAATAATAACTACCAATACTCGAAGTATCAGTTCAAATTCACAGATCTTTATCACTGATTATCTTCCCCATCACAGTCTGCATTACAAAGGGCAAGTACCCATACTTTTTGGATAATTATGTTATCCCTAGTAACTTGCTGAGGACCTGAATGTAGGATAAGCTTAATTAAGGATTATAGAATTGAACGGAAATTCTGAGTTTTCAGGAAAGCTGTAGATTGTATCATTGAAATTCACATTGTTCTTATTCAAATATTCTTGCTGGAAGAAACTGAGTTAGGAATAAAAACACAGTGATTGAGTGTGGGCTGGTGCCCACCCCAAAATATGCTGAAGAATTCCCCTCCCTCCGTGTCCTACCCAGTGGCCTCCCTTTGTTATTGTTATTAAGTTTCGGTTCTGCTTTCTTTGTTTCATTTCTGCCCCTAAAAATTTGGGTTTCGTTTCTCACTCATTTCCTGTGGCAGAACTCCTCTTTGGAGAGCTGGTCTCTGGCTTGGTAAGTGAATCTCGAGCAGACCCAAGTCTTATTTTTTCCACAGAGTCCAGATTCCTATACTTCGCCTGAAGGTGTGTGAAGGTGTGTGGGGCAATTTCCAAGGGCAAAGGGTAAGAAGCTTTGGGAGAATAGACTGAATGTGTCTGGGTGAGGTTAATTTGTGGTTATGAAACTGCTCCGAAGTAACAAAAAGAGCCAGCTTCTAGGCGTAGCTGAAGAGGTGGTGGAAGAGGTGGGATTGAGTCTGGGGAAGAGTGACCTTTAAAAAAGGAAGATTTTAAAAAGCAAAGTGTTGTTTGTTTCTTGGAGGGACCATTCTTTCTCCAGGCTGAGTTACCTCGTTGTCTTCCTATTCTGTATTGTTTTGTTTGTTTGTTTTTCTTTTTCAAAATATATATTTTTTACTTTTTAATTTCAATTGACATACAATATAACATTAGTTTTGAGAGAGGATAAGAAGCATCTGAAAAAAATGCAAAGGAAAGGCTTGCAGAAATGAACAACTCAGCCAGTTAAGGTCCATTCCTGACTGCCCTGTCTCTGCCTCCAGGGCTCTCCAGCTCACATCTGTTGATTCACAACTTGCTATCCAACTAATGTTCTTATCTCTGTAGCTGGTAGGAATAACAAGACTGTAAAAACTGCTTGTTATGTTACAATTAGAGCTCAGCCTTTGGATAGGAATCCACTGGCATTAATAAGTGTTGCTTCCTACTTATAACCTCAATGTCCGTCTCTCTCTGTTTGAGAATCCTATAATGGTGCTGGTAATGCCAAGGTCGCAGTTTCCACAAAACTACCTGTAAGACCAGTGGTCTGAAAATTCCTCCCCCTTGCAGCACCCCCCACCCGAAGCTCCCCCTCCCCATCCTGAAAAAAGAGGCACACTTTTGCATGGACACTGCAAAAGTATATTAAACTGTAATAAATCCAACCAGACTGAGCTCATGCATGGAATTGTTAACCTCTCTAACAAAGTTGTCTGAGTGTCCAAATTCCTCCGTCGGGTGTCGCTTCCTGCAAGTTTCAGGTACATAACATAATGATTAGACATTTATATAACTTAAGAAGTGATCACCTGGATAAGTCTAGTACCCACCCACCTTATATAATTATTACAATATTTTTACTATATTCCTAATGCTACACACTTTACACCCCCATGACTAGTTTGTAACTACCAGTTTGCACTTCTTAATCCCTTCTTCTTTTTCACCAGTCCTCCAATCCCCCTCCTCCATCTGGCACCATTGAAATGTCCTCTGTATTTATGAGTTTGTTTCTGTTTTCTTTGTCCATTTATTTTATTTTTTAGATTTTATACATAAGTGAAATCATATGGTATTTCTTTTTCTCTGTCTTATTTCACTCGACATACATGTTGTCTATGTCTTAAGTGGGGAGGTTTTCAATGGTGTAATACTTCTTCAATGACAGAATAAAATGAACGAATAAAGCAAAAGTAAGCACTTGTGTTAATTTTCTAGGGCTGCCATGAAAAACGTACCACAAACTAGATGGCTTAATTACAATTTGTATTCTCACAGTTCTGGAGGATAGAAATATGACACCTGTGGTGTTGACAGTGGATTCCTCTCAGGACTGAGGAAAGGGTCTGTTCCACACCCCTCCGCTGGCTTCTGATAGTTGGCTAGCAATCATTAACGTTCCTTGGTGTATAGTTGCATCACTCTGATATCTGCTTTTCCCTTCATGTGGCATTCTCCACATGTGCACATCTCTCTGTGTACATATTTTCTCTTGCTGGATTAAGGCCCACCTTAATGACTGCATTTTAATGTGATCATCTGCAAAGACACCATTTCCAAGTAAGGTCACACTCACACACACTGGAGGTTAGGACTTCAACATCTTTTCTAGGGACACAATTCAACACTTAATAGCATTCAGTGTGTTTGAAACAGGACACACTTTTTCTCTCCACTATATAACCTCCCTAATATATTGAAATTTCTCTCCCAAGACTGGCAGATGCCACATTGGAATTTGTGTTCCTCAGGTCTGTGTCGCATGTGATTCTAAGTATATAAACTCCTCTCTTTCTCCCTAAAACCATAAACCTTCAGGTGCCTGTTGACATGTTGCCTTGTATCCAGGCCAAGGTAAAGGCCCAACATCTAAAAACACAAGACTCCTCATAACCACCCAGCTGGTCTTGATCTCTCCATTTCTTTACCCCCATGGCACTGGGTATTGATCTCGTTTTTGCAATCTCTATCTCTGTTTGTCTTTGCTTAAATCTGTGTACTAGTGGAGAGAACTCTGAAGGGATATCTGGAGGATAATATGTTCACCCCAATTCTACCTGTGATAAAAGAAGGAACTCTGTAAGTCATTTATTCTATTTACACATCTGAAGAAGGGAACACTCTATCAAATTTTTATATGAGAAATAAATAGGTCGAGGTGATTTCTAAATTATAACTGATTATAAAATTGTTAGTGATAACATGATCTTTCTGTTGTAGACCTTGCTGTTTCTGTAGGTGTCTCTGGGAAATGAATTTGAGGGCATAGGAAAGCTCTGTGTGGGATAGGTATGTTAGGAGGTAAACACATCTCAACTATTAGAGAACTGCTAATTGATGGAAAAAAAGATGAAAAGCTAATAAAAAAGTCTAATCATCTATAGAGAGATGAAGAGATTCTAGTTTTATATATTCATCATATATGTGGATGCAATGTTCTAGCTACTGAGGATACATCAGTGAACAAAACAGTGCCTGATCTATGCTTACATTACTTTTTAGGAGGAAAAGATAGACAGTTAAAGAAAGATGGTAGATATTATGTAGTACAAAAAAAAAAGAAAAAAGAAAAAGAAAAATATAGCAAATGTACAGCAGGCAATGGTATTGGCAGTTTTGTTACCAGTAAGTTAGAGCAAATCCTTCTGCTAAGAGGACATGTAAAGGGGAGACTGAATAAAATGTAAGAGTAAGTAATGCTGACAGCAGGGAAAGAATCGGTCCATGCAGAGAGACAAGTGCAAAACCTCTGAGGCAGCAGTGGGTTTTGTGCTTTTACTATCAAGAATGTTTTTTGTATGGGAAAGAAGACAGGAGTGATGAACCTCAGTAACAGCATGGGGAGTGAAAGAACTCAGACTCAAAAGACCATATATTATGGTTCCACTTTTATGAATTAATCGGAAAATGCAAATCGTAAAAGCACAAGGGAGATTAATGGTTGGTTGCCTGAGTGTCGGGATCAGAATAGGGGTGACTACTAATGGCATTAGGTTTGTTATCCAGAAATAAAAATGTTCTTAATTTGGATTGTGGTGATAGTTATATCGTTCCATAAATTTACTATAAATTATTGTACTCTTAAAATAGATACATGAGATGTAAATCTAATTCAATGAACCTGTTGAAATAAAGTAAGTCATGCAAATGGCAGGGGTAGGATCATTCTATGCAGAGAGAAGAACAAGTGCAAAAGCCCGGCAGCCACAGTGGGGTTAGTGCATTTAAAATGGAGGATGTGTTTTGGGGTTGGGAAGAAAAGACAGGATTAATGATGGGTTGCACAAAGCTCTTGGTAGGAAGGGCCTCAATTTGTCTTTCTATCCAGCAGAAGAGAAAATAGCAATCATTGCCCTGACGGGATGAAATTTGTTATGTGACATAAACTAAGAGTAAAATGTTTGAAATTATTACAGAGTCCTTCCCATTCCATCACCGATCAACTCTTCTTCTCTCTTTTTCTTCCTTTATTAAATATTAAAATTTTGTCCAGTTCTAAATCTGCACAATCAGTATCCTTTCTATTCCTGCCTTTCTTATCCTGCCTCCTTCAATATTCCCAGTCCTGCAGGAGTTTGTAAGCAAAAGGAGCATCAGGAGTCAAGACAGGAAGAAGTCAAGTGAGCATGGCAATGGATTTTTCAGCACAGGTGAACATCAAGGAGGAACTGACGTGTCCCATATGCCTGGAGCTCCTCACAGAACCCCTGAGCCTGGACTGTGGCCACAGCTTCTGTCAAGCCTGCATCACTGCAAACAACAAGGAGTCCATAAGCCAGCTAGGAGGGGAATGCCGCTGTCCCGTGTGCCAGAGCAGATACCAGCTTTGGAACCTTCGGCCTAATCGGCAACTGGCCAACATAGTAGAGAAAGTAAGGGAGGTCAGTGTGAGGTCACAGCAGCAGCAGAGGGGAGACCTCTGTGAGCACCATGGGAAAATTCGTCATGTATTCTGTAAGGAGGATGGAAAAGCCATTTGCAGGCTTTGTGTGCTGTCTCCGGAACACCACGGTCACCAAATGTTCTCTGTGGAGGAAGTGGTCAAGGAGTGTCAGGTAGGCCCCAATGCGGAGGAACAGTGTGCAGAATGGTATCTGAAGTAAAATCTTTGCTTTTTTTTTTTTTTTTTTAACTCTATTTAATCACTTTGTCATCATAAGACTAAGGCTTGTGTTCTCTTTTCATACCCTTGGCTCAGCTTCTGAGGCCTAAGGCACATTTCTGTGCATTCTCTCATTTTCTTCAAGAGTAAGCGTAGACTACAAAATCTTTTTTAAATTGTTTATTGGGGTAACATTGGTTAATACAAGTATATTATTTTCAGGTATACATTATAATTTGACATCTGTATATTCTATTGTGTGTTTACCACCTAAAGTCCAGTATCCTTCAACTACCATATATTTGATCCTCTTTATCCACTTCATCCTTCCCTAAATCCCCTATATTTGACCCACTTTACCCCATCTACCTCCCACCTCCTCCCCCACACCCTACCCTCTGGTAAACACTAGTCTATAGTCCATGTCCATGAGTCTCTGTCCTGTTCATTTGTTGCTTTTAGGTTTATATCTCCTATATAAGTGATATCATGTGATTTTTAACTTTTTTATTCTAGCTTATTTCATGTAGCATGATTATTTCAAGGTTGGTTCATCCATGTTGTCGCAAATGGCAGTATTTCATCTCTTCTTACGGCTAAGTAATATTCCATTGTGTATATGTACCATATCTTCTTTAGCCCATCATCTATTGTGGACACTTTGGTTGTTTCTATGTCCTGGCCACTGTAAATAATGCTGCTATTAACATTGATATGCAAATATCTTTATGGATATGAGTTTTCAAGTCTTTGGGGTAAATATCCAGTAGAGGGATTGCTGGATCATACGGTAGATCAATTCTTAGTTTTTCGAGAAACCTTCATACTGTTTTACATAGTGGCTGTACCAATTGGCAGTTCCATCAACAGTATGTGAGGGTTCCTATTGCTGCACATACTCTCCAGCATTTGTTATTACTTGTCCTGTTGATTATAGCTATTCAAACAGGTGTGAAATGGTATCTCATTGTGGTTTTGATTTGCATTTCCCTAATAGCTAGTGATATTGAGCATCTTTTCAAATATTTGTTGGCCATTCGTATGTCCTCTGGGGAGAAATGTCTGTTCAGATCCTCTGCCCATTTTTTGATTGGATCGTTTGTTTTTTTGTTGGTATTGAGTCATATGAGTTCTTTGTGTATTCTGGATATTAGGCCCTTATTGGAGGCATTGCTTGCAAATATATTTTCCCATTCTGATGATTGTCTTTTTACCTTGTTGATAATTTCTTTTGCAGAGCAGAAGCTTTTAGTTGGATGTAGTCTCATCCATTTATTTTAGCTTTAGAGGTCAAATTCATAAAATCCTCTTTAAGATCAAGGTTCTTGAGTTTAGTTCCTATGTTTTCTTCCATGCATTTTATTGTTTCAGGTCTTAGATTCAGGTCCTTAATCCATTTTGAGTTAATTTTGGTGTGTGGTGATAGGCAACAATCTAGTTTCATTCTTTTACAGGCGGCTTTCCAGTTTTCCCAGCACCATTTATTGAAGAGGCTTTCCTTTCTCCACTGTATGTTTCTGATTTTTTTGTAGAAAATTATTTGTCCATATAAATGTGAGTTTACTTCTGGACTCTCGATTCTGTTCCACTGGTCTGTGTGTCTGTTTTGCTGCCTATACTATGCCGTTTTGATTACTGTCACTTTGTAGTATAATTTGAAGTCAGGCAGAGTGATGCCTCCAGTCTCATTTTTTTTTCTCAGGATGGCTTTGGCAATTCAGGGTTTTTTGTGCTTCCATAGAAATCTGATGATTTTTTATTCTATTTCTTTAAAAAAAGCCAATTGGATTTTGATGGGAATTGTATTAAATCTGTATAATGCCTTAGGTAATATGGTCATTTTAACTATGTTGATTCTTCCATTCCAAGAACACGGAATATCTTTGCATTTCTTTGTATCTTCTTCGATTTCTTTTAATAGGGTCTTGTAGTTTTCATTATATCGGTCCTTCACATGTTTCATTAGATTTATTCTTAGGTATTTTATTCTTTTTGTTGCAATTGCAAAAGGAATTATTTTTTCCTCTTCTTTTTCTGACACTTCGTTATTAGAGTATAGGAATGCTATGGATTTTTGAACGTTGATTTTGTATCCAGAGACTTTACTGTACTTGCTTGTTGTTTCTCGTAGTGTTCTTGTGGAGTCTTTAGGGTTTTCTATATAGAGAATCATGTCGTCCGCAAACAGTGACAGTTTGACTTCTTCGTTTCCTATTTGGATGCCTTTAATATCTTTCTTTTGCTTGATTGCACTGGCTAGGACCTCCAGTGTTATATTGAATAACAGTGGTGATAGTGGGCAACCTTGCCTTGTTTCTGATCTTAGAGGGAAGGTTTTTAGTTTTTCACCATTAAGTATAATGTTGGCTGAGGGTTTGTCATATATGGCCTTTATTAAGTTAAGGTACTTTCCTTCTATACCAATTTTGTTAAGTGTTTTGATCATAAATGGATGCTGAATCTTGTTGAAGGCTTTTTCTGCATCTATTGATACGATCATATGATTCTTATTTTTTAAGTTGTTTATGTGGAGTATCACATTAATTGATTTGCGTATGTTGAACCATCCCTGTACCTCTGGGATGAAGCCCACTCACTTGATCGTGGTGTATAATCTTTTTAATATGTTGCTGTATTCAGTTTGCTATTATCTTATTTAGGATTTTTGCATCTGTGTTCATGAGAGATATTGGTCTATAGCTTTCTTTTTTTGTGTTATCCTTACCAGGTTATAAAATCTTAGCAAACAGAATTTGTGTGAGTGAGCGTTGACTCTAAATGTCGATTTTATTGCTCCTCTCTGCAGGAAGGATTTTTGGGAACATGGTTGCTTAGATGTGGGAAACGTATCTGTGACAGGAAAGGACTTTTCTTGCTGTAGGATCAGTTCTTCCTCTAAGAAAAAAGAGATGCAGGCTACTTTTGATAAAGTGATGGTACTTTGCATCATCCAAGGATAGTGAATACATTTACAGTCTAAGATTTTTGTCTACATTGTCAGTTCTAATTGCCAGTATCATTTCTGTAAACTTTGTTCTTTTCTAAGATGAGCCCAATTTCTTCCCCATTTATTTTCTATCCAGGTGCTGAGAAAGCTCATAGCTTGACTTTGGTGATTTCTTTTTCACAGGAGAAGCTGCAGGAAGCTCTGAAGAAGCTGACGAAGGAGCAGCAGGAAGCTGAGGAGTTAGAAGCTGACATCAGTGAAGAGAAAGCTACCTGGAAGGCAGGAAGAGATTATTCCTGAGGGAGTTCTGAGACAGGAAACTAGGCAGCACCATGGTCCAATCACAAGGAGGCCCCTTCCTCCTTGTTACCTCGGAATTCATGTGTCCAGAAGACATTTGATTAGTTTGCCTTCAACCCCTTCCCTGTTGAGTGTTGGCAACTGAAGAGTAGACATATCACAAGTGAAACCCAACTGTTTAGAGGCAAACAGAGAAATGATATAAAAATGGCTAATGAATCCCATGTCCCATTACTGTCAGTCACAGTTTAAGGCTCTGATACTTTCAGAAAACACACTGAGAAAGGCCAGCATTCTGTCTAGGAATTTTGGGTAGAGGAGTTTAATATACAGTGTGGCATGATTATCCAGGATGGGTGTCTGCAATCTAGACCTCATCCAGGTATCACATTGTGTCTCCTGGTACACCTTGATGAAGTAGACTTGAATGAATTGCTTTGGGAAGAGCACAAGGGACAATAGTAGGAAAAATGGTTTTCCTAGGAACTGCTCATTTCATTTCACCTCCTATCCCTCTGAGCACTGCCTGAGAAAAATAGTTCTTGTCTTGGCTCTCAGGGCCATGAAAAGTAGGCCATCAGCTAGACTGACTGACTGCCTTTTTCTCTTCTTGTCCCCCGCACCTCCTCGCCCCAAAGAATTGTATGCAGACTGAGAGACAGAAGATTCTGAAAGGGTTTGATAAAATGAGAGGCATCCTGGACAGTGAAGAGAAGAAGGAGATGCAAAAGCTGGAGGAAGTTGAAGTGAATGTGCTGGATAACTTGGCAGTGGCTAAAGACCAGGTGGCCCAGCAGAAACAGTACATGAGAGAGCTCATCTCAGATCTCAAATGTCAGATGCAGGGATCATCAATAGACACGCTGCAGGTAGGACTTGGGATGTAGAAACCTAGTTATGGGGGGAAACGCAGAGACTAATTTTCCTTTCCTTCTGGGTATCTGCACTTTCTCATTAAAAGGTTCTTTTGACCTCTCAGTGCCCCTTCTCTGCCATTCATTTCAAGGATCATAGAGATAATCTGATGTACAATTGTCAAGGGAAAGTCCCATTATTACTTTATAAAAGATTGTGCAAAAATTTAGAGAGAAGATTCGTCACAGGCTCCCGGTTATGTGATCTAGCATTTGTAAAGCATCTCTTCACTAAGCTTAGTCAAACAACTCAAATCTGTTTATATCTGAGTTGTTTTGTTGAGGGGTGGCAAAGGTAATGCTAGACTGTCATACTGAAGTAAGGGATGAGCATGTATGAATATATGGGTGTGCTTCTGTGTGTATGTATGTTGGCTAGGAAAGGACGTAAGAGAAACCCTGTAGAAACTTAATGGATGGATTGTACATAGTATGAATATTTAAATTTTTTCCATGAAATTTACTGAATGACTGAGATCTTAAGCTATGTAATATATTGGGAAATTCAATAAATGTCAGACTTTCTCTGCTTGACTTCTTGCCATTCTCCTTTGCTAGCTGAACAAGAATTTCTTAACTTTGGTTCCAGTACTGGAATAATCAATTTCCATCTGCTGTATCTTTCTTCTGCCTTAAAAGAACATATTCTTGAGGTATAACTTACATATAAAATCTACCCATTGTAAGTGTACAATTCAAAGATTTTAGTAAATATATTGAGTTGTTAAGCCATAAATAAATTCAATTCATCATTTGTTGAAAAGACTCTCCTCTTCCTCTACTGAGTTATTTTGGCACCTGAATCAAAAATTTATTTTCTCCAAATGTAAGGATATATTTCTGGATTATCATTCTGGTACACGAATCTATGTTTATTCTTGCACGGATACTCTAAGCTTTTGATTACTGTGCCTTCATAGAACATTTTGAAATTGGGTAGGGTAATCTTCCAAATGTGTTTTTATTTTTAAAAATTGTTTGAAAAAAATTGAAACAATTCTATTCAAACCTATTTCAAAACAATTCTATTCTAAGTTAGTTATTCTCTGTAGAGACCATTTAAGCACCTCGCCCCACCTCACCCCCTTTCTGGGTACATTTGGAGAATTCTACTGCCATCTAGTGGATAGAATCCAGAGATGCTGCCAACCTGACTCCATGGCAAAGAATTATCTGGGCCAGTATGCCAGTAGTGACATGGTTGAGAACTACTATCCTAGGTCCACTGAATTTTCTATTAAAATTTTTGGATATCTTGTTAATTTTTATTAAAAGCCTGCTGGTATTTTGATAGGCGTTATAGGGGACTTAAAGAATAATATGAGCAGTATTGTTATCTTAACAGTTTAAGATCTCTTCTTTTATTTAGGTAGTCTTTACATTCTAACAGCAATATTTTGTAGTTTTCAGCACGGAAGTCTTTTACTTATTTTCTTAAGTTTATTTCTAAGTATTTAAGATGATTCTTTTGGTTTCTGTTGTAAATAAATGTCTTAATTTCATATTGGGTTATTCATGCCTAATGATAAAAAATACAGTAAAGTTTTAATATGGATCTAGTATCCCACACATTCCTAAACTCTTTTATTAGTTTTCACAGTGTGTGTGTGTAATCCTTGAGCCTGTCTATGTAATGGATCATGCCATCTGTAAATAAATACAACTTTATTGATTTTCCAATCTGGACATTTCAATTTCTTTCATTTCTCCCTCTTTTTTTCTGTCTTTTCCTTTTCAATTTTTCCTTACCTGATCTAATAAATTCTTATTTTGCACTCTTCATCTTTCTCTATTTCATGTTTATGAATGTGACATCTTTGCCATTCAAAACTAGATAGACAGAAAGATAAATCACAATTGTGGGAAATGATGGCCTATGATTGTTCCATTTCTGAGGCAATATATATACTTTAATATGCAACCTGAAAAACTGTACCTATTGGTAAGGTATAGTCACATAATCGATATTGTCTATAATCTTCCTCTTGGGTGGGGTCATGGACCATTACTGACAAAAATAGATTTGGGGCAGTCATGTGGGCCACTCAGGAAACACTTTGATTTTGTTTTTTTCTTCTTCAAATTGTTTTAACTTGTTATGATATATGTGGTGGGCTTCCGGTCTTTATCCTCCATAGCTTTGCCAACTAGGAGTTGAAATGACAGTTTTCCTGTTATCTGGACCATTTAGGGGCAATGATCATTTTATCATGTATCTATTGGTTGCTAGGCCAATCATAAGGAGCTATGTTTCGACAGATAAGAAAGAAAGTGATAGAAATGTATTTGAAAGTAGATTTGTATGTTAGATGAGAGTTTACATCTTCTACCCTAAGAAAGGGCTCTTGTCCATTTCTTCTTTTAGCACCTTTATAGAAAGATAATCCTCCCACAATTTATTCATTTAATTCATAAAATTCCATGGTACTTATTATTATATTACATTAATAAATTTTTAAAACAGTTGTGGCAAAACATACAACAAAAAATTTTATGTTTTAGTTATTTTAAAGTATATACTTCAGGGGCATTAATCACATCCACAATGTTGTGCAAAAATCACCACTACCTATTTCTAAAATGTTTTCGTCACTCCAAACAGAAACTGTAACCATTAAGCAATAACTCCCCATTTCCCATTCCCCCCGAACCCTATTCCTAGTAACTGCTAATCTACTTTCTATCTATATGAATTTGCCTATTCTAGGTACCTCTACAACATAAGTGGAATCACACCACATCGGTCCCTTTGTGTCTGGCCTGTTTTATTTAGCATATTTTCAAAGTTCATCCATGTTGTTACCTGTATCCCAACTTCATTCCTTTTTATGGCTGAATAACTTTCTATTGTATGTATATGGAACATTTTGTTTCTTTTTTCATCTGTTGATAGACACAGGCTACTTACACCTTTTCGCTATAGTGAATAATATTGCAGTGAACGTTGGCATGAAAGTGTCTGAGTCTGCTTTCAGTTCCTTTGGGTATATGCCTCAGAATGGAATTGCTGAAATGTAATGGTAACTGTTTAGCTTTCTGTGAATCCACCAAACTGTTTTTCTTAGGTTCATTTTACATTCATACCAACAATGCAGGAGAGTGCCAGTTCTTTCATATACTCACCAACACTTTTTATTATTCATGAGGTGGTTTCGTTTTACTTTGTTTTATTTTTTGTTTTTGCCATCCTTAAGGGTGTGAAGTGATATCTCATTGTGGTTTTGATTTGCATTTCTATAATGACCAGTAATGTTGACCATGTTTTCATGTGTTTATTGGCCGTTTGTATATCTTCAGAGACATGGTTATTTAAATCCTTTCCCCATTTTTAATATTATTGTAGCCATTATATTATAGTGAGCCATTTTTAAAAAAAATAATTTGATAAAAAGTGTGAGGAGATGGCAGTCAGTTAAGGGATGGGCAGTATGGGATAGTTGTTTGTCCAACCTCAATTCAATTACTTTCGTTTTTTGGTAGTGATCTCTTGAATTACCCTTTGAGGAACCATCCCCACCCTTAGTTCATATAGTTGGTTAGGATTGATAAAATCAGTAGCATCAGGGGTGTACATGTCTCTCAAAACCAGCATATTCGATTCCTATATGTTTACCAGGGATGCAGTAATTATTTTAAGGTAGGCACCTGGCCCAGTTTGGGGCAATGATTTATATACCTGAGACTTTTATTGTTAAGACTAGAAAGAGAAATTCTCTTTTCTGCTAAGTAATATATCAAGGATTATAATTTAAACCAGGATATTCAAGTTGATGCCATATAGAGTTTGAAAAGAAAGTCTATGCGGCAGGTTGAAAATAGAATTTTGGGAAGAAAGAATAGATTTTAATGACAAGATTTTTAACTTAAAACATATCTATGACAAAAGTTATACCTGCCCCCTGAATTTTTTTATTTTAAATTTAAGCCAGTTTTAATTAGGTTTTTTGTCATATACATAACAACAAAAAAATCTAGTACGGAGATGATGTAGAACCAACAGGTGGCTAAGTCTTTTGTTGATATAAAGGGGTGAGACTAGAGAGATGGAATCTAAATATATTTGTACATTTCTGTTAAAAAATTAGGCAAATAATATTATGATGGGGAAAAGAAGATGGCTAAAAAAATTGAGGTTATAGATTTGACTGGCTTAATTCAATACTAGAATTCAGGGTAAGATGTAGTTTTAAGACAGTGATGGAGTGGGTATTGATACTGTTCTGGACAGTGAATGTGAATAGTTGAGAAACAGTAAATTTCATTTGAAGCTTTCTCTGCTTCTGGTTCCTGCGGCTTATTTTATACTTCAAAATTTATGAAGTATAAAATAAATTTTGTAGTGCGTAGGAGGTGTAGAGAGTGATTAGAGGATGGCCAGAGAAACACTTGTTTGAAGTTCTAGTTTGCTTGTTCTTGCAGTAAAAAAAAATATATACTTCTTGGGGACTATAATTTAATTATTCTCCTTTAATTCCTCAGAGCCTGGAATGATGTCTGACAAACAGATTTCAATGTTATTTGATTTTAGAATAAATACAAGCATAAAAAAGTAAGGAGGTCTTCTCATGAGTGCATATTAAAGAAATAGTAGGTCTCTTCCCTTTCTTTGAATTAAATTCCATTTCCAGATCCTCGAAGCATCTTTCTTGCATCCTCGCATGAGTCCTCTAGGATGGTCGGTCTGGGTCTTACCTCTACATTTTGTCACCCATACTCTGACCATCTATTTGTTCACACCATATCAAGGGGTGCTGGCATGTGAGGAGGAAGATGAGTAAAAGTCTGTAAGATAGGAGGGCTGATTGCCCCTTTGAGGTTTGCCAAACACTTTTGGGATGTGCAGTTAAATTTGAATTTCAGATAAATGACTTATTTTATTATTATTGTTATTATTATTTATTTTTTAGTAGAAGAATATCTTAAATATTACAGAGGTCGTGTTTATTCTAAAACGTATTTGTTATTTATCCAAAATTAAATTTTAACTTGCCTTTTTTATTTTCGAAATCTGGCAACCTTGTGCTTGACTCATGTTTTCTCTCTTCTCCCCAGGATGTGATTAACGTTATAAGAAGGTATGTATGCGAGACCAGGTTTGGTCTTTTTTATCTGAAAACAGAATTATAGCCTTAAGAGTAATCTTAGAATCAATCAGAAGTTTTAAAAAAATCACAGACCTGGGAAATTTGCTTATTACGTTGTTTCCAATGGCTAATCACAGATGAAATTTTTTAATGATAGGGAATTTGGGTGGTGGGAGGTCACAGAGTTAGAGTCAATAGAAGCATTACTAATAAGGGGTTGCTGTATCAGAACCCCATAACGTTGTTCATTGTAGTCGAACCTTAGTCTCTGTCTGAGCTCTTATTTCTGTACTTCATAAGTGCTTGTCTTGTCACAGGGAGGATCTCGTCTTCTTTATCTGCCAGGCCCCCAAATTTTCCACAAGGGCAGACCTTTACTTTTTTTTTTTGCTTGAGGATAGAAGAAATCAGGTCTTTCTAAGTGGTGTTCTTTGGATTTCAAAAAAAAAAAAAAAAATAGACTCAAGTCTCAGGGAATAGTGGTTTTGGTCCCGGTGCTAAAAATTAATCTCTGCTCACACGCTTTAGCATCTTGTAGGAAAAAAGGCTTCCTTTGTCTAAAGTTGCCTACCCACTTGGGAGCATCAAGGTCTTCATAAGTACATGAAATTCAGACCACTATTAATTTGGACGTCATAACTTCTCCTTTCCCAAATGTTTGTCATGTTTCTTCCAGAGAACGTGACCTCATATGTTATTCTAGGCATCTGTACTGGGATAACTGTCTTTGGACACCCTTCAGACTTCCAATACTCCCACATTTGATAACCTAAAGGTCTCAGTAGCCAGGTTCTAGAGTCTCGCTACTGATCATCTGCCTGGGAACCACATCTCTGGCCTCTCCCTGGAGGAGCCACTGAGATGACTTTAACTTCGTATATCAAATATTTTTTTTATAGATATAAAACAGCTTTTAAGAGTACTATCCCTGGAGGAGCCACTGAGATGACTTTAACTTCGTATATCAAATATTTTTTTTAGACATATCAAACGGCTTTTAAGAGTACTATTATTTCATCTAATATTGTATTATTTTTAAGCAGTTGAGAGCACGGGTTAATTTTTCTGTTTTAGAAGGAAGAACACGAGCTTCTTTGAGTAGGCTTTCCCAAGGTCACACAGAGGGTAAATAGAAAGGTAGATGTGAGGACATTTTTTCAGGCTGCAGTGTCGGGGCTCTCACTTCTCTCTTCCTCAGGCTCTTCAGTGAAGAGGATTTGAGTACATCAATGATGTGAAAGGTGAGGGAGACAGTGGTTTTGGAGAGACACAAGGTCCGAAGTGTGGATGATCAATTTTTGTCTTCTCTAGGAGTGAGAGCTGGACCTTGAAGAAGCCAAAAATTGTTCCCAAGAAACTGAAGAGTACATTCCGAGTTCCAGACCTGAGTGGGATGCTGCAAGGGTTTAAAGGTGAGGAGAACCAGGGGAGGGGTGTGGGTGTGCGGTTCTTATAGTATCAGAGAAAAGCAGGGGAGTGGATGTTCTTTCTAGATGAGGACAAAAGAGAGGCTGTAGGCTTGATGGGGAGAGGTAGATACCCTGTGCTGAAGATGTGATCATCTCTAAGTGGGAATGACCTGGTGTCCTCTCATTCACCAATTGATAGCCTCATAGGGCTCCCCTACCCTGTCATCATTCGAGACAAAGGATAGGTATTAGTGTTTCCTCCTTTGCTTCTAACAATATCATTGAAACTTTTGTCATTTCAGAGCTGACAGAAGTCCAGAGCTACTGGGGTAAGAATAAGTTGCAGAGTTTTCAAATCACCATGTTCTGATCCCTTTTTAGGAGTGTGGTTACTTTTAGGTCCCATGATTTTAGTTCCCTCCCAAACATGCATATACATGACAGTTCTTACGTGATCTGCTCATCTCTGACCCATCAACTCAAGTTGTTATCAGTCCCCAGTATTCCTCTTCAAAAATATCACAAGACACACAAGCCCTATATAATTCACCTGAGATTGTAATTTTTCCTACAGTGGACATAATGCTGAATCCAGAGAACTCTCTTTCGAATGTTGTCATTTCTATGGATCAGAGACAAGTGAAAGCTGGAGACTGTTTTATGTTTAGGAATCTACATTCGTGTAACTTTTCTGATTTTGATGCCTTCGGCTGCCAAAATTTCTCCTCGGGGAAATATTACTGGGAAGTTGACGTGTCTGGGAAGACTGCTTGGATCCTGGGGGTGTGCAGGAAAACAAATAACCACTTTGGAAAAAATAGCTCGGGGTTTGTTTTTAAATCAAATGTAAATCATTACTCGAAGTTGCGTTTTGACCCAAATGTAAATCATTACTCCAAATACAGACCTGAAAATGGTTACTGGGTTGTAGGGTTACGGAATATATCTGAGTACATGGCCTTTGAGGACGCTTCCACTTCTCATCCTAAAGTCTTGACTCTTTTCACGGCTGTTCCTCCCCGTCGAGTTGGGGTTTTCCTAGACTATGAAGCAGGCATTGTCTCATTTTTTAATATCACAAATCATGGGTCGCTCATTTACAAGTTCTCTAGATGTCAGTTTTCTCAGACTGCTTACCCATATTTCAACCCTTGGAATTGCCTAGCTCCCATGACTTTATGCCAGCCAAACTCCTGAACCTTCTCATTTTTTTACTCACTTCTTGTCATGTCCCTTGCCCTGGTATCATCTCTTGCACCTGAGCTGATTTCTATACTCAGAACATCTCTTCCTTGCTGTCTCCATTCTTTAGAACTTTTACTCACCTTTGGGATATATTCTGTTTCTGGTTTAAGTTAGAAGAGAAGCTTATTTATCCATTTACCTTTTTTTATTGTATTCTCAGTGAAAGATGTCTAATCTTTCCTATAGACAGAACAGTATTGGTATAACATCTTTGCCCTCTCATTTCTCCATATTTTCCTTTATTGCTGATTGAAGAGACATGGCAAAGCCTATCTGCCACCATCCATTATCCTGGGACAATTCATATCACCCTCACCCACCAGCACCAACAAAGGAGTCTTTGAGTATATGTCTGTTTGTTGCCCAGAATACAGCAGGTTTATCAGAGTCAAGTAAAGGAAATAATAGACTATATATATGTACTCAGAGTGAAGAGTGTATGTTCTGAGTGTTTGAGTTCAAAACCTATCTCTTCTCCTAGAAGGTGTGTGATGATCAATAAAATCTGGGTTTCTTTTCATAAAATACAAGTTGGGATTTTAAACCGCACCTAACTCACCCTTAAGATCGTTGTGTAAAACTAACTTTCATTCAATGTAAAGAATCTATTTCAGTGTGCTGTACAATATAATAAATATTTGTTCTTGTGAATATTGAAAAGTGTACGTGGTGTCAGTATCCTGTGCAACAGATTTGTACCCTTCAGAAGAACGGTAAAAAATTCTACTGAAATCTCATTTTTCAAATGCCAGACTCTGCTGTCAAGACCACTCCAGTTTCATTCTTTTGTAGAACTTTTTACACAGAGTCTGGGACTGTTTTAAGGCCCTTTATTGGGAATGGGACAGAAAATTGTAAAAGTCTGAGTTTCTAAAATCTGTCCAGCAAGGAAGCCATATCTTAGGGACAGCTGTTCTTATCAGAGATGGTCCTTTCGTGTTGAGGCCTTTTCCTTGTGGTAAAACACTGGGGTATACCATGGTTTATACTATCCTATGCACTTTTCTTTCTTTAATTTTTTTCTTTCCTTTAGTTTTCTTTTTTTTAAGTCAGTTTCAAATTTATGACAAGGAATAGACTTACCCAGAATAGCAAAAGAAGAAACTTTTCTTAGAGGAGCATACATTATAAATTAGAGCAGATCACTGCACAGAGTTCTTATCAAGATATCGATAGATAATAACTTGTCCTACTGGGTGCAAAGTGGGTGGGGTAGATAGTACTAATGATAGTATTAGTGATAACACTGGGCTCCCCACTGCAGCCTCCCTATTGCCTTCCACTTACGCATTTTCATTTCCTCACAAGGTATAGTAACTGAGTTCGTACCTCCTGGAAATCCTAGGATTTCCTGAGAAATCCTAACAAAGGAAGTCCTAGAGAAGGAGTCTCTGGAGTTCCATGAGCCACAACCCAGGCTGCTGGACCAGTTCTGCACACAGAGCTATGCCTACCCTGCTCAGAGCTGAAAGACATATTTTGAGAAAGAAAACAGAGGAAAGTCACAAGAGTTCTTTGACGCTTAATAATTTAACACTTCAAGGGTAATAATGTAGAATTTTGATGGCTCTCAACATAAATTTCTAGCACACTGTCCTCTCTGGGATTGGGAACTTTGCAATTGTGACAGCTGCCCTGCTTTATAACTTATTTTGTATTTACTAGTCCTACAAGATTTCCAAGTTCAAACTCAGGGATCTATTACAGTTCCTCTAAAATCACTAACCTTGCTCATCTCCTTGGACCGTATCTGCCAATTAGAAACTGATTTCTACTGAGAGATCAGGAGAAGGGGGAGCACATAAGAAGAATTTTCATGAAGGGAATCTCTGCAACTTTTAATAAAACAAAAACTGGTGCTAATAATCTGACAAGATATTAGAAGTGGCATGACAACAAGATTCTGAGACCCATGAGAAAAAAGAGTTAAAGTAGGGGTGCCTCTTTATTTAACCGCCTCTCCTGTTAAAGAAAAAAGTTCATTCCATTCCACTGGACTAACTGGATGGGAAATTACAGCCAAGCTCTCCTCTCTCTCTTTTTTTTTTTACTCTGGCTTCTCCTTATCTGACCTGCTCTTACTGGATTAAGGTTGACTTTGTGCATTATCACCTCTACAACTTTCTCCTTTTTACCTTTACCTGTCCCAAGTCACTTTTAAGCACACATCTTTGAAAATTGCACTGTTCACCTGAGTCATATTCTCACAATTCACTGTGCCACTTACACAAGATTTTAGAATTGTTTCATACTCTATTAGTGAACATTCTCCAGAGAAACAGAACCAATGTTATATATAGCTTTCAAATATATGAAGATGTATTACGAGGAATTGGCCTGTGTGATTATAGAGGTTGACTAGTTCAAGGACTTGCCTTCTACAAACTGGAGAGCCAGGAAAGCTGGTGGTGTAATTTAGTCCAAGTTCAAAAGCTTGAGAACCAGATGGTCGTGGTGGTTAATACGAGTCCAGGTAGGCAGGCAGGAAGCACAAGGAACACGTTCTTTCTTCCCCTGTCTCTGTTCTACTCAGGCCTTCAAGAGATGGGATGATGCCCAAAAACATTGGGAAGGACAATCTATTTTACTGAGTGCACAGATTGCAGTGTTAATGTCATCTGGAAACAAAACCCTCACAAACACACCCGGAAATGAGGTTTATTCTGGGCACCTTGTGGCTAGTCCAGTTGAAACATATAATTAACCATCACAATTACTTTCCAGTTTTATTTTTATTATGTTAGGACTATAGAGATTTTCTGTTATATAGAATCAGATGACATTGCTAACAAATGACACTCCATGTAGTTTCATTTTTGCAGCCTATTTCAGAAATTTAGGAAAAGTGTCATTTTGTCCGTACTGGCTCCAGGTTCTGAAAGTCAGCATCCCGGTGCTACCAGTCTGTGATAGGCCCTCTGACTGAGCACTCGAGATAATTCAGATTTGGATAACCATTTCCTCTCACATGACCTAACAGGACCTAATAGCCAGATTCTCTTAGCTTAGCTGGTAGCTACAGGACAGGAGAGAGCTGCCAGTGTTGCTGTCCGAGGCGTCTTCAGTGTGAGTCCTCACTGTAAAATAGGAACTCTCCCCATCCTCGTGACATCTCATTTGTAAGGGAACAAAATCAGGTGGCTGTGTGTGAAATTGCACTGCCCAGGGTAAGCCTAGTTCTCCGCAGGATGAATTACTTTGAAGAACCGCGAGAACATATTCGGAGGGCAGAACTGAGACAGGGTTAAGAATGTAGTCACTGGCTCGACTGGCCCCTCGGGGCACAAAAGCCCTGGAAATTCTCCAGAGGCCCTATGTGAAGGCCTCCCATTGGTCCATAGTTTTTCTCCTTCTTTGCCACTCCCCCAAGAATTTAACTTTCATTTTCATTTAGTTCCTCGGGGTCCTCTTTGTGGAGATCAGGCCCCTGGCTTGGTGAGTGGATCCTGACCACGTCTGCTCCTAAGGCTGGAGCTGGAGAACAAGTAAATAGGTGTTTTTCCGTGGAAGATTGGAGGTGAGTTTTCCCTCTGCTCCCTGTGCAGTGTCTGGGGTGTGGTAGCTTGTCCAGCAAGAGCTGTGTCTTCCATTGTTTAAGACTGTGGGTCCCGTAGTGCACCCCAGCACCCTATTTTAGCCACACGACCAGGCACTCAAAGGGCATCCCCCTTCTGGCTGCCCCGCACCCACGGAGCCGGCGGGCAGTGTTGGAGGCGGCGACGCTACTGGAGAGTCCCGCGGAGTGGCAAAAGTCATGCCGGGAAGATGGCCCAGAGCGGGGGTAGGGAGCGGGCACTCCCCAGTCAGCTTTGCCGCGCGGCTGCAGCAGGGGAACGGTGCGCACACAGCGGTGCTGGCAGGTTAGAGTGAGATGCGACTGTGGAGCTCCGGGCAGACCCGGAGCTGGCAAGGTAGGGGGATGGCGCGCCAATGGCGCCACCACTCCTTCCCTCTCCCCGTAGTCTCTGTCTCTAGTGAGAGTCCAACAGGCTTCCTTTTCTCTTTCTGGAGATGGGTCCCCTTCACATGTGGTCTGGGCACTTCTCAAACTTCTGCTTTTGCTCCTGGTCTTGGAGCAAGTTCTGTAAATCATTAAGTCTTGTGAACGAGCCCTTTAAGAGAGGAATCTCCGTTGCCTACACCCCTAGTGTTCTCCTGGGCATAAGCCTTGTTGGTTTTTGAAGCCAAACACTTTGTGGGCTCCATTTCCAGCGCAGGTCCTCAGGGCTGGGACCTGATGTGGGGCACAAACCCATAGGTCTCCAGCAGGAGCTGCACTTTGTGAAATCCCTCCAGCACACACCACTCATGTTCCCATATCTATCTCCCTGTTTGCTGTGGAGCACTTGCATCACTGCTTAGGTAATGGTGGCGTCACCCTCCCAGTGTGTGGACTCAGGCTCCCCTGCATTTATCTCTTCTGTGCCCTGTGGCAACAGCTCTTTGTAGTCCCACTGTGAATAAATTCTTCAGCCCCAAGGCAGAATGCATGCACTGCCAAAGCTCCTTACCCCCGCGCCCCGCCCCCCGTAGGCTCTTGATGTGTGCCAGGATTGGTTGGATCTTGAATGGGATGAGAAACAATTGGAGGCCCCACCCCCACGTTTGGATTATAGCTTGGGGCATAAACGGAGGTAGATATTTAATATCGACTCCGGATATGATATTACCTCTATTTTGTTGCTCAGCAGAGCCTTATCTGAACCACAGTCTCTGCAGCCAGGGGCTAACTGCATATGGTCTCAAGACTATTGTCAGTATCTGGATTATTAGCTGGATTACGCCTCCAGTTCACCTTGAGCCTCATTCTTTAACAGGTTCCCTTCATGTATGATGAACATGGCACCAGTGGACATCTTTATTTGGTCCGAAATTGTTTATATGCAGTCCTTATAGCTTTTCCTCCCTAGTGCAGAGCAAAGGGAAAACACTGATTACCTCATCCAGGAAATCTTTCTTTTACCATCAAACTCTGGCAACCATTAAGACATTAACATCTACTGAGATTTTTCTTCGTTTGCTTCATAGCCCCATTTACCTGGTGTTCCTGATAAAACTCCTGAACCTAGACTGAGGCCACAGGGCCTGTTGAGTCCAGGAGGGAGAATGAGCATCACTGTGCTACTACTCTGTGATACTCCCTCTGACTGACCACCAGCATCATCTTTAATTTGGATGGTCGTTCCCATCAGTGCAACCTGATAAGACATAAAGTGCCAGGGTCGCTTAGTTTAGCTGAGTATACAGGACAGTAGACAGCATGGCAGCATGGCTGCCTCAGGTGAGCTCTCGGTGATGTATGTCTTCACCGTGTTACTGGAGGTACTGTATCCCTGTTATCTCAGCCTTTTAAGAAGCCGGACTAAGTGGAAGGGTGTGAAATACCGTACGTTGCATATGCCTAGAGCTACGAAGCACTGATTGCCTTGTGAAAGCGCAAGAGCACACTTTTCAGAGGCTAAAGGGTACACAGTTGTTAATAAGAGTCACAAATCCCCATGAAAAATGAGGCCTCTGCTTCCTAACGGGCGTTTACAGTCTGTTTAAAGCCTTCCTAGTCCAAGCGTACGTTACACATGAGGCCATTTTTGCTGTTAGTAAGATGGCCTTGCGAGGCATCTCACTTTCCACTTTATTGTAACCCAGTCGGTTTCCCAGAAAACAAAAACGAAAACAAAGCACAACTTACTAGGATAAGAGTAAACCAATATTACGTTTACAGGAAGAAAACCCAGGCGTCTCACCTAACTGCCAATCTTTTCCTCTGACTTCATCTTATGTCTCATTCTCATCCCTTGCTCTCCATTTTCTTCATCACCTTGTTCTGAAAGTTCTCATCATCTCTCCCCGGGCAACTGTGTGTGCATCTTACTAATCTTCCCAATTCCACACTGCATCCATCTAACATTCCACAGCCCAGAGGCAGAGCTAATTGTGTCCCCGCTCTTCTGTGAGGGGAAAGACAGCAAGGA